>NC_056735.1:1031004399-1031116899 GCF_019279795.1 Protopterus annectens | reverse complement strand
ATGAATAAATTAAAACCCAATAAGGCACCTGGAAATAATTGTATAATTCCTGAATGATACAAAATGATGACTAAGGATGCTTTGAGTATTTTACTAGAGGTATTTTCAATAGTTAAAGGACTTACAATGGTACCACCATCCTGGAAATACACCCTAATATCCCTAGTTTTAAAACCTGACAAGGACTCAACACAATGTTCTTCATATAGATCAATTTCACTATTAAATGTAGATTATAAAATATTCATGGCAATCTATGCCTCTAAAATAAAATAATTTCTTCCAGTGTTGATAAACAATGATCAGACTGGGTTTATAATGAACAAAAACACCTATGGCACTATCAAGAGAATACTATCAATAATTGATTATACTAATAATTCAAAAAAGAGCTAACTTTGGTTAATCAACAGTATGTTACAGAGAAACCTATTGGGACTATTTTAAACTTGTTAATAATAATTCCCCAAGTGAAGAAGATAAAACAACTAGTACTCCAAATTCATCACAAGGGTGGAGGATATTCTCTAGGAGGTTCTTACATAGAACCTTTATTACACCACATAAAGCTGAATTAATATATAATAAAGATGGGTCTATATTAGAACACTGAAGTTTCACAACTTTGAATGTTCTAAGTGTGGACGTGAGGGTTAGGGAGTGGGGTAGGTGAGTTAGGGTTAGGGTGCGGGTCAGGTAAGTATGCGATTGTGTGGACTTGAAGATTAGGGCGGGGTAAGTGAGTTAGGGTTAGGGCGCGGTTGAGGTGAGTGTGCGATAATGACGGACCTTAGGGTTAGGGTTTGGGTTAAGGTAAGTGGATAGCTAGTGGTGTGTGTACAGTTTAGTGTAGGGTTAGATGTAGGATTTTAGGTGTATGTGTGTGGATTGCTGTTTGTTTGGTGTGTTTGTTTTGTGTGTATGTGTGTCAGAACAGCAAATTTTTTCCCTGGGAAAAAATTTGCTTTTCTGTATGTTCGATATTGTCAGCATTCACTGAATAAGGGTCGATATTAGAACATTCGACGTTTTAAAAAGTCGATGTTCTAATATAGACCCTAATAAAGATATAGGATGCTAGAGATGTAAAATAAATGTTAAAGCTGACTGGCAGCATATGCTTTACGACTGTATAAAACTTAAAATAAATTGGGATAATATGAAATCTCTTTTACAGTCTGTTTTAGTGATAAATTTATGCTGACCAAATGCCTTATTTTATTTAATACACCTATTCCCACTAAAAATAAAATATTCTCTATGGAGTATCTTAACATTTCAAGAAAAGCCATCACCAAGAACTGGCAGAATCAGACTACTCCTACTATGAAGGAATTTGTACACTTGGCAACTGAAATTTGTTATCTTGAACTTACCATGATCAAAACAAGAACATCTAGAATCACCTCTTCACATAATATATGGTTGACATTCAGAGAACTGCTGGATAAACAGACTTTAATAACTAACAACTACTCTTATCAAATTTATTTTTTCTGTTTAAAAAGGTTTATTTTATAGTAGACACTATTGTAAATAGTTGTTTTTGTTGTTGTTTATAAGTTGCTGTTTATTATTATTCTTTTAGATAAGTATATTTATTTTATAAGAATTCTATTATCATATATGAATGTTTTACTGTTAAAATTTTCAATTAAAACAATTGAGAAGAAAAAAACAGCATAACGTATATACATATATCTCTATATCTATATATATTGATATCTATATCTATAGATATAGATAGATAGATAGATAGATAGATAGATAGATAGATAGATAGAGAGATATATACCAGAGTGTCAGCAACTCACATGACATACTTACTAAGTTTGCAACTGTCCCCTTTAGCTTGACCAGTAGATTATATTGCATATGCCAATCATTTTAGCTCAGGAAATGACAAGCAACCTTATACTGATACACTTTTTTGCTATCACTCTGCTCTTATATTTCCCCTACATTCTGTTGCTCTGACTTAACTGTGGTCTTTCTGCCATCTTTTTTTTTTTTTTGGTATAATAAGTGCTAACGTTATTGCATAAATATAGCTTTGCAGCTTAGTGGAGTTTTTTTCCTTCTTTCATTTCAGAGCCTGTGACCAGTGCTTCTGTTCTTAATATTACAGGAGCTCTGCCACAAGTCCCTACACCCACAAGTTTACTGAGAATTTTGTTATAGTTTAATACAAGCATATTTATCATTAGAAAAGTTGCTGAGTATTAATTTTAATCAGTTACAAACATACCTGCTCTATAAATGAAAAGCTCTGTGAAATAGTTTGTGCACTCTAAGGACCTCTTACAAAGTTGGCCATTGTCCCCTTTAGCTTGAATATAATGCATATGCCAGTTATTTTATCTCAGGAAATGATAGGCAACCTGTTTTTCTTGCATCTCTTTGTTAACTCATTCACTCCAATGGAAGCCAGGATGTTTGCACTGTAACTTCCAATGGGAGAAGCTTAAGCTTTTACAGAATCAAATTATGTCCTCACATTTTAAACAAATGTTCATTATCTCTGGAACCATAAGGATTATTAAAGAAGTATAAATAGCAAACTCTTCAGCACAAACTATTTTTATAGTGGTAGTATTCTTTAGGTTCTAGGACAGCTGTGGTTGTGCAATCGTTAGCGTTGTCACCTCACAGCAAGAGGTTCTCCAGTTCGATCCTTGGCTGGGGTGCCTTCTGTGCGGAGTCTGCATGTCCTCCCTGTGGTCATGTGGGTTCTACTCCGGGTGCTCTGGTTTCCTCCCACATCCCAAAGACATGCTCTAGGTGGATTGGATACTCTAAAATGGCTCTAGGCGTGAGTGTGTGCATGTGTGTGCCTTCTTTGGATGGTTGGGTGCCAAGCTGGCAACTCAACACCATAAAACTCCACTAAATCATGAGTGGACAGGTGATCCACTGTGGCGACCCCTAACTGGGAAAAGCCAAAAGAAGAAGAAGTATTCTTTAGGTTCTAGATCTTAAACTGAATTTTATAAGTCACAGTAAACACAGTAACTATTACATTTGTAATATTTTGTAAACAATATACAATATCTCAACAGATACTCAAGTTACACACATACTGTTAGAAGCATTTTATTCATCTAGCTGAGAGCTTTCATATGAGGCAGAGTAGTTCTGCCTGTGTTACTTGATTATTGAGATATTTAGAAAAATGTGAAAATGATATCTATATAAATTAATATTGTAAAAACAACAATTAATATCTATTTACCTCCACTAGACAGAGGTCAAATAGTAATGCAGTTGAGTTTGCTATTGTGTAAGCTTTAAGATGAAATATTTCAAAACCTTGTACATAGCATGGTTTTGGAATTATTGATGCAAATATGAACAAGCAATATTTAACGCCTAGAAGCATCAGTAGGAGTTAACTGCAGATACACCCGGAGGCATCACTCGGATGTAAAGCTTTGTTCTGGCTATAAACTGATTTTTCTCAGTTACAGATGACCTGATGCTTGGATTGTCACTGCAGTAGAGCATATTACTAAATGTCCCCTCAGTGTCAACTCCTCTTACACACAGTCATTACCTTCCTTCATAGAACAAGTATGTGTCATATGTTATGACATTTCTATTTGTTCTAAGACTATGTAAAACAGTAAAAGACTTTAGTAGTGTATTATTTCATTCCAATCAGATAAGCTTCATGTATGGTGACTGTGTTTCCCTTTAACACATATATATAAAGTGAGTGGCTGGTATTCTACAATATATACATACATATAAATGTATTACGGTATTTTGATG
This sequence comes from Protopterus annectens, assembly GCF_019279795.1. NCBI lineage: Eukaryota > Metazoa > Chordata > Ceratodontiformes > Protopteridae > Protopterus > Protopterus annectens. The sequence continues at coordinate 1,031,113,128 of NC_056735.1, read as the reverse complement.
TACTGGTTAATCTCATGAATGTTTTCTAAGTGATGGTGTTATGTTGAGCTTATCAGTGCAGTGCTGTGTTCTGATAATTTGCTCGATTCAGCTGTATATTTGCACTGCATTACTCTGGTTCTCTTTCAGTACATCATCATGATGATGATCATCATCATCATCAGCCTCCTTTTTCCATTTTTTCTGTATGGGGTCGGGGTATCGTGTTAACTGTCGCCAACTCTCTCAATTCAGTGCCACACTCCTGCCTTCTTCAACTCTCATGCATGACTGTCACAGATCTTCTTTCACACAATCCATCCACCTCTTTGCTGGACGTCCTCACTTCCCCTTACCTTCTTCCTGTCTGTCCCAAATGTTCCTCACCAGATTGTCTTCTGCTTTACTAAACATGTGCCCAAACCACTGTAATCTGTTTTCTTTCATCTTTTCTGCATTTGGAGCTGCTTTGGCTTTTGCTCTTATGCCCTCATTTCTTCATTTCTCCCGCAGTGTGCATCCTACCACCCTTTTCAGGCAGTTCATTTCCATCACCTCTAGCTTCTTCAACTGTTCTGCCTTTACTGCCCAGGTTTCTGTACCATACAGTAGTACTGGTCGCACCACTGTCTTGTACACCTTACTTTTCAGCTTCTTTGGTATTCCTCTGTCATAGACTACACCTGACTCTCTATGCCAGTTGGCTGCAGCCCCTCTTTTTCTAGCTTTGACCTCCTCATTCAAACTTCTTGAGCTTACATTAACACACTTTTTTACTATTACTTTAGTCTTATATTTCCCCTGTATTCTCTTGCTTTGACTTACTGTGGTCCTTTCACCATCTTTTATTTTTGTATAATAAGTACTAACTTTATTGCATCAAATAATTTTACAACTTAGTAAAGTTTTTTTTTTCTTTCTTTCATTTCAAAGCCTGTGATCACTACATCTGACCTCAATATTGTTGGAGTTGTATCACAAGGCCATACACCTACATGTTGACTGAGAATTTTGTCATTTTTAACGTTAGCATATTTATCATGAAGAACCTTGCTGCCTTTTAACTTTAATCAGTTACATACATGCCTGCTCTGTGACTGAAAATCTTTGTGAAGTATTCTGTGTAATCTAAGCAGCTCTTATAAAGTTGGCCACTCTCCACTTTAGCTTGATCAATAGACTATACTGCATATGCCAGTCATTTAATCTCAGGAAATGACAGACCAGCTGTTTTACTTGCATCTCTTTGTTGATTTTTTTTCTTCTGGCTATAAACTGATTGCTCCTGGTTATGAATTGACCTCAGGGTGGGATTGTCATTGTAGTAGAATGTATTTCTAAATATCCCTCCTTGTTGCCTCCTCTTACACTCAGTCACTATTTCCTTCACAGAGCAGCTATGTGTCATATGTTATCACATTTTGTTTCTTCGAGACTATGTAAAACAGTGAAAAGACTTTGCCAGTGTGCTATATTTGTAACACTTTCATTCAGATCAGGTGAGCTTTATGCATGCTGAGATTGTTTCCCTTTAACACATATTTATGTAAAGTGAGTTTACTGCATTCTGGGACATATACATACATATATCTTTCATATATCTATAACTGTACACATATATATATATATATATATATATATATATATATGTATATATATATGTATATATATATATATATATATATATATGTATGTATGTATATATATGCATATATATGGATCCCCTTCAGAAACCTGAAATCCCACTTACCCAAAATCCAAAGGACTGAGACGAAAAACCTGACATCCCAGAAGACCAACCGCCCAGAACCAGAAACCAACACAACATTAATGGTAATTAACTGATCGTCCAACCCGCAAACACACTAAAACCAAAGCACAGAAACCCCCCCTACACTCCCTCTAACTAAATATACCAACTCTGAGATTGCACTACCGTGGAAGTAAGGGGCAAAGGTCAGCATGCTGGCCAAGTGGTTACTTACCATTAGTGATTTGTCGGTGCTCCGGATGGTCAGTCTTCTGGGATATTGGGATTTTTATCACAGTCTTTTGGATTTCGGGTAAGTGGGATTTCGGATTTTTGAAGGGGACCCATACAGACACACACACACATACACACACACACATATATATATATATATATATATATATATATATATATATATATATATATATATATATATATATATATATATTAATTGCACTGTTTTGATGTACTGGTAATCCAATGAATGTTTTCTAAGTGATGGTCTTATAGTGTGCATATCAGTGTAGTACCATGTTCTGATAATTTGCTAGCTACAGCTGTATATTTACACTGCATTACTGGCATTCTCTATCAGTATATTTCCTGCTGAAACTACTTTCAGCTTAAATTCATACACTTTTTTACTATCACTGTACTCTTTTATTTCACCTGTATTCTCTTGCTCTGACTTACTGTAGTCCTTCTTCCATATTTTTTTTATGCAATAAGTACTAACTTTATTACCTTAATATAATTTTACAGCTGTGTAGAGTTTTTTCTTTCATTTAATAGCCTGCAGTCACTACATCTGACCTACAGATTGCAAGATTTCTGTTCAAGGCCCTGCATCTACAAGTACTGGGAATTTTGTTGTTGTTTAATGTAAGCATATTTATCATGCAGAGCCTTGCAGTGTATTAACTTTAATCAGTTACATACTTGCCTGTTCTGTGATTGAAAATGTTTTTGAAGATTACACTTAGTCACTATTTCTTCACAGAGCAGGTATGTGTCATATGTTATGACATTTTGTTTGTTCGAGGACTGTGTAAGACAGTGAAAACACTTTGTCAGTGTGTTATATTTGCAACACTTTCATTCAGATCAGGTGAGTTTATGCATGCTGAGATTGTTTCCCTTGCACTCTAAGGACCTCTTACTAAGTTGACCACTGTCCCCTTTATCTTGATGAGTAGACTATACTGCATATCCCAGTTATTTAGTGTCAGGAAATGACTACCTGTTTTACTTGCATCTCTTTGTTAATTGTTTTGTTCTGGCTATAAACTGAGTGGTTTCAGTTATAAACTGACCGGATGGAGGGATTGTCACTGTAGTAGAATGTATTCCTAAATATCTCCTCAGTGTTGTCTACTCTTACACTCAGTTACTATCTTCCTTCACAGAGCAGGTAGGTGTCATATGTTATGACATTTCTATTTGTTCTAAGACTGTGCAAAACAGTGAAAAGACTTTGGCATTGTGTTTTATTTGCAACACTTTCATTCAGATTTAAGCTTTATGCATTCTGAGAGTGTTTTCATTTAGCACATATTCATATCCGTAAGTCTAACTCCTCATGCATTACCCGCTCGAAAGGTCGGAATCTAATATGTGACATCAACAAAAACTACTGGAGAGACAGGTTGGTCTCCCAGAGCTGCCCCATCTCTGGTACAGACTTCCCATACACGTCAAACAGAGTACCTCTCTGACCCTCTTCAAGTGCAACCTTGATGACTGGATGGGAAACCACTAATTTAACCCAGGGGTTCCACCTGTGTCCCTCATTGACAGGAGCAACAGGTACTGACTGAGGTTTCTTTTTGGGGATAAATTCTTAGCTAGGCTTGTAAGGGCCCCCAGGGCCATTAGCCTAGTAACCTCCAATGATCCTACATGTATGTAAAGTGAGTTGCTGGTACTCTGGTATATATATATATATATGCACACTCTCTCTCTCTCTCTCTCTATATATATATATATATATATATATATATATATATATGCGTGTGTGTATATTGCAGTGTTTTGATGTACCAGTAGTGATTGTATTATATTGCGCTTATCAGTGTAGTGCCATGTTCTGATAATTTTCTTGATAAAGTTGTATATTTACACTGCATTACTGCAGTTCTCTGTCATTGATACAGTTGTATATTTACACTGCGTTACTGTGGTTCTCTGTCAGTATACTTCCTGTTAAATCTAGCTTGAGGTTGCATTCATACACTGTTTTAGTATCACTCTAGTCTTTTATTCCCCCTGTATTCTCTTGCTTAATGTGGTACTTCCTCCACCCATTTTTTTTTTTTTTTGTATAATAAGTACTAATTTTATTGCCTCAGTATAATTTTACTGCTTAGTAGAGATTTTTTCTTTCTTTCATTTCAGTGCCTTTGGCCACTACATCTGACCTCTATAATAAGTACTAACTTTATTGCCTCAATATACTTTTACTGCTTAGTAGAGATTTTTTCTTTCTTTCATTTTAGTGCCTTTGGTCACTACATCTGACCTCAATATTGTAGGAGCTCTGATATAAAGTCCTACACCGACAAGTTTACTGAGAATTTTGTCATTGTTTAATGAAAGCACATTTATCATAAAGAACATTGCTGCGTATTAACAGCAATTAGTTACATACATTGTGGATTTTACTCTGTAAAGGCTGTGGCCGAGGCGCTAGAGAAGTAGAACTGTTACTTTTGGAAGTGTATTGAATCGCATTGAATAAATCATCCAGACTTTGAAAGTAGAGCTGGGACTCACTTTTTGTTCTTGTTGTTGCTAATTTTGTTGGCGTTTTCTCTGTTGTTTTTAAATAGTTACATACATGCCTGCTCTGTGATTGAGAATGTTTGTGAAGTGGTCTGTGCATCCCTTACTAAGTCCCACTGTCCCCTTTAGCTTGACCAGCAGACTATTCTGCATCTTCCAGTTATTCAGTCTCAAGAAATGACAGACAACCTGTTTTACTTGCATCCCTTTGTTAATTGCTTTGTTCTAGCTATAGACTGATTGGTCTTGGTTTTAAATTCATCCGATGGTGAGGTTGTCGCTGTAGCAGAATGTATTGCTAAATATCCCCTCAGTGTTGTCTCCTCTTACACTCAGTCACCATGTTCCTTCATATAGAAGCTAAGTGTCATATGTTATGAGATTTCTGTTTTTTCTAAGACTTTGAAAAACAGTAGTGTGTTATATCATCAACACATTCTTTCGGATCTGACAAGCTTTGTGTATGCTGAGCGTGTTTCCCTTTGACACCGATGTATGTAATGTGAGTTGTTGGTGTTCAGGTACATATACATACACAAACATATATATATATGTGTGTGTATATATATATGTATATATATATATATATATATATATATATATATATATATATATATATATATATATGTATTACACTGTTTTAATGGACTGCTTAATCCCATGAACATTTTCTAAGTGATGGTGTTATATTGTGATTGTCAGTGTAGTGCCATGTTATGATAATTTGCTCGATATAGCCGTATATTTACACTGCATTACCGTGGTTCCCTATTGATATAGTTCCTGCTAAAACTACTATGAGCTTACATGATACACTTTTTTTACTGTCAGACCACTCTTGTACTGTCCCTGTATTCTGTTACTCTGACGTACTGTGGTCTTTCCTCCATTTTTTAAATAAGTACTAATTTTATTGACTAAATATAGCAGTAGAATGTTTTTTTTCTTTCTTTCATTTCAGAGGTTATGGTACTGCATCTGTCCTCTACACCCACAAGTTTACTGAAAAATATTTGTCATGAAGAAGCTTGGTGCGTCTTAAGTTATAATCATTTACATACATACCTGCGCTGCAATTCAAAATCTCTGTGTAGTAGTCTGTGCACTCTAAGGAGCTCTTAATAAGTTGATCACTGTCGCCTTTAGCTTGACCAATAGACTATACTGCATAAGCCAGTTATTTTTTCTCAAGAAATGACAACCTGTTTTACTTGCATCTCTTTGTTAATTGTTTTGTGCTGGCTATAAACTGATTGCTCTGTTATAAATTGATCTGAGGGTGGGATTGTCACTGTAGTAGAATGTATTGATAAATATCCCATCACTGTTGTCTCCTCTTACACTCAGTCTCTAACTTCCTTCATAGAGTAGGTATGTGTCACATGTTATGCCATTTCTATTTGTTCAAAGGCTGCATAAAAGAGTGAAAAAACTTTGCTAGAGTGTTATATTTGCAATACTTTCATTCAAATAGGATAAGCTTTTTGTATGCTGAGCATGCTTCCCTTTAACATGCATGTATGTAATGTGAGTTGCTGGTGTTCCATACATATATATGTGTGTATATATATATATATATATATATATATATATATATATATATATACACATATATATATATATATATTTTTTTTTTTACACTGTTTTGACATACTGGTTAATCTCATTTTGTTGTACTTATAAGTATAGTGCCGTGCTCTGATAATTTGCTCAATAAAGCTGTATATTTACACTGCATTACTGCAGGTGTATATTTATACTGCACTACTGTACGTCTCAGTATACTTCTGGCTTTAACTACTTTGAGCTGACATTTATAGATTTTTTACTATCACGCTACTCTTCTATTTCCCCTGTATTCTCTTGCTCTAACTTACTGTAGTCCTTCCTCCTTTTTTATTTTGTATAATAAGTACTAACTTAATCGCCTAAATGTAATTTTACAGTTTAATAGATTTTTTTATTTCTTTCATTTCATACCCTTAGGTCACTACATCTGAATTCCGTATTGCAGGAGTTCTGCAACAAGTCACTATAGGTAAAATTTAATGATAATTTTTTCACTATTTAATGCAATTATATTTATAATGAAGAAACTTGCTGCATAGTAACTTTAATCAGTGACATACGTTCCTCCTCTGTGATTGAAAATCTCTGTGAAATAGTCCATGAATTCTAAGGAACCTTAACTATGCTGGCCATTGTCCCCTTTAGCTTGATAAGTAGACTATACTGCATATGCCACTTATTTAGTCTCAATAGGTTCATAGGTAGGTACTGGGCTATCTGCCCGAAGGCATATATTAGCCCAGCCACGTTTTGTGGTATTCACCGCCCCTTTGGTTAGTTCCCTAGGCCCTTGATCTAGCAGCAAGTACCCTTGGCCCCTATTTAGTAGAGCTGTTGGTATGATCCCTGGTGTGAACTTTCTGTTACCCATCTACTCGTCAAGGTTCCTCTTGAAGAGTGATAGTGAGGGGCTCTGTTTTATGTAGATCGGGACCTTGTTCCATAGCAAGGGAAGTCTTTGCGAAGGGGATCTATCCCTCCAGCATGTTCTATTCATTGTTGTGCTGAGGTTTATATCCCTAGAGCGTGTAGCTCGAGCGAATTTGGTTTTGCTAAGATGGAGCATATTCAACAGTTCTGGGTTGGACATGGCTCTGTATGTTAGACAGAGATCGCCTCTGAGAAGATGGTATGCAACAGAGAAAAGCCTTAGTTTTTTTCAATCGTGCTGCATAGGGCAACTGTTTGAGGCCAGTAATCTTCTTAGTGAGGTACCTCTGTGGTCTCTCCAGCTGCTGGAGATGCCTAGCCAGGTACATTCCAATTGGTGCATTGTACTCAATAATGGGTCTGATGAGGGAAGAGTAGAGGGGCACCACTAAATCCTTAGATCTTGATACGAACCCTTTCGTGATCAGATGGGTCACATAGAAGGATTTTCTAACCACCTTGGCAACATGGTTATCAAAGGAAAGCTGACTATCTACTTGGGTCCCTAGATCCCTTATTACTACTTCAGATTTCAAAGGGTTACCTCCTTTGTGGTAGTTCGCAGGTACTCTGTTTTTTCCAAAGGGGATTACTACACTTTTTTTTAGCATTTAGCTTGAGACCATGGCTTTGACACCATGCATCAGTGTCATTAAGGCCCTTCTGGAGGATATCCATGTCAGCCGGAGACTCTATTATAGCACCCAGTTTGCACTCGTCCGCAAACTTGGTCAGCCACAGCCCTTCAGTGCTTGCCTGTACTTCTGAGAAGTATATGCCAAACAGGAGGGGCCCCAGGACAGAGCCCTGAGGTACACCGCTCAAGAAATGACAACCTGTTTTACTTGCATCTCTTTGTTAATTGCTTTGTTCTGGCTATAACTGATTGCTGTCATGAATAAATTGAATGGAAAGTGGGTGTGTCACAGTAGCAGAATGCATTTCTAAATACCCCCTCAATGTCGTCTCAGTCACTATCTTCCTTCATGGAGCAGGTATGTGTCATAAGTTATGACATTGCAATTTTTTTCTAAAACTGTGTAAAGCAGTCAAAAGAATGGGTAAGCTTTATGCATCCCGAGAGTGTTTCCTTTTAGCGCATAAGTATGTAAAGTGAGCTGTATGTATATATACATATATATATATATATATATATATATATATATATATATATATATAAATATATAGATATAGATATATTTATATCCATATCTATATCTACACACACACACACACACACACACACACACTCACACACACACGCACACATGCACACACACGCACACACACACACACGCGCGCACATGCGCGCACACACACACATTACACTGTTTTGACGTACTGGTTAATCCGAAGATTGTGGTCTATGTGATGGTATTATATTGTGCTTATCAGTGTAGTGACATGTTCATAGGGTCATAGGTTCATAGATAGGTACTAGGCTATCTGCCCAAGGGCATTTATAAACCTAGCCAGAATGTGTTGGCTTTTGCCTCCCTTTTAAATTAGTTTCCTGGGCCTCTGTCTAGCAGGGCCACTGCAGTGATCCCAGGGGTAAATTTACGATTTCCCATTCACTCGTCAAGATTTCTCTTGAAGAGAGTCAGTGAGGGGCTTTGCCTAACATAAACTGGGATTCTATTCCAGAACGAGGGAAGTCTCTGGGACAGGAATCTGTCCCTCCAGTATGTCCTGTTTATTGTTGTGCTAAGGTTTAATTCACTGGAGCGTGTGGCTCTAAGATATTTAGTTTTCTTGAGGTGGAGCATGTCCATTAATTCTGGGTTGGACATGGCCTTATACGTCAGGCAGAGATCACCTCTGAGCAGGTGGTAAGCAACCGAGTAGAGCTGGAATTTCTTTAGTCAAGCTGCATACGGCATCTGTTTGAGGCCTATGATCCTCTTGGTGAGGTACTTCTGTGGTCTTTCCAGCTGTTGCAGGTGTCGAGTAAGGTACATTCCAAATGGGGCATTGTACTCTATTATGGGCCTAATGAGTGATGAGTAGAGGGGCACAATAACCTCTCTTGATCTAGAGGTGAACCCTTTCGTGATTAGGTGGGTTACATAGAAGAATAACCACTTTGGCAATGTGATTATCAAAGGAAAGGTTGCTATCTACTTGGGTCCCCAGGTCCCTAATTACATCTTCCGTACTTAGTGGATTACCACCTATGTGATAATTCGTGGGCACTTTGTTTTTTCCAAAGGGATGACTTGCATATTTTGGCATTTAGCTTGAGGCCATGGTTCTGACACCAGGTATCTGTCTCTGTAAGACCCTTCTGGAGGATATCTGTGTCAGCCAGAGAGTTGATTATGGCCCCCAGTTTGCAGTCATCTGCGAACTTGGTCAGCCATAGTCCTCCTGTGCTTGCCTGTACCTCAGAGAAGTATATACTGAACAGGAGGGGTCCCAGGACCGAGCCCTGTGGGACACCACTTGTAACTGGTTTAGAGTCGGACAAGGCACCCGCAACTCTGACCATGTGTGTGTTCTATCCGTGAGCCAGTTGGCAACCCATCTCATGACATAGGGGTTAATTTTCAAGCTGGTGAGCTTATCTATGATGCCAGAGTGGGGAATGGTGTCAAAGGCCTTAGCGAGGTCCAGGTAGGCTGTGTGGGCTACCTGTCCTTCATCTATGGCCTTGGTAACTGTTTCAAAGAATTCAACTAGGTTTAGGAGGCAGGATCTGCCTTTAACAAAGCCGAATTGGGTAGGGTCCACTGTCTGGAGGTTCCCAATGTCTCTGTTTATGAGTTCCATGATGATTCACTCCATAGCTTTGCAGACCAGGCTAGTCAGGCTTATAGGGTGATAGTTCCCAGGTTCTGTTGTGGCACCACCTTTGTGGACCGGGATGACTGCTGCTGTACGCCATTCTTTGGGAACATAGCCTGTGGTAAGACTGAGTTTGAACAGTGAATTTAGCTGAGGGTTTAGTTTTTTTGGAGCTCGTGTAAGACGCAGCCAGGGATACCATCCGGTCCCATTGATGCTGTGTTTTTAGCTTTGGAGAGGGCTGTTTTTACCTGTGTGTCTGTGATGTCTGGGGCTCTGCATTCTTCTGGGATGGACATAGGCCCTTTTGGGGGTGAGGGGGGGTAAAGTTTGCACTGAACCTGTCAGCCAGGATTTTGGCCATGTCAGTTGGTTCAGTGTATTCTTTGCCATTTTGCATTAGCTCAGAGCATATCTGAGAGTTGCCACCTAGATTCTTGACATAGCTAAAGAAGGCTTTGTGGTTATCAATAGAGTCTTTGGCAATTTTTCTTTCGAAACTGGCCTTGGATGATTTTATGAGGGATCGTAGTTTCTTGCTAATATTGATCAGTGATGCCTTTTCTTTTTGGGATTTTGCTCTGTCATGTAATAGTTTCCTCCTTCTGTTGTATAGCTTATTTATGGCCGGGTACCACCAGACTGGTTTCCTCTTTTTGGAGGAGTGAGTCTTGGTTTTACTTGGGATGGCTCAATCTATGCATTCCTGTAGATGCTCATAGAATGCATTTGTAAAGGATTCTGCAGTTTGGGCAGCATTATCCTTTAGAAAGGGGGCTTTGAAACTTTCCACTTCGGTCTTGAGAAGTGTGAAGTTGGCTTTTGAAAAGTTTTTCACAGTGGTTTCCTTGACATGGGGTGGGGTCGGGATGTGGATGTCCAGTGTGATTAGTTTATGATCTGATCTTGCCAGCAAGGGGTTTACCTCTGGTGTGGAGCACTGATCCCCCATGTTGGTGATGATCAGGTCCAATATGTTGTCACCTCTTGTGGGTGTGGTGGCCAGCTGTTCCAGGGCATTTGAGTTTATAAACTCTAGGAAACATTTGGGAACGGAGTTTGTACTTGAGTAGTTATCCCAGTCAATGTTTGGGTAGTTGAAATCTCCCAATATCATGGTGTTAGGTAGGACCTTTATATTTTCCAGTGTTCTCAGGAATGCTGAGTGGGGGTCCTGAGACAAGGTAGGGGATCTGTAGCAAGCTATGATCTGAAAAGCAGCTTTGCCCACTGTTAGTTGCACATGGATTGTCTCCGAGGCCTTGTGCTGTGCTACTAAGCTGGAGGTGTGGGTAACCTTTTTGAAAATGGATACACCCCCTCCTTTTGTATTTCAGTCCGGGTTCTGGAGCCGAAAGGTATGGTATGAGTTGTAGCCTAGTAGTGCTGGGGTGCTCTCTGGAACTTTGAACCAGGTTTTTGTTACTGCACAGATATCAATTTTCTCCATGCTAAGGAGTGCCTCGAGTGTGTGCATTTTAAGGTTTAGACTTCTGGCATTGAGTAACATTACCCTCAGTTTCTGGATACTTGTGTTGTTTATGGAGGTGGGTTTGTCTTTTGAGCCTTGCCTAAAAAAGGCACTATGGGGGTGGCCTTGGCCAGTATTTGAAAGCCTAAGAGCGACAGGTGCAAGCCATCTCTGGTGAAGCAGCATGGCTTGTCGAGCATATCATCCCAGGCTGACAGATACTGGATCCCCTTTGAGCAACATGAATAGCTTAGCCAATTGTTAAAATTGATAATTTTTTCTTTGTACTGTGGCATCATTCTTGGCACGGGCAAGATGCTACTCAGTGTCAGGGTCATACCGGCCTGGGTACATGATCAGAGAACTCCTCTATGTCTCTTTTCATGTAGTCCAGGTAGGAACGTCTCAGTTCATTCACACCAACATGTACAATGACAGAGTCATATTTGTACTTGTTTTGGAGTGACCTGAGTGCTTGTTTTATGTGGCGGATCCTGGCACCCGACAGACAGCTTACAGTAACCTTCTCCTTGTTCAGTCTAGTGAGTGGAACGTCACTGTGCCTGACAATAGAGTCACCTATTACTAATGTATTGGGTGTGTTGTTATGCCTTAAGGGCTGTGGTTGCATGGCACACTGACTTTGTGAATTATGTGATACGTGATTTTTGTTTGAGGGTGGAGGTTGCTTGGATGTCTGCTTTGGAGGTCTCTGCTGCTTAGGCAGATTTTTATTTAGAGCCTCCGAGTATGTTTTTGTGTATTTATGTGTGTTGTTTGCTGGTGCATGAATGACTGTTTTATGTGAGACTGGAAGTGTGGTGCAAGTGTTTCCCTTCTCCTCCTGACTGGCTGTTCCAGCCTTGGGTTGAGAGAGCTTGGCCTCCAGTTTGGCTGTATAGTTGCATCTCTCACAAACATTTGTGTTTGTTGGAAGGAGAAGAGGGTTGTCTGTGTACATGAGACAATTGTAACATTGCCTCAAGATTCCCAGATTCACCAGCTGGACTGGAGAGTATACCTGAAACTGCCCTTTGGACATGTCTGCATGGGTAAATGAACTGTTTTACTGATTGTCCGGTAGGGACGAATAGGGAGCCTTGTACTACTGTATAGTAAATGGGAGGTGTAGTGTTAGCATTTATTAGTGCTTACTGAGAGCTTGGAGCAAGTGCTGGGCTGTAAAACGAAATTTAGAGTGCTTAATTTGAGAGTTTGACTAGTTCTAAGTGTAAAATTGAAGAGCAGACTTCGTGGAGCCTGGAATAGTTTAACCCTAGCTAACAAAACCTCGCAAAACTGAGCAAATGGGGGTTTTAAGGCAGGGAGATGAAAGAAATAGGAATTAGCCCAAAATGGCCAATAAACTACTAGTAGCTGGGCTGAGACCACTCCTCCAGGGACAGATAGGCTGTTCAAAGCTCCCCACTCTCACTGGTGAACAGAGAAACTTCCTCTTATCCAAGAAAGGATATGGGCAACACAGGAACTTATACCACAGTCCTGAATTCAGCAGAACCTGAAAACTGGACTAGACTCGCTTAGAAAAGGCGGGAAACAAGAATTTTTTTGTTTTTTTTTTTCTTTTTTTAAGCAGAGAATACAATAAACTTTCATAAAAACACTTTAAATGCTTATAACATGCTAGCGCACTTTAGTGTGTGGCCTACAACAGTTAAACAACAAAAAAAGACTTAAACGACTTTAATAGTGCTTAACAGCAAAAAACAGTATAGTATGCAGCAAAGAACTTTTTTTAAGGCACAGAAATGCTAGAAATTGCTTTTCGGCGAGGTTAGCAGTCACAGGAAAAATGCAGAGAAATAAAAAATACTTAATCAGTTGAAAGTCACTCTTTTGTCGTGCTGTTTGTAGTACTCTGCAGGACACCACAAGGAGCTTGGCTGAGTAGTATACAAGTGCAAAACTGCACAAATGCGGGCTTTAAGGCAGGGAGATGAAAGAGATAGGAATTAGCCCAAAACGGCCAATGAACTACTAGTAGCTGAGCTGAGACCACTCCTCCAGGAACAGATAGGCTGCTCAAAGCTCCCCACTCTCATTGGTGAACAGGGAAACTTCCTCCTATCCAAGAAAGGATATGGGCAACACAGGAACTTATACCACAGCCCTGAATTCAGCAGAATCTGAAAACTGGACTAGACTAGCTTAGAAAAGGCGGGAAACAAGATTTTTTTTGTTTTTTTCTTTTTTTAAGCAGAGCATACAATAAACTTTCACAAAAACACTTTAAATGCTTATAACAGGCTAGAGCACTTTAGTGTGTAGCCTACAACAGTTAAACAACAAAAAAAGACTTAAACAACTTTAAAAGTGCTTAACAGCAAAAAACAGTACAGTATGCAGCAAAGAACGTTTTTTTTAAGGCACAGAAATGCTAGAAATCGCTTTTCTGTGAGGTTAGCAGTCACAGGAAAAATGCAGAGAAATTAAAAATACTTAATCAGTTGAAAGTCACTCTTTTGTCGCTCTGCTGCTTGTAGTACTCTACAGGACACCGCGAGGAGCTTGGCTGAGTAGTATACAAGCGCAAAACCGTGCAAATGCAGGTTTTAAGGCAGGGAGATGAAAGAGATAGGAATTAGCCCAAAACGGCCAATAAACTACTAGTTGCTGGGCTGAGACCACTCCTCCAGGGACAAATAGGCTGCTCAAAGCTCCCCACTCTCACTGGTGAACAGAGAAACTTTCTCCTATCCAAGTAAGGATATGGGCAACACAGGAACTTATACCACAGCCCTGAATTCAGCAGAACCTGAAAACTGGACTAGACTAGCTTAGAAAAGGTGGGAAACAAGAATATTTTTTTTGTTTTTTTTTTTCTTTTTTTAAGCAGAGAATACAATAAACTTTCACAAAAACACTTTAAATGCTTATAACAGGCTGGCACACTTTACTGTGTAGCCTACAACAGTTAAACAACAAAAAAAGACTTAAACGACTTTAAAAGTGCTTAACAGCAAAGAACAGTATAGTATGCAGCAAAGAACATTTTTTTAAGACACAGACATGCTAGAAATCGCTTTTCGGTGAGGTTAGCAGTCACAGGAAAAATGCAGAGAAATAAAAAATACTTAATCAGTTGAAAGTCACTTTTTTGTCACTCTGCTGCTTATAGTACTCTGCAGGACACCACGAGGAGCTTGGCTGAGTAGTATACAAGCGCAAAACTGAGCAAATGCAGGTTTTAAGGCAGGGAGATGAAAGAGATAGGAATTAGCCCAAAACGGCCAATAAACTACTAGTTGCTGGGCTGAGACCACTCCTCCAGGGACAGATAGGCTGCTCAAAGCTAAACTTCCTCCTATCCAAGTAAGGATATGGGCAACACAGGAACTTATACCACAGCCCTGAACTCAGCAGAACCTGAAAACTGGACTAGACTAGCTTAGAAAAGGCGGGAAACAGGAATATTTTTGTTTTTTTTTTTCTTTTTTTAAGCAGAGCATACAATAAACTTTCACAAAAACACTTTAAATGCTTATAACAGGCTAGCGCACTTTAGTGTGTAGCCTACAACAGTTAAACAACAAAAAAAGACTTAAACAACTTTAAAAGTGCTTAACAGCAAAAAGCAGTATAGTATGCAGCAAAGAACTTTTTTGATAATTTACTGAATACAGTTGTATATTTACAATGCATTACTATGGTTCTCTATTAGAATACTTGCTGTTAAAACTTTTTAAAATTCTTTTTATTAAATTTCATAGAACAAGAATATGATTTAAAGTCTCTTAGAAAACTAAACATACATTATTGATTAACAACACATATAACAATATAAAAATACATAATAAACCAAAAAAAAACTATTTACATGGGTGCCTAGATAAATATGATCAAAAAATGTCTTCAAAGTATAAAGTGTGATCATATAGATTATCAGTCATTTCACGTTAGTATTTCCATCACTTTCTGCCAGGAGTTGTAATACTGTTAAAACCTTTTTGAGTTTACATTCATACACTTTTTTACTATCACGCTACTCTGATATTTCCCTTGTATTCTCTTGCTCTAACTTATTGAAGGCCTTCCTCTATGTTTTTTTTTGTGTAAGTACCAACTTTATTGCCTCACTATATTTGTATAGCTTAATAGAATGTTTTTGCTTTCCTTCATTTCAAAGCATGCGGTCACTACATCCGAGCTTGATATTACAGGAGCTCTGCCACATGGCATTACACTTACAAGTTTACTAAAAATGCTGTCACTGTTTAATGTAAGTGTCTGTCATGAACAAGCTTGCTGAGTATTAACTATAATCAGTTCCATATATGCCTGCTCCATTCCTCTCAAGTGTACCTAATAATGAGGAATGTACCTCATTTGGGGTCTTAAAAAGTTCATGTTCCTTGAAGTTCCACACTGAAGGAGGCTGTCACACATTCAGTGCCAGGAATTTTTTTAACTGATATCTAGGTAAATAGAACTGAATCATATTAATTAATTAAAATATATTTTTATATAAGTAAAACCAGCACATTTTAGGCATGCTATGACCTTCCTATTTGAAGTTGTTAATACGCCATTAGTACATGTTACACATTTTGTCCATTTGTTCCACATTATGAGGGCTAGTGTTCCTCATTTTGGAAATGGAAAGCTGAGAGCTGAGGCGTGCCCTGAGGTTGAAAATGTATGTGAAACAGTCCAGGCACTCTAAGGAGCTCTTACTAAGTTGGCCATTGTCCCTTTTAGCTTGACCAGTAAAATATACTGCATATGTAGGCTATTTTATCTCAGGAAATGACAACCTGTTTCACTTGCATCTCTTTGTTAATTGTTTTGTTCTGGCTATAAACTGATTGCTCTCAGTGATAAATTGACCTCAGGGTGTGATTGTCATTGTAGTAGAATGTATTCTAAATATCCCCTCAATGCTGTTTCCGTTTACACTCAGTCACTATCTTTCCTTATATAGCAGGTATGTGCCATATGTTATTTGATTTCTGTTCTTTCTGAGTGTGTAAAACAGTGAAAGAAGTTTGGTAGTGTGTTATATTTGCAACACTTTCATTCATATCTGATAAGTTTTGTGCATGCAGAACATGTATCCCTTTCACACATATACCATGTCCATAACAAATATTATTCTTAATCAACACTAATACTTTTTTATTTATTTTATTTATTATTTATTTATTTACATGTGTTGACCGGGAAAATCTGACTGGACACAGGTCCTTTTTCAGCGGAGGCCAGGGGAGAAAAGCTCCACAATGTTGTTGTATCTTTCGGCTTTTCCCGGTTAGGGGTCGCCACAGCGGAACTCCAGTCTGCTAATGATTGGCAGTAGATTTTTACATACCGAGTTGCCAGCCCTGACGCACAACCTTCAACAAAGGTATGCCCATTCATGCATGTCTCCACACAGAAGACGCTTTAGCTGAGAATCGAACAGGACAACGTCTTACTGTGAGGTGGCAACATAACCACAGCTCCACCACCACAGTAAAAACAACAATTAATTACAAGTTACAAGAAGTATAGGTAGGTTTTGTTTAACAATAGTAGTAAACAGTTATAGTTCAAAATGAAATTATTTAGTTAAATGGTACAACACTTATATCATTGGTGCCATAAAGACTAACAAGTATTTTAATAGCTGAGCTAGCAGCTATTACCCTTGAATAACAGTGGCTAAGATATAGGTTTACAAACAATGTATTTGGCTGCAATCTGAGGTAGTTAGAAGGGTGGAAGAAAGGGATTAGAGAGGTTGGGGTAGAGATGTTTGTTATAGGGGCATGTCCAGTGCTCTTTTAGATGAGATTTTAGAGCAGCATTGAAGTTAGTGTGTGATGACACAGATGTTATAGTGTGAGGAAGGGTATTCCATAATTTTGCTATGGAGTAGAAGAGAGCTTCTCCAGCAGAGTTCCCGGTTTTAGTTACCTGTAATTGATTTTTGTTGCTGGAGCATAGTGGTCTTGTGGTATGATAGGGTTGGAGTAGATTTTGGAGGGAGGGGACTTTTAGAGGATGATTTAGTAGTTTGTGGGTGAGTGAGAGTTGGTACCATTGAAGGAGGTGAAGGAGTTCTAGCCAGCCTAGTTCAGTAAGTGAGGTGCAGTGGTGGCTATGGTAGTTTGTGCCAGTGGCAAACTTTGCTATTTTGTTGTAGCAAGCTTCGAGTTTACCTAACTCAATTTACCTTAGGTTGGTAAATATTGGAGAGGCATAGAGCAGGGTGGAGATAAGGTGGCTATTTGCAACTGAAATCTTGGCTGTTTTGGTGAGGAATTGCTTATTTCTGTATAAAACTCCTAGTTTTTTTGTGTACTTTTTATGGTTAACGAGATGTGGATATCAAACTTGAGGTTATTGTCAATTTCAACTCCAAGTGCTTTGGTGTGGTCTGTTGGGTAATTGGCTTTAATATTAAATTGGTGGTGGTTTAGATTGTGTTTGGTGGGTTGGAAGATGAGGAGTTTTGTTTTGTTTGGGTTAAGTATTAATTGCACATCTGAAAGCCAAGTTTCAACTGAGGAAAAGGCTTCCTGTGTGGTAGGGAGTGGGCTGAGCAGATGATGGTGGAATCATCTGCGTACTGTACGAGAGTGGCTTGCTTGGTAGCAGAGGCTATATTATTAGTGAATATGGAGAAGAGTAAGGGTACAAGGATGGATCCTTGGGGAACACCTATTGAGACAGGGAGACAAAGAACGGATTGATGGCGGTCAGTCAGGTAGCTCTGGAACCAGTTTGTGACAGACTGAGGGAAGGATAGGGTATTGAGAACAGTGATGAGTTGTTTATGAGAGATCATGTTGAATGCTTTAGATATGTCTAGGAAAGTTGCAGAACTGAATTAACCATTGTTTTTATGTTGAAGGATTGTATTAGTGAAAGCAAGTAAGGCAGTGGTTGTGCTGTGGTATAGTCGGAAACCATGCTGTGTGTTAGATAGGAGGTTGTTAGCAAGGAGGTAGCCTAGAACCTGAGAGTGAATGCATCTCTTAAGTATTTTTGATAGAGGAGGCAGAATTGCTATGGGCCAGTAGTTGGTGAATTCTGTGGAGGGCCCACCTTTTCTGGAGGGGGATAATGTGGGATATTTTCTATTGTGAAGGGACATCGCTTCCGGATAAAGATCAGTTAATCAGGATTGCAACTGGGTAGGCTAGGGCTTCAGCTGCAATTTTAAGGTACTCAGCTGGGAGGTTGTCAGCTGCTAGTTTTGTGGGCTTTAGTTTCAATAAGAGTTTTTTTTATGTTGGAGGTAGGGATAAGAAAGAAAGCGAATGCAGTGGGCAGGTTACTAGGTGTAGTTGGAGGGGGTAGGGGAGAGGGGTTGTTTTGTTTTGCTAGTAATAGAACGGATTGTTGGAAGTGAGTGTTGAAAGAGGTGGCAATGTTTTCAGAGGAGTTTGTTTTGTTTGGTGGAGGATGGAGTTGATGGTTGACCAGAATTGTTTAGGGTTGTTTTGGGTGGAGTTCAGGGCAGACTGGTAATATAGGATTTTGTCCTGTTTTATTAATTTTTTGACTTTGTTACATAATTCACAGAATTTCTGTCTATCAGAAGAGCTTTTTGTCTTGCTCCCGTGATTCTAGGCTCTATCTCGGATTTTCATTTCTGATCTAGTAGCTTGTTGTAGCCATGGGGAGGACTGGGCTTTAACTCTAGTAAATCTTGTGGGCACATGGGTGTTTAGGACTTTAAGGAAGGTGATATTGAAAAATTGGACAGCGTCATCAAGGTTGAGGTATTTTAGTGAAGTCCAGTTGCAGTTTTTTAGGGCTGAGATGAAGTTGTCAGGGTTAAAGTTTACTTTATTACGTATTTGCTGATAGGTAATCGGTTTAGCCTGATATATGTGTTTTTTTGAGTAGGAAAGTTGGGGTATGATCACTGAGGCTATCTGGTAGGCAGCCAGCTGTGTATGATTGGGGGCTCTTGCTGACTAGTATCCAGTCAAGAGTAGAATGCTTATTGGAATTCTTATTTATTCTGGTGGGTGTCTGGATAAGTTGGAAAAAAAATATGAAGATTTAGATGGTGGGCTGGATGGTGATTGGAACAGGATAGCCAGTCTATATTAAAATCACCTAATATTATGGTTTCTTGTGGAAGGTGATGATTTACCCAGCTGAGGAGGTTTTCTAGTGGAGGGATATTCTTGCCAGGTGGGAAGTAGCATCCTATTAAGTTAATGGTCTTGTCTTTGTTTACTTTTAGGTTGGTATAGATTATTTCTTCTTTGTCAATTAAGGGGGCGGATAAGTTTAGGATGTGAATATTAAGATTCTGTTTATACATTACAGCTACACCACCCCCTTTTTTGTGCAACCAATCTTGTCTTAGGATATTGTAGCCTAAAGGGAGAATTTGCTCACTGGTAATGTGAGGTTTGAGCCAGGTTTCTGTTAGAATGATAATATCAGGGGAGTATAAGTCTATGGTAGCATGGAGTTCATAGATTTTATTGGTTATACTTCTGATATTTAGGCATAAGATAAGGAGGTCAGTTGATTTCCAACTGGATGTAATTTGAGGGTGGGTGAGGTTGTTAGGCTGATTATCAGTGGAGGAGTTGTGGGGTCCAGGGTTTGGGTGGATGTCCCCGCTGAGGGCAAGTATTGTTATGGCTGAGGGTTTTAGTTTTAGTAATGAGATAATTAGTTTAAGTTTTGGGGTAGTTTTTTGTTTGGGTGAAGTGGGTGATAAATTAGGTTGAGGGATAGATTGTAAGGCATTAGGGATACTTTTTGTTTGTGTGGTGGAGGTGATAGCTTAAGTGGGTTGTGCATTGAGGTGTATTTGTTGTGAGAGGTGTATGAGTAGTGTGATGGTGTGACATGAGGGGTGGTGACTGTAGTTGTGCAGTGGAAGTTGTTTGGTGGGGGTATAAAAGTAATTTGGTAAGATATAATGTGTGCAGGAAGGGTGCATGTGAAGAGTATAGGTAGTGTGTGTCGGATCATGGTACTCAAGGTGGGAGGTTAATGGTAGGCTGGAGGTGTGGTTAGAGTTGGTGTTGCAGGTGTTATTGGTTGTGACTGTAATGGGAGGGACATTTGGCTAGAATAAGTGTAGGTGTGCTGGGGTGTGTGGGATATGGGGGCAGGGAAGGGAGCGAAGTGAGCAGAGTGAGCGGAGTGGGCAGAAACTATTTGTTGTACATATGAGAGGGAACCACTCAACAGGCTAAATACAACTCACACGCATCACAATTATAGTAGAGGCTTAGGCAGATAATGGTATAAAAAATGACTTGTGTCTTTAGCATTAAACTGCTGGGTTAGAGTACACTAGCAATGGGACACAGACTGTAAAAGAAAGTGGAAAGAGAGGTTGAGTGAACAGAAATGATCCCTGAAAACCTTGAGGCAGCTTGCCAGACCACAGTAGAAACAATCAGTTAAAGTATTAAAGTGTACCTCAAGACAGTGGAGCAGTTAAGAGTAGCAATTCCTAGAGGTAAGAAATGTGCGCATCTAATAGCAACCTAACACATGCTGCTTTATTAGGTCTGTATAGTTTTGCAGCTCTTGATATTAGCAGTTGTTAAATGGAGAGAAGAATGGAGAGATAAAGTTCAGGGGAGTCCAACACTATTTGATTGAGTGAGTGAGCGTGCCACTTGACAAATAAGCACTAAAGTGTTTCACTATAGAAACTTACCTAGTACAGCAGGAAAATTAATGAAACTAACAGGTCCCCTGCAGGTGAGATGAACGCTTGTATTTCTCACCACAAGGAAGCTGCAAAGGGGCGAGAGATCCAGTTAAGCAGGGTTAAGTCAGGTGTACTCACTGGGGAAAAATGCGAACAGCAGCTGTAAGAGGAAAAAAATAAATAAATGTTAGGCCAGGGGTATTAAGAGGGATGTAGGACAGAAGAAATATGATCACTAAGGAAGTGTCTCAGCATAGAAATAACAGAACTAGACAAGGAGGATAGCAGCCAGTGTTAATAAAAAGGGCTTGAGGGAGTGAAGCAAAACAAATATGGGGTGATCTTTTCTAAAAGATCTTTAAGTTTTGCCTAAGATAATTTCTTATGAGTAATATCTGCAGTTCTATTGTATAAAGTTTACAATTCTTTATTTACATACATTCTTTGCTAGACAAATTCTGAAAAATACAGGATGCTTTATTTTTTCCAATTAACTGTGATAATCTTTCTGGCAATAGTTAAGATGGACCATGGGAGAGGCACTTGAGAAGCAGGAATATGATCTGGAATTGGATCATTGAATAAAATCAAAGAATTTGTAACCTGCAATTGTCTGACTATAATGCTTTAGCAAATTTATCAAACTCTTCCCAAAATGGATCAGCCATTTGACATTTTAAAATCATATGTTCTCATCATTTAAATTGCTATCTCATCTCCAACATCTTGAATTTTCATTTTTGTAAAAAATTGCTATCTTGTGTGGTGTTAAAAAGCTTTTATGTAGAAACTTCCATGCAAATATTTGCCAATAAATCGATAACGTGGAGTTTCCAGCAGATTTTAAGTACAACCTTTTATCATTTTCTGAGAATGTTTTCTTATTTATTTTTTGTAGAATAATCCCAATGAGACATATCAAAGCCTACCATTTCAGGTCTTAAAATTTTACAAATCATTGACAAGTACAATTTATTTTAATGCATATCATTATTAATTTGAAAGAAAAATTCTAATAATTTGGGTATGGCTTTAGAGCTCATACCCTAATGACAGTTGCAGATTTTTATTTAAAAATTCTCTGAACAATTGTATATCTAACCAACTACTTTTATCTGTATTATATCTAGCTAAAAATCTATCTATAGTATTTATCTTGTTTCCATCCAAAAACTGAAACCAAAATTTTAGATTATTTTGTCCAAGATTAGTTATTTTATGCACATTAAAAGATTCTAGACAGACAGTATTGCAAGCTATAGGGAACATCAGGAATAGTATTTCTTTTGTTAAATAATTGCTATTCATTACTGTTTAAATACCTTTAATATATGATTAATACCAAAGGTATAAACATTAGTAGTTTTATTATTTAAGCAGTAGTGTTTTAGAATCCAACATGCTATACTAATATTAGATGAAACATTATAATTTACTTTAAATAAAGTATTTGAAGTTAAACTTAATTCATGTAATAACTTCTAATTGGACCTATATGTTGAATTTAGCCAAAGACTTACAGTATTTAATATAACAGATTTACTATAGAGAGCAATATCATGGAATGCAATACCATTTCCTCCCAACTTTTAATATGCCAATGATAAAATATCCTTGGTTTTTGAGGATGCCATACAAACTTTAATAATATAGAATTTAATATTTTGAGAATTTTTAGGAGATGTGGTAGGATAAGCTAAGATATAATATATTTGGCAAAATTATCATTTTAGTTAATATAAGCCTATCTTCCACTGTAAAAAAAAATGTTCCAGTTTCCAATTGTTTGCTATGCTATTAACTAAATGTTCATAATTTAATGATACTGACTCCTTCCACTTGGTTTTATTATCTATTCCTATGTATTTAATTTGTTTATTTCCGAATTAATTTTTTTTGTAATTTTTTAACAAGAAGGTTACTTTCTTGTTTATTAATATTGTTTCTGTTTTCTTATGAATGGATTTCAACCTAGAAGCTTTCTCAAAGTATGTTATTGGTTTAGTAATATTTTCATTACTAGTTAACAATACATCATCCACAAATAATTGGAATTTAGAAATATAATTATCATTAACATTAAAACACTTTATTTTATTATTGTTTATGATAGACAGGGTAAAGGGTTCTATTGATAAGGCAAATAACAATGGAGATAACGGACAGCCTTGTTTTGTTCCTTTTGATATTTTTGATTTTTGATATCTTAAAAGAAACAGAAATGAAAGAGCCAAGTTTAACATAAGATAAGGTATTATTATATAATTTCATAATAATTTCAATACATCTTGGAGAAAAGTTATATTAAGCACTTTTTGTAATATATCCAATTAATAGAATCAAAGGCCTTATCAATATCAATGACAATTCTTTTTTTCTTTATTCACAATATCTATCAAAGACAAAAGCCTAATGACATTATCTAACACCCTTCTTCCTGATATAAAACCAGTTTGAGGCTTATCAATTAAATTTTGTATTATATTATTTAGTCTTTTTGCCAAAATAGCCATTAAGATTTTATAGTCAACATTTAATAAGGTAATGGGATGATAAGATGTACAAAACTTTGAATCCTTATCTTGTTTTAAAATAGGGGAAAACATGAAGATGGAATATTCAAAGAGCTCCTGACTTCATCAAATGTATTTATTAATATTTTTAAGATGTTAGCTGGGAAATTTTTTTATATTTCTGGGATTAAACCATCTAAACCAGGAGTCTTATTTTTCAGACTTTTTATTTGTTCTTTTAATTCTCTGAATATAATTGGTTTATCTAATTTATCATTTTGTTCTTTTTTCATTTTTTGTTTTATATTTACCTTTAAAAAACACCTGTCATATCACAATTATCCAATATTAAGTTTCTGCTGTTAATTCCTTCACAGTATTTTCTAAAGGCTTCTAGAATGTCTTTTGTCTGTTTTTTTTTAAGTTTACTGTCTACTTGAGATATAATTTCTTTAATGTGATTAACATTCTTTACATTTTTCAATCTGATTGCTAATCTATGTAAATTCTTAGGATTTATACTATATGTTTGTAATTTAAGTCTCTCCATGCTTATTGATACTTTATGATTTAATATTTCTATGTATTTTTGGTTCACATTTTTAATTCCATATTAGTATCTCTATCTGAAGGTTTTAATTTTAATTTCAAACTATCACTTTTAGTCTGCAATATATTTAATTCTTTATCCCATTCCTTCTTTTTAGACAAATAACAATTTTTAATTTTACCATAAATGTAAGCTTTTAATGTGTCCCATAGAATAACATCTGAAACGTCACCATTATTATTTGTGTCTATAAACAATTCAGTTTATTTTAAAAAAAATCTCTAAACCCTTTAATTTTAACCTTATATGCTGGTATTCTTTGCCAAAATATCAATTCATTAGGTTTTAGATTAAGTTCAAAAGTAATGACATTATGGTCAGACAAAGGACAATATGTTATTAATACTTTCTGTACTTTTGAATATAGCCCATTGGATGTAAAAACTTTATCAATATTTGTTTGGGTGCCACATCTATAGGAATAATTAGTATAATTTAATAAATTTGCCAGTTTTAGTTCTTGAATATCTCTAAGATTCATTATATTGATAAAATCATTTAGCTGTTTAGCAGCAGCTGTTATTTTAGTTTTTTATCTTTAGTGGTATCCTTCTCAGACAATATGCAATTGAAATTACCTACCAATAAGATTTCACCTTTTGCATTTATGACTATAATGTCTAGATATTTTGTTACTACTTTAGATCCAATTCTAGGTATCCAATACATATTAACAAAATGTTTATATTTTCTTATCAATCCCAAGTAACACCAGTGCCATCATATCATTTTTATAAGTGAAGAACTCAATTACTTTAGGCATAGTCAGTGATTTTTTGCAGTGTATTATAGTGCCTCTCCTTTTAGTATTGTAATGTGAATCTACAAGTATGAAATAGTCTTTACATGTTAGTCTAAGTCCTTTTTCAGCAAATGTGTTTCCTGTTAGAAGACTACACTGGCTTTATTTAATTTACGATATTTAAACAAACTACTTCTCTTCATAGAATTTTTCAAACCATTAACATTTAGTGAGATACATTTATAAACTATCATTTTATATAGTAACAAATCTAGCATAATTAAACAGTAGTGTGCATATAAACAGCTATATTTGGAATTACCATTCTTTGTTGCGGACAGAATCTTGAAACTATTAAATAACAATAAAATAAGAGTGATTACAACCCCTATCATGGAATATACCATTCTCAGCTTAATGACATAGTCATTTAAACTGCCCACTATCATCCCCTTAATTTCCCACCATCAAGTATTTGCTTCTACTTCTAAAGTTTCGCATTCAGTAATTTATGTTATTCCACACATTTTCCTACTTATAACCTATTAAAAGTTACTATCTAAAACTAGATTTTCATTTAACTTAAATTTATTAAGTATCAATTGGAATAGGACAATTTATTAACAATATGTCAGTTTAACATCAAAATCCCCATTAACCTAAGCTGTCAAAACTAACTATAATTCCTAAATAAGTATTTGTATTCTAGATATCCAGCATATTTATGTAATGAATTATTCTGTCACTCATGATTGTTCTGTTTATAGGTTCATAGGTTCATAGGTAGGTACTAGGCTATCTGCCTGAGGGCATTTATAAGCCTAGCCAGAGTGTGTCAGCTTTCGCCACCCCATTGATTAATTAACTGAGCCTCTGTCAAGAAGAGCCAATGAAGTGATCCCAGGGGTGTATTTTCTGTTACCCATCCACTCGTCAAGGTTTCTCTTGAAGAGTGTTAGTGAGGGGCTCTGCCTAATGTAGTTAGGAATTTTGTTCCAAAGCATGGGGAGTCTCTGTGACAGGAATCTGTCCCTCCAGCATGTTCTATTTCTTGTTGTGGTGAGGTTTAGCTCACTAGAGCGAGTGGCTCACAGTGACTTGGATTTTTTAGGTGGAGCATGTCCATCAATTCTGAGATAGACATGGCTTTGTAAGTCAGGCAGAGATCACATCTGAGTAAGCGATATGCCACTGAGTACAGCTGGAGTTTTTCCAGTCGGGCTGCATAGGACATATGTTTGAGATCAGTAATTCTCTTGGTGAGGTACTTTTGTGGTCTTTCCAGCTGTTGGAAGTGTCTTGTGAGGTACATCCCAAACGGGGCATTGTACTGTATGATGGGTCTGATGAGTGATGAGTAGAGGGGCACTATAACCTCTTTATTTCTAGATGCAAACCCTTTAGTAATTAGATGGGCTACATAGAAGGATTTCCTAACTACTTTGGCAATATGATTGTCAAAGGAGAGATTACTATCTACCTGGGTCCCCAGATCTCTTATTACCTCTTTTGTATTAAGGGGGCTCCCACCTATGTGGTAATTCATGGGTGATTTGTTTTTCCCAAATGGGATGACTATGCATTTTTTGGCATTTAGCTTGAGACCATGACTTTGACACCAGGTGTCCATCTCAATAAGGCCCTTTTGGAGAATATCCGTGTCAGCTGGAGAGTCAATTATGGCTCCCAGTTTGCAGTCATCGGAAAACTTGGTTAGCCATAGTCCTCCTGTGTTTGCCTGTACTTCTGAGAAGTATATGCCGAACAGTAGGGGTCCCAGGCCTGAGCCTTGTGGGACACCCCTTGTGACTGGTTTAGAGTCAGACCTGGAGCCTGCTATTGTTACCGTGTGGTTCTGTCTGTAAGCCAGTTGGCAACCCATCTCGTGACATAGGGGTTTATGTTCAGGATGGTGAGTTTTTCTATAATTCCCAAGTGGGGAATGGTGTCAAAAGCCTTGGCGAGGTCAAGGTAAGCTATATGAACTACCTTCCCCTCATCTAAGGCCTTGACGACTGTCTAGAAGAAGTCAACCAGGTTTAGTAGGCATGATCTGCCCTTACAAAGCCGAACTGGGTCAGGTCAAGTGTTTGGAGGTTCCCAATGTCTTTGTTAATGAGTTCCATGATGATGCACTCCATAGCCTTGCAGACCAGGCTAGTCAGGCTTATGGGGCGATAGTTACCAGGGTCAGTTGTGGCCCCTCCTTTGTGGAGCAGAATAACCGTTGCTGAGCTCCATTCTATGGGCACGTAGCCTATGGAGAGGCAGAGGTTGAACAGTGTGTTTAGGTGGGGAGTTAGTTCATTCTGTAGTTCATGCAAGACGCAGCCTGGGACACCATCTGGCCCCACTGATGCTGTGCTTTTGTCTTTTGAAAGAGCTGTTTTCACCTGTGCGTCTGTGATTTCTGGGACACTACACTTTTCCGGTATTGTTGTGGGCCCTTTTGGGGATGAGAGGGGGGTGAAGTTTGCACTGAATCTATCTGCCAGGATGTTGGCAATATCAGTGGGTTCAGTATATTTTGTGCTATTTTGCACTAGCTCAGAGCATATCTGTGAGTTGCCACTTAGATTCTTGACATAGCTAAAGAAGGCTTTGTGGTTATCTTTTGAGTCTTTGGCTATTTTTCTTTCAAAGTTAGCCTTGGAGGATTTTATGAGGGACCTTAGTTTCTTACTGATACTGATCAGGGATGTCTTTCCTTCTTGGGATATGCTTTTTTTTCTGAACTAGTTTCCTCCTTCTATTGTATAGCCTGTTTATGGCAGGGGTCCACCAGACTAGTTTCCTTCTCTTAGGGGAGTGAGTCTTGGTTTTGCTAAGGATGGCACGATCCATGCATCCTTTTAGGTGCTCATAGAGTGCATTTGTAAAGGTTCCTGCATCTTGGACACTGTTATCCTTTAGCGTGGGGGCTGTGAAACTTACCACCTCTGTCTTAAGTAAGGTGAAATTTGCTATAGAAAAGTTTTCCCTGTGGTTTCCTTGGTTGGAGGTGGTGGTGTGGTGTGGACATCCAGACTGATTAGTTTATGGTCTGATCTAACCAGTGATGAGTTGACCTCTGGTGTGGAACACCTGTCGCCCATGTTGGTGATGACCAGGTCCAATATGTTTTCAGCTCTGGTAGGGGAGTTTACCAGCTGATCCAGGGCATTTGAGTTGATAAATTCCAGGAAGCGCTGGACCTGGGAGTTTGTACTTGAGTAGTTTTCCCAGTTAACAGTAGGGTAATTGAAATTGCCCAATATCAGGGTGTTTGGTAGGACCTTCATGATTTCCAGTGTCCCCAGAAAGGTGAGTGGTGGTCCTAGGTCATGGAGGGTGATCTGTAGCAGGCCACAATTTACATTGCAGATTTGCCTGATGTTAGTTGCACATGGATGATCTCGGAGGTATCATGCTGCGCCACTAACCTGGAGGTGTAGGTATCCTTGATGAATATGGATACACCCCCTCCTTTTGTATTTTGGTCCATGTTCTGTGGCCGAAATGTGTGGCATGAGTTGTAGCCCGGTAGTGCTGGGGTGCTCTGTGGAGCCATGAACCAGGTTTCAGTTACTGCACAGATGTTGACGTTCTCCATACTGAGGAGTGTTTTGAGCACATGCATTTGGAGATTTAAACTCCTGGTGTTGAGTAGCATAACCCTCATTTTTTTATTTGTGCTGTTTATGGAGGTGGGTTTGACTTTTGAGCCTTGCCTAAAAAAGGCACTATGGGGGCAGCAATAGCGTTGGCCAGTATTTGAAAGCCTAGGGGTGACAGATGCAAGCCGTCTCTTGTGAAGCAATGAGGCCTGTCGAGCATGTTGTCCCAGGCTGACAGACACTGGATCCCCTTTGAATGACACCAGAAGCTTAGCCAATTGTTGAAATTGATCATTTTTTTCTTTATACTGCAGTATCATTCTTGGTGAGGGCAGGATGCTACTCAGGGTCAGGGTCATACCCATCTGGGCTACATGATCAGAGAGCTCTTCCATGTCTCTTTTCATGTAGTCCAGGGAGGTATGTCTCAGGTCATTCACACCAATATGAACAATGACAGAGTCATATTTGTACTTGATTTGGAGTGACTTGAGCGCTTGTGTTATGTGGTGGATTCTGGCTCCCAACAGGCAGCTAACAGTAACCTTCTCCTTGTCCAGCCTAGTGAGTGAGACATCACTGTGCCTGACTATAGAGTTGCCTATTACTAGTGTGTTAGGTATGTTATTTTGCCTTAAGGGCTGTGATTGTGCGGCACACTGATTTTGTGTTTTATGTGTTGTCTGGTAATAATAACATATAAAAATTTATAATATATACATTTGTAAGATTATAAATCAGATAAAGTAATGTCAAGTCACTATAACAGAATAACACCTATATATCAGTTTTTCACTACTGCATATATTAAGAAATAATCATTAATAACTTAGACTAATAAGACACTTCATATTATTAATACTATTTAAAATCTTCCTTTTCATTCAGTACTTAAAATGACACCATACTAATCAAATATCTTAACATTATCTGTAACTATTATAAATAGCTTTTGACTTTTGACTTTAACTGTGTGAATTTGTTAAAATGTATCTGCACGATATTTTTCCACTATGGGCAATATTGCTCACACTTTGTATTATTTGATAGATATTTGTACTTGTACTTTTATTTTTATTGGATTGCTATCTTTACAGTAATCTGTTTCATGGAGCTTTTCTCCCTGGGCCTCCACTGAAAATGGGCTCTCTGGGCCCAGTGGACTTCCCCGGTAATAAAACTGGAAATAAATAAAATAATAAATAAATATCTTAACATAAAGCACTGTATGTGTCTATGTGTGCTTAAGAAATTGAGAATATTTATCATTTCTAACAATTAACCAACTGGATTCCATCTGTATTTTTATAATGTAATGATACCACAATACTGTCAAATTAAATCATCTACCTCAGTATTATTATTTGTTAAAACTAATAAGTATTTAGTTACCAGTTCAAATAATCTGTCAGTTTAGATGTACTAAAGTTGTTATACACCTCCTCTTCTCCCAGAATATGCATATAAAATATGCTTACTCTAAAGTTCCAACATGCAACACCCAATCTGATCAATAAATCAATAGAATAATCTACAAAAAAGCTATAACTTGCAAAATCTTGAATATAGCAAAACACTCCTCTTATAACATTATAGTTTAAGGTAAGTCATTGATAGTTATTACAACATGTTAATATTTAAAGCTTGTTTAAGCTATATGTGGAATGTCATTATACATTCATCAGTTTTAAACCATACTTCAAATGGATCATAATTTACTAAATTAGAGTTTCAACAACCACTTAGAAGCATAACTTATAAATACTGACACTTATTAATACACACAAAACTTGGAATAATTAATTAACTTTGAAAAACCCAATATTCACTAATATAATTTAGCATTTAAGATACTGAAGTCAATACGTATTTAACTTTACGGTCACCATTTGTTCCCATCTAGTCCTTTTATATGTAGTCTTAAATATATATTTATTATAAATAAATATCAGAGAGAGTAAACAATAGTACAATTTACATATATACTATAACAATAAACATTCACTTTTAAATGTACATTCTTCAAACCAACCAAAATATACTATTTATATGGGGAACCATTTAAAGACAGCATGTCCCTTTAACTATCCCTGTTGCTGCTTTAATATAGCATTGCTTAACTGCTTCTTATCTTTTTGATTTTTCAATAACATGTTTTGACTCTAAAAGGTATGTAATAAATTAAATTTACCTATATAACATATTAAACATGTTAGAACATTAGAAACAATATTTATAGTTACATTAAAGGTTTCCATTTAATCTTCAGTTGCAGTGTTCTGTTTTCAAAAGTCAAAGGTCGGCTTCAGCTTCTCGGCAGCTGTGATCATTTGCGCAGCTTCATTTTCCCTTCTTTTGGCTTATGGAGCTCATAATCTCATTTTACTGCATAAAGCAAGGTACATATTGCTTGTAGGAGTGGGAAGAACAGCCTAAAAGTTGCCAAAGGCTGTGGAAACATAACTGCATATGTGTAAGCTATACTTTAAAAACAAGCTAACTGTCAAAATGGAATGTTTATATGACTTTTCTGCATCACAGAAAAGCCTTTAAGAATTACTACACACATATGTGTGTTCCAGATCATATTAGTGTTCCGGATTCAGTTTTAAAGTGCAAAAAGTATAACCATGAATATTTTACACCAAACAAACCTAATGTTGTCCAAAAGCAATTATAATCAGATAGAATATTGCTATGCAGTGTATTTATGTTTAAGCAACATTCCTTGTTTTTTTTTAAAGGATTTGTTTCAATATTAATATTCTAGCACAGACTTAAATTTTCACAGTGTAATGATATTGACGTGAATGGTTATTTTGAGTTAAAAAATGTTACCAATCATCTACTCAGGCTGCAACAGTCTATTTTGTATAGTTAAGAAATTTACCAAGATATGATTATGTCTTGTAGACATTTATCTCAACAATGATTGTCTTTTACTGCTTAAAATGATATCAAGATACTTAATAAAAACAAAAAGGTTTTACCTTTTTAAATCTGGACAGCTTCAAAGTCTGGTGAAACAGTGCTTATATAATATAGTATAGCACATTAATAATGTCAGAAGCAGACCAAAAAACAAGATCAAATAAAACGAAAAAAGAAAATGATGTCATTATTATTTTACTTTTATTTTTTTATTTCCTTTTCTTGACCATCCATTCTTAACTGCCTGTCTTTTCAAGCTTACTTGAGACCAGTCCATTTTTTCTTGTTTATCAAGAAGATTATTTTTTTGAGAAAAGTCCAGAGCTTCATCCAGTGTGTTGAATGTTTTTTGTCCATCAGATAAGAAAATTCCAATTCTTGCTGGAAATAAGATTTGAGCTTTTATGTATGATTTCTTAAGACTTTTTACTGATGGGACATAGGCTTTCCTTTTAGATATCACTGTGGATGTGCAGTCATTGTCAAATCTAATTGTTTTCCCGTTAAAAGTTATTGGAGAGTTAGTCCAAGCTGTTTTCAACCAAGTTTTTATCCTGTGTGGAGGTGAATTTAACAATTATAAATCTCATTGTAGATGTGTATTTTGTTGTATTATTTGAAAGAGACCTGTGTGCCCTTTCTATCCCAAAGGAAAATGACACAGGCAGATTCAGAGTTTTTGGAAGCCAAGTATTCAGGAAATGTAACATACTGTTACCTTCTTCCATCTTAGGGACACTATAAATTCTTATATTATTCCCCCTGGATCTGATTTCATGATCATCCACTTTTTCCAAAAGAAATATATTTTGTTTCAGTAGGTACTCGACATGGCTTTCATTTTCATCTAGTCTGCCTTCTACACCATTTAATGACTTATCCATAGAAGTAATTTGGTCTGAATGTTTCTTAATAATTTCATTCAGCAGATCAATTTACTTCTTTTCTTGTTTTATAACATCTATTTTGTTTTTTAACTTGTCTATTTTAATTGACACTTCTTGCATACTGGATACCAAAGACTACAATTCTCTCTTCATCCCAGTTTCCTGTGTAGAGTATTTAAGATGACTCATGACTGCACTTTAGCTGAAAAACTTCTGACTGGAAAAAAAATCAATAAAAAGTCCTCAAAGACTGTTTTCCTTGTTGAATATTCTTCTCTTCTTGTTTATTGTTGTATAATCAATATTTTGAAGACAGTTCTTTTAGCATGAAGTTAAAAACTCCTGTCAGAAAAACTGAAAAGAGGCAGAGCAAAATTTTTATGCTGTTATACTTGACATCTTAGCCTCACCCTCACAGAGATTTTTCAATCACAGAGCAGGCGTGTGTAACTGACTAAAGTTAATGTTCAGCAAGCTTCCTCATGATAAATATGTTTATAGTAAACAATGACAAAAATTCTAAGTAAACTTGTAGTTGTAGAGCCTTGTGGCAGAGCTCCTGCAATATCAAGGTCAGATGTAGTGACTGCAGGATGAGAAATGAAAGAAAGAAAAACACTCATACAAATACAAATGTCATAACATATGACATATACCTGTTGTAAGAAAGAAGATAGTAACTGGGTGTAAGAGGAGACAACACTGAGGGGATATTTAGAAATGCATTCTAGTACAGTGCCAATCCCGCCCTCAGGTGAATTTATAATTTATAGCCAGAACAAAACAATTAACAAAGAGGTGCAAGTGAAACAGGTTGTCTGTGATTTCCTGAGACTAAATAACTGGCATATGCAGTATAATCTACTGATCAAGCTAATGGGGACAGTGGCCAATTTAGTAAGAGGTCTTTAGGATGTATGGACTATTTCACAAAGAGTTTCAATCACAGAGCAGGCACATGTGTAACGGATTAAAGTTAACACACAGCAAGGTTGTTTGTGACAAATATGCTTACATTAAAGAATGATAAAATTCTCAGTAAACTTGTAGGTGTAGGGCATTGAGGTGGAGCTCCTACAAAATTGAGGTCAGGTGTAGTGGCTGCAGGCCCTGAAATGAAAGAAAGAAAGAAAAAAACTCTACTAAGCTGTAAATTATATTGATATAATAAAATTTGTTCTTGTTATACAAAAAAAAACAGATAGCGGAAGGACCACATTAATTCAGAACAAGAGTATACAGGGGAAATACAAGAGTAAAATCATAGTAGAAAGGTTCATCAATGCAAGCTCAAAGTAGTTTTAGCTGGTAGAATATTAATAGAGAAACACAGTAATGTAGTGTAAATATACCACTGTATTAAGAAAATCATCACAACATGGCATTACACTAAGTACAATATAACACCATCACTTAAAAAACATTCATGAGATTAACCAGTACATCACAACAGTGTATAATATATATATATATATATATATATATATATATATATATATATATATATATATATATATATATATATATAGGTTTACTTTATTTCATTGAAAGCTCATTTCACTGAATTTGAATTTACCCTGACCAAATCACTGAAAGCTCAAGTTACTGAAATCTCATTTCACTGAAGTGAAGTACTGGCACTGTGTAGTATACTGTAAGGCAAGTAAAAGGTATATGCCTTTTTCCCCACTATAGTGCGATCCTGGTGTTAGTATATATAGTTAGGGGGGGGTGAGGAGCACAGCCTCTCACATAGGGGGTGTTGGGGGCATAGGCAATGGCAATCCCACTCTCAGGTCAATTTATAATTGAGATCAATCAGTTTACAAAACACTTAACAGAGAGATGCAATTAAAACAGGTTGTCATCATTTCCTGAGACTAAATAACTGGCATATGAAGTACTGTCTATTGGTCAAGCTAAAAGGGACAGTGACCCACTAAGTAAGAGGTCCATAGACTGCTTTGACTATTTCACAGTAATTTTTACTCACAGAGTGGGCATGTATGTGACTACAGTAGAGGTCCAGTCCCAGTGAGACTGGATAAGTGGGAGTTTATTGTAATGTTAATATGCAGCAAAGATCTTCATGATAAATATGCTTACATTAAACAATGACAAAATTGTCAATAAACTTGTAAGAGTAGGGTCTTGTTACAGAGCTCCTGCAATATCGAGATCAGATGTAGTGAATGCAGGCTATGAAATGAAAGAAAGAAAATCTGTAAAATTATATTGAGGCAATAAAGTTTGTACTTATTATACAAAAAGGATGGAGGAAGGAACACAATAAGTCAGCAGAAAAGAATACAGGGGAAATATAAGAGTAGACTGATAGTAAAAAGCGTATGAATGTAAGCTCAAAGTAGTTTTAGCATGAAGTATCCTGATAGAGAATTAGAGAATGACAGTAATGCAGTGTAAATATATAGCTGTATGTAACAAATCATCAGAACATGGCCTAACACTAACAAGCACAATATAAAACTATCACTTAGATAACATTCATGAGATTAACCAGTATATCAAAACAGTATATATATATATATATATATATATATATATATATATATATATATATATATATATGTGTGTGTGTGTGTATAGGTCCTATTTTATTCATTGAAATTCCGTTTTGCTGACCCTAACATCACTGTGTGCCTATTTATTGCAGTTGTTGTGATTCCCTACCTACTCATATTATTATTGTGGCTGCGTGCCTACTTACTTTATTGTTGCTGTGGTTGCATGCCTACTTATGTGATTTTTTGGGTCCATATTAAATGAATGAAAGTAACAAATCCCGAATGCTCAAGTCGAAAAGGTTATTGTGGGGGGCTGTGCCCCCTAGCCCTTCCGCTAAAAATATATATTCCAATTCCAAGATCGCAATACAGTGAAGAGGTCAAATATCCTGATCTTCACTGTACTGTGATGAAAAAAAGCAACTTCAACTTGTGCCATTTTCGCTCATGTAAGCGTTTGGGATTTTAAACATGTTCATTTAATAGGGACCCGATTTTTTTTTGGTGTTGTGGTTGCATGCTTACTTAGATTTTTGTTGTTCTGGTTGCATGTCTACTTATATTGTTGTTGTTTTTGGAGTTGTGTGCATACCTATATTATTGTTGTTGCAGATGTATACCTACTTATATTATTGTTGTGGAGGTTGCATACCTACTTATATTATTGCTGTTTATGCAGTTGCGTGCCTACTTTTATAATTGTTGTTACTCAGTTGCATGTTTAATTATTTCATTTTTGTTGCAGTTGCATGCCTAGTTTTAATCTTGTTGTTGCTGTGGTTGAGTGCCTACTTTCATTATTGTTGTTGTTGTGATTGAGTGCCTAGTTATAGTTTGTTTTTGAGGTTATGCACCTACTTATAGTATTGGTGTTGTTGCAGCTGCATGCCTACTTATATTATTGTTGTGTTTGTTTAGGTTGCATACCTACTTATGTTATTGTTGTTGCTGACATTGGTTGTGTACTTATATCATTGTTGTTGTTGTTGCGATTGTGTGCCTACTTATATTATGGTCATTGTTGACTACCTACTTATATCATTGTTGTTGAAGTTCTGTGCCTACTTAGATTATTGTTGTTGGGGTTGTGTGCCTGCTTATAGTATTATTGCTGTTGTGGTTGCATGCCTACTTATCTTATTGTTCTTGCATGCCTTCTTATACCATTGTTGTTGTTGAGGTTGTGTGCTTTTGTATAACATTGTTGTAGTTGCAGTTGTGTGTCTAGTTATATTATAGTTTTTGAGGTTACATACCTACTTATATTACTGATGTTCTTTCAGTGGCATGCCTATTTATATTATTGATGTTATTGTTTAGGTTCCATGCTTACTTATTGTTCTTGCTCATGTCGCATGCCTACTTATAATTTTGTTGTTGAGGTTGCATGCCCACTTATCTTATTCTTGTTTTTGTGGTTGTGTGCCTACATATATTATTGCTGTTTTTGCATTTGTGTACCCAGTTATATTATTGTTGTTGTTGAGGTTGCATGCCAAATTATATTATTGCTTTTGTTGAAGTTGAATGCCTGCTTATATTATAGTTATTGCAGTTGCATGCCTACTTATATTATTGTTGTTGTTCTGGTTGCATTCTTACTTATATTGTTGTTGTTGGAGTTGCAAGGCTACTTATATTATTGTTACTGTTGTGCTTTTGTGCCTTTTTATATTATTGTTGTTGCAGTTGATTGCCTTTTTATATAGTTGTTGTTGAGGTTGTATGCCTACTTTTATTATTGTTCTTGTTCCAGTTGCATGCCTACCTACATTATTCTTTTGTAGTTGCATGCCTACTTATATTATTCTTGTTGCTGCATTTGTGTACCTTCCAATATTATTGTTGTTGTGGTTGCATGCCTTCTTATATTATTGTTAATGTTGCAGTTGCATTCCTACTTATTTTATTGCTATTGTCTCGGTTACATGCCTACTTATTTTATTGTTGTTGAAGTTGCATGCCAATTTATATTATTGTTTTGTTGTTGCAGTTGCATGCCTACTTATATTGTTGTTGTTCCCATTTCATGCCTATTTATATTATTGCTGTTTTTGTGGTTGCATGCCTACTTATATTATTGTTTCTGTGGTTGTGTCACTACTTATATTATTGTTGTTGCAGTTACATGCCTGCTTATATTATTGTTGTTGTGGTTGCGCACCTACTTATATTATTGCTGTTGTGTTCTTGCAACTGCATGCCTACTTATATTAATCTTGTTGTTGTTGGGGGTGCATGTCTAATTCTATTCTTGTTGAAGTGTTTACTTATATTATTGTAGTTTTTGCAGTTGCATGCCTACATATATTATTGTTGTTGTTGCAGTTGCATTCCTGTTTATATTCTTCTTATTGTTGCAGTCGCGTGCCTATTTAGTTTATTTTTGTTATGGTTGCATGCCTACTTATATTAATATTTTCTTGTTGTGACTGTGTGAATAGTTATATTATTGATTTTGTTGCATTTGTATGCCTACTTATATTATTGTTGTTGAGCCTGTATGCCTACCTATATTATTGCTGTTGAGGCTGCATGCTTACTCATATTACTGTTTTTGCAGTTGCCTACCTATCTATATTACTGTTGTTGTTGCAGCTGTGTGCTTACTCATATTTTTGTTGTTGAGGTTGTGAGGTTGAATGTCTACCGATATTATTGTTGTTGTGGTTGCGAACCTACTTGTATTAATGTTGTTGCTGTTGCTTTCTTACTTATATTCCTGTTGTTGTTATGGTTGCATACCTACTTATATTCTTCTTGTTGTTGTGATCACGTGTATTCTTATGTTATTGTTTTGTTGTTGCAGTTGTTTGCCTACTTATATTCTTTTTGTTCTGGTTGTGTTCCTATTTATATTACTGTTGCTTTTGCTGTTGAGTGCCTGCTTATATTACTGTTGTTGTTGTGGTTGCGTGCCTACATATATTATTGCTGTTGTTGTGGTTGCATTCCTGCTTATTTTCTTCTTGTTGTTACAGTTGTTTGCCTATCTATTTTATTTTTTAAGGTTATGTGCCTACTTATATTATTGTTTTCTTCTTGCGGCTGTGTGAATAGTTATATTATTGTTTTTGTTGTGGTTGCATGCTCATTTATATTATTGTTGCTGCTGTGGTTGTGTACTTACTTATATTATTGTTGTTGAGGCTGCATGCTTACTTGAATTATTGCTGTTGATGTTCTGTGCCTATTATATTGCTATTGTTGCTGTTGCATGCCTACATATATTATTGTTGTTGCAGTTGCTTGTCTACTTATATTATTGTTGTGGCTGCGTACTTACTTATTTTATTGTTGTTGAGGTCATAAGGTTGCTTGCCTACTTATAGTCTTGTTGTTTTTCCTGTTGCATGCCTACTGATATTATTGTTGTTGCGGTTGCATGCCTTCTTATATTCTTGTTATTGTAGTGGTTTTGTGCCTACTTATATTACTGTGTTGTTGAGGTTGCATGCCTACTTATCTTATTCTTGTTTTTGCAGTTCTGTACCTACTTATATGATTGTTGTTTTTGCAGTTGCATACCTAGCTATGTTATTGTTGTTGTTGATGTTGCATTCCTAATTATATTATCCATGTTGCTGAAGTTGCATGCCTACGTATATTGTTTTTTGTGGTTGCTTGCCTACTTATATTATTGTTGTTGAGGTTGTGTGATTACATAGATTATTGTTGTTGTTTCAATTGCTTGCCTACTTATTGTTTTTGCTGCATTTGCAAGCCTTCTTATATTATTGTTGTTGCAGTTGCATGCCTACTTATTTTATTGCTGCTGTCACAGTTCTGTGCCTACTTATATTATTGTTGTTGCATCTGCATGCCTACTTATTTTATTGCTGTTGTTGAGGTTGCATGTCAACTTATATTATTGTTTTGTTGTTGCAATTGTGTGCCTACTTATATTGTTGTTGTTCCCATTTCATGCCTATTTATTTTATAGTTTCTTTTGCAGTTGCATGCCTACTTATATTACTGTTGCTGCCATTGCAGGCCTACTTATATTGCTGTTATTGTTGCAGTTGCATGCTTACTTATTTTATTGCTGTTGAGGTTGTGAGGTTGCACATCTACTTATATTATTGTTGCTGTGGTTGCATGCCTACTTATGTTGATGTTCACAGGTTCATAGGTTCACAGGTAGGTACTAGGTTATCGGCCCAAGGGCCTAAGTAAGCCTAGCCAACAAGGTTCCCTGGCTTATGCCACCCAAGAAAGTTAATTTCCTGTGCCCCTGTTGAGCAAAGCCACAGAAGTGATCCCCAGGGTGTATTTCCTATTTCCCATCCACTCATCAAGGTTTTTCTTGAAGAGTGCTAATGAGGAACTTTGCTTGACATAGATGGGTAGCTTGTTCCATAATATAGGAAGTCTCTGGGACAGGAATCTATCCCTCCAGCATGTCCTGTTTATTGTGGTGACAAGGTTTAGGTCCCTAGGGCATGTAGCTTGGAGGGATTGGGATTTCTTTAGTTGTAGTATGTCCAACAGCTCTGGGTTTAATATAGCTTTATATGTTACGCAGAGATCTCCTCAGAGTAGGCGATATGCTACAGAGTAAAGCTGGAATTTTTTGAGATGGTCAGTGTAGGGCATCTGTTTGAGGCCAGTAATCCTCTTTGTGAGGTACTTCTGTGACCTTTCCAGCTGCTGCAGATGTCTTGTGAGGTGCATTTCAAAAGGGATGTTGTACTCTATAATGGGTCTAATGAGTGCCGAGTAGAGGGGAACAATGACCTCTTTTTTCCTGGATGAGAACCCTTTTGTGATGAGGTGAGCCACATAGAAGGATTTCCTGACTTCTGTGGTGATGTGATTATCAAAGGAGAGACTACTGTCCACCTGGGTCCCAAGGTCTCTTATCACACATTCAGAGTTAAGTAGCCTGCCTATGTGGTAGTTCATGGGTACAGAGTTTTTACCAAAGGGGATGACAATGCACTTTTTGGCACTGAGCTTGAGGCCATGCCTCTAACACCAGGCATCTGCCTCAGTAAGGCCCTTCTGTAGGATGTCCACATCATTTGGGGACTCAACTATGGCTCCTAGTTTGCAGTCATCTGTGAACTTCGTTAGCCAGAGGTCTTCTGTGTTAGCCTGTACTTCAGAGAAGTAGATACCAAACAGGAGAGGTCCCAGGACTGAACCCTGTGATACTCTACTTGTCAATGGTTTGAAGTCAGATTTGGAGTCTGCAACTTTTACAGTGTGGGTTCTGTCAGTGAGCCAGTTGGCAACCCATCTTGTGACATAGGTATTTATGCCTAGTTTAGTGAGTTTAGCTATAATTCCAGAATGGAGGATGGTGTTGAAAGCCTTGGCAAGGTCAAGATAGGCTGTGTGAACCACCTTACCCTCATCTATGGCTTTGGTGACTGCCTCAAAGAAGTTGATCGAGTTAAGAAGGCATGATCTGCCTTTCACAAACCTGAACTGGGTGGGGTCCAGAGTTTGGAGGTTACCAATGTCTTTGTTTATGAGTACCGTGATGATACATTCCATGGCCTTGCAGACCAGGCTCGTCAGGCTAATAGGGTGATAGTTCCCAGGATCAGTGGTGGCTCCCCCTTTGTGGAGTGGGATAACTGTGCTGTGCGCCATTCAGTGGGCACAAAGCCTGACTTGAGACTATGATTGTACATGGTGCTTAGGTGGGGAGCTAGTTCGTTCTGAAGTTCGTGTAAAATGCAGCCTGGGATGTTGTCTAGTCCCATGGATGCTATGTTTTTGGTTTAAGAGAGTCCAGCTTTTACCTGCATAGATGTGATTACAGGGACTCTGTATTCTTCCTGTATAGATATGGGCCCTTTACGGGGTGGGGGGGGTAAAATTAGCACTGAACCTATCTGCCAGGATGTTGGCAATATCAGTTGGTTCTGTAGTTTTCGTGCCATTGTGCTGTAACTCAGAGCAGATCTGGGTGTTGCCATTGAGATTCTTGACATAGCTATAGAATGCTTTGTGGTTGCCCTTAGACTCAGTGGTGATTTTGTTTTCGTAGCTAGATTTGGGGGATCTTATAAGGGATCTCAGCTTCTTACAGAGGCTGACCAGGGAGCTCCTCCATTCACGGAATTTTACTCTCTTTTGCAACAGTTTCTTCTTTCTGTTGTAGAGTTTGTTTTAGGCAGTGGACCACAAGATTGACTTCCTTTTTGGGAGGATAGCATCTTGGCTCTGTTTGGGATAGCATGAACCATGCCATTGTGTAAGTGCTTATAGAGTGCATTTGTGTAGGATTCAGCAGTCATAACTGTATTGTCCATCTGCATGGGTGTCATGAAGTTCGCCACTTCTGTCTTAAGAAGCATGAAGTTGGCTCTGGAGAAACTTTTTACTGTGGTTTACCCTTGAATAACAATGGGTGGGGGCAGGATGCGGATATATAGGGTGATTAGCTTATGGTCGGATCTAACCAACAAGGAGTTGACTTCAGGTGTGGAACACCGGTCACTCATGTTGGTAATGACTAGGTCTAGGATATTGTTGCCCCTGGTGGGGGGTGTGGATAAGTTGATCCAGGGCATTGGAATTAATGAATTCCAGAAAGCGTTGAGTGAAGGAGTTGGTACATGAGTATTTCCCAGTTAATGGTGGGGTAGTTGAAATCACCCATTATTAAGGTGTTTGGTCGAACCTTAATATTTTCCAGTATATCAAGAAAACAGGAGTGGGAATCCTGGGGCATGGTGGGGGATCTGTAGCAAGGTACAATTTAGATTGCAGTTTTGCCCAGAGTTAGTTGCACTTGGATAACCTCGGATGCATTATGCTGTGCAACTAGCCTGGAGGTTGGATATCCTTAATGAATATGGACACACCTCCACCTTTGGTGTTCTGGTCCAGGTTAGATGGCCGAAAAGTGTGGTATGAGTTATAGCCTGGTAATGCAGGAGTGCTCTCTAGAGCCTTGAACCAGGTCTCAGTCACTGAACAGATATCGATGTTCTCCATTTTAAGGAGTGCCTCGAGTGAGTGCATTTTGAAATTTAGACATATAGCATTGAGTAGCATTACCCTCAGTTTTTGCTTGCCTGTTCCTGTTACAGTGGTGAATTTGTCATTTGACCCTTGCCTAAAAAAGGCGAGGTTGCTGTTGTGTGCCTACTTATATTCTTGTTGTTGATGGGGTTGCGTTTCTACTGATATTCTTGTTGTAGTCACATGCATTCTTATATTATTATTTTGTTGTTGTGGTTGCATGCTTACTTAGATTGTTTTTCTGGATGCATGCCTATTTATATTATCATTTTTGCAGTTGCGTGATTACTTGTTGTTGTGGTTGCATGCCTACTTATGTTTTTTTGTTGAGGTT
The DNA here is from genome assembly GCF_019279795.1 of Protopterus annectens. Taxonomy (NCBI): domain Eukaryota; kingdom Metazoa; phylum Chordata; order Ceratodontiformes; family Protopteridae; genus Protopterus; species Protopterus annectens. The sequence goes on along the minus strand of NC_056735.1, from coordinate 1,031,071,099 downwards.
GCATGGCTACTTCTTTTATTGTTGTTTTTGTGGTTTTGTGCTTATATTAATGTTGTTGCAGTTGTGTGCCTACTTATATTCTTGTTGTTGTTGTTGTGTGTCTACTTATCTTCTTGTGTTGTTGTTCCTGTTGTCTGCCTATTTATATTACTGTTGGTTATGCAGTTGCATGCCATCTTATATTAATGTTGTTCAGGTTGCATGCCTATCTATATTAGTGCTGTTTTTGCAGTTGCGTGCCTACTTATATTATTGTTGTTGCGGTTGCATGCCTACCTATATTATTGTTGTTGCAGTTGCATGCTTACTTATATTACTGTTGTTTTTGCCTTTGCATGTCTACTTACATTAATGTTATTGAGGTTGCATACCTACTTATATTATTGTTGTTTTTGCGGTTGTATGCCTACTTATATTACTGTTGTTGCTATTGTGTGGCTACTTATATTCTTGTTGTTGTGGTTGTGTTTACTTATATTATTGTTTTGTTGTTGCTGCTGCTTGCCTATTTATACTGTTGTTGTTCCAGTTGTGTGCCTATTTATATTATTGTTCTTTTTGCGGTTGCATGCCTACTTATATTATTTTTGTTTTTCTGGTTGTATGCCTACTTTGATTATTGTTGTTGTTGCATTTGCATGCCTAGTCATGTCATTGTTTTTGAGGTTACGTACTTTCTAGTATTATTAGTGCTGTTGCGGCTGCATGACTACTTATATTATTGTTGTTATTGTTTAGGCTGCATGTCTACTTATATTATTATTGTTTTTGCTGACATTGCTTGCCTACTTGTATTTATGCCTTTCTATATTACTGTTGTTGTGGTTGTGTGCCTTCTTATATTATTGTAGCTGTTGCAGTTGTATGCCTATTTATTTTTTGCTGTTATCACAGTCCTGTGCCTAGCTATGTTATTGTTATTGCACCTGCAGAGCTACTTATTTTATTGTTGTTGAGGTTGTGTGCTAACTTATATTATTGTTTTGTTGTTGTGTTTGCATTCCTACTTATATTGTTGTTCCCATTCTGTGACAATTTATATTATAGTTGTTTTTGCAGTTGCATGCTTACTTATATTACTGTTGTTGCAGTTGTGTGAATACTTATATAATTGCTGTTGCAGGTGCATGTTTACTTATTTTATTGCTGTTGAGGTTGTGAGGTTGCATGCCTACTTATATTATTATTGTGGTTGAGAGCCTACTTATATTATTCTTGTTGCATGCCTGCTTATAGTATTCTTGTTGTTCTGGCTGCATGCCTAGTAATATTATTGTTGTGGTTTTTGAGGTTGCATTCCTACTTACATTACTGTTGCTGTTGCATTCACATGCCTTTTTATATTGTTTTGTCACAGTTAAGTACCTTCTTATATTAATGTTGTTGTGGTTGCATGCCTACTTATATTATTGTTTTTGTTCCAGTTGAGTGCCTACTTATATTATTGTTCTTCTGGTTGCGTGCCTACTTATATTATCATTGTTGCTACATTTACATGCCTTCTTATATTGCTGTTGTTGCTGTGGTTCCGTAACTTCTTATATTACTGTTGTTGTTGTAACTGCGTGCCTATTTATTGCTGCTGTTGCAGTTCCTTGCCTACTGATATTATTGTTGTGGCCGCATGCCTACTTATTTTATTGTTGTTGTGGTTGCAGGCCTACTTATATGATTTTTTTTTTTTGTTGTTGCAGTTGCATACCCTTGCAGTTGCATCCCTACTTATATTATTGTTGTTGCAGATGTGTACCTACTTATATTATTGTTGTTCAGGTTGCATGCCTACTTATATTATTGTTGCTTTTGCATTTGCATGTCTACTTATTGTTGATTATGCAATTGCATTCCTATATTATTGTTGTTAGTGCAGCTACATGTTTTCTTATTTCATTGTTGTTGTGGTTGCATGCTTACTTATAGTCTTGTTATTGTTGTGGTTGCGTGCCTGCCTTCTTATATTATTGTGTTGTTGTTGAGGTTGCATGCCTACTTATCTTATTCTTGTTTTTGCAGTTCTGTGCCTACTTACATGATTGTTGTTTTTGCAGTTGCATACCTAGTTTTGTTAGTGTTGTTGAGGTTGCATGCTTAATTATATTATTAGTGTTGTTGAAGTTGTGTGCCCACTTATATTATTGTTTTTATGTTTGCATGCTTACTTATATTATTGCTGTTGTTGTGGTTGCATTCCTGCTTATATTCTTCTTCTTGTTGCAATTGCATGCCTACTTATTTTACTGTTGTTGAGGTTGCATGTCAACTTTTATTATTGTTTTGTTCTTGCAGTTGTGTGCCTACTTATATTGCTGTTCTTGTTTCTTGGCTATTTATATTATAGTTGTTTTTTCAGTTGCATGCCTACTGATATTATTGTTGCTGCCATTGCATGCTTACTTATATTGCTGTTGTTGTTACAGCTGCTTGCTTACTTATTTTATTGTTGTTGAGGTTGTGAGGTTAAATGCCTACTTATATTATTGTTGTTTTGGTTGCATGCCTACTTATATTGATGTTGTTGCTGTTGCATATTCTTGTTGTTGCTGGGGTTGTGTTTCTACTGATATTCTTGTTGTGGTCACGTGCATTTTGATATTATTGTTTTTTGTAGCAGTTGTGTGCCTAGTTACATTGTTGTTCTGGTTGCGTGCATATTCATATTATTGTTGTTTTAGCAGTTGCGTGCCTACTTATTGTTTTTGTGGTTGTGTGCCTACTTATTGTTATTGTGGTTGCATGCCTACTTATAGTTTTGTTGTTGAGGTTGCATGGCTACTTATATTATTGCTTTTGCGGTTGAATGCCTACTTATATTAATGTTGTTGCAGTTGCATGCCTACTTATGTTCTTGTTGTTGTGGTTGCATGCCTACTTATATTATTGTGTTGTTCTTGTGGTTGCATGCCTATTTACATTATTGTTGGTTTTGCAGTTGCGTGTCCTCTTATATTATTGTTGAGGTTGCATGCCTACTTATATTAGTGTTGTCTTTGCAGTTGCGTGCCTAGTTATATTATTGTTGTTACAGTTGCATGCCTACTTATATTATTGTTGTTTTTGCCTTTGCATAGCTATTTAAATAATGTTATTGAGGTTGCACGCCTACCTATATAATTGTTGTTTTTGTGGTTATATGCCTACTTATATTATTGCTGTTGCTATTGCATGCCTACTTATATTCTTGTTGTTGTGGTTGTCTGCATACGTATAATATTGTTTTGTTGTTGCTGTTGCTTGCCTACTTATACTATTGTTGTTTTTCTGGTTGCATGCCGACTTTTATTATTGCTGTTGTTGCAGTTGCATGCCTAGTCATATAATTGTTTTTGAGGTTACGTACCTCTTGTATTATTAGTGTTGTTACAGCTGCATGCTTACTTTTATTATTGTTATTATTGTTTAGGCTGGGTGTATATCAAAAGTTCGAACACTGATAAGTTCAAACACCAAAACCTCGAAATTGAAAGTCCAAAGACTGAAAATATTGAGGCTGCAGAACATTGAATTCTTTCCCAGGGAAAGAATTTGGCGGGCCGTTTCCAGAGCTTCACTATTTCCTCCACTGTGGTGCAATCTCGGAGTTGGTATATTTAAGTACAGGGGGTGTGTGGGGGCACATTAGAAATAGTTTGTAGTGTTCGTGTGTTTCGCATTTTGTACTGGGAAAAAAAATCACTGTTTTCAATCTTCGGAGTTTTCAGCTTTCGTGGTTTTGGGTTTGATGTTATCACATTCGAAGTTTTGACACTTTGATGATGTGATATAGACCCATTTAGGCTGCATGCCTACTTATATTATTGTCGTTGCTGACATTGCATGCCTTCTTATATTATTGTTGTTGCATTTGTGTACATTCCTATATCATTGCTGTTGTTGTGTGCCTTCTTGTATTATTGTTTTGTTGTTGTGTTTGTGTGGCTACTTATACTGTCATTGTTCCCATTCCATGCCTATTTATATTATAGTTGTTTTTGCAGTTGCATGCCTACTTATATTACTGTTACTGTAGTTGCATTCATACTTAGATTAATATTGAGGTTGTATGCCTACATTTATTGTTTTTTGCAGTTTTGTGCCTGCTTATATTAATGTTGTTGCAGCTACATGCCTACTTATATTCTTGTTGTTGTTGTGGATGCATGCCTACTTAAATTATTGTGTTGTTGTGGTTGTATGCCTACTTACACTGTTGTTGTTCTTGTTGCATGTCTATTTATATTACTGTTGTTTTTGCAGTTGTGTGTCTACTTATATTATTGTTGTTGCAGTTGTATGCCTGCTTAAATTATTTTTGTTTTTGCAGTTGCGTGCCTACTTATATTATTGTTGTTGTGGTTGTATGCCTACTTATATTATTGTTGTCGAGGTTGTATGTCTACTTATATTATTGTTGTTTTTGCCTTTGCATGCCCACTTATATTACTGTTGTTGATGTGGCATGCCTACTTACATCATTGTTGTTTTTACGGTTGCATGCATACTTATATTCTTGTAGTTGCAGTTGTGTGCCTACATATATTGTTGTTGTTGGGGTGGTGTGCATACTTACATTATTGTTTTGTTGTTGCTGTTGTGTGCCTATTTATACTGTTGTTGTTCCAGTTGTGTGTCTATTTATACTATTGTTGTTTTTGCAATTGTGTGCCTACTTATATTATTGTTGTTTTGTGGTGATGTGCCTGCTTATATTTTTGCTGTTATTGCGGTTGCATTCCTACTTATATTGTTCTTGTTGTTCTTGCAGTTGCATGCCTAACTTATTTTACTGTTACTGAGGTTGCATCCCTACTTAGATTATTGTTGCTGTTGCAGTTCCATTCCTACTTATATTATTGTTGTTGTTGGGTTTGCTTGCCTTCTTATATTATTGTTGTTGTGGTTAAGTGTCTCCTTCTATTATTGTTGTTGTAGCAGTTGCCTGCCTACTTATGTTATTGTTTTGGTTGCATGCCTACTTAGATTATTGTTCTTGTTCTGATTGCATGCCTACTTATATTACTGTTGTTGTTGCATTTGTGTGATTCATAGATTCATAGATTAGCACTAGGCTAGCTGCCCTTGTGGGCTATTTTAAACCTAGCCAATTACCCCATGTAAGAATCAAACTCTGCACCTTGTGTCTGTAAGGTAAGCACCTTAGCCATTACATCAACCTCCCACCCTTTCCTACATTATTGTTGTTGCAGTCATATGCTTTCTTATATTATTGTTGCTGTTGCAATTGTGTGCCTACTTATTTTATTGCTATTGCATTCCTACTTATATATTCCTTGTTGTTGTTGCAGCTGCATGCCTACTTATTTTGTTGTTGTCAACGGTGTGTGCCAACTTATATTATTGTTTTGTTGTTGTGGTTGCGTGCCTACTTATATTGTTGTTCACGTTCTGTGCCTATTTATATTATTGTTGTTTTTGTGGGTGCATACTACTTATTATTGTTGTGGTTGTGTGCCTACTTATTGTTGTGGTTGGATGCCTACTTATATTATTGTTGTTGTGGTTGTGTACCTATTTATATTATTGCTGTTGTTGCCATTGCGTACCTGAGTATAATATTGTTGCTGTTCCTGTTGCATGCCTAGTTATATTATTCTTGTTGTTATTGAGGTTGTGTGCCTAATTGTATTGTTATTGTTGAGGTTGCATGCCTAATTATATTGTTGTTGTTGTGGTTGCGTGTCTACTTATATTACTGTAGTTTTTGCAGTTACCTGCCTACATATATTACTGTTGTTATGGTTGCATTCCTACTTAAATTCTTCTTGTTGCTGCAGTTGCTTGCCTACTTATATTATTGTTTTCTTGTTACAGTTGTGTAAATAGTTATATTAGTATTTTTTTGCAGCTGTGCCTACTTATATTATTGTTGTGATTGTGTGCCTATTTATATAAATGTTGTTGAGGTTGCTTGCCTACTTATATTATTGTTGTTTTTTGCTGTTATGTGCCTACTCATATAATTCTTGTTGCATTTGTGTGCTTACTTATATTCTTGTTGTTGGTGTGGCTGTGTGCCTACTTATATTATTGTTTTGTAGTTGCGGTTTCATGCCTACTTATATTGGTTTTGTTCCAGTTGCATGCCTACTTGGATTATTGTTGTTGTGGTTGTATGCCTTCTTATATTATTATTGCATGAGTAGTTACAATATCGTTGTTGCAGCTGTGTGCCTACTTCATTTACTGTTGTTCTTGCAGTTACATGCCTACTTGTATTGCTGTTGTTTCAGTTGCGTGCCTATTTATATTGTTTTTTTTTGTTGAGGTTGCATTACTACTTATATTATTGTGTTGGGGTTGCGTACCTACTTATATTATTGTTGTTGCTGTTGCATGCCTACTTTGTATTGCTGTCACAGCTGATTGCTTACTTATATCATTGTTGTTGCAGTCGCATGTCTACTTAGATTATTGTTGTTGGGGTTTCGTGCCTCCTTATGCAGTTGTTGCTGCTGCAGTTGTGTGACTATTTATTTTATCTGGCTACAAGCTCAAAAAGCATGCTCAAGAAATATGTATAATGTTTACATATTCAGATTTTTTCCTACCCGTAAACTTTGGAAGTCTGGTTTAGATAATTGATGTTTCGGATAATCGAAGTTCAGATAATCAACTTTGTACTGTACTATTGATGTTGTTGAAGTTGCATGTCTGCTTATATTATTGTTACTGTGATTTTTGTGCCTACTATATTACTGTTGTTTGTCCGGTTGTATTCCTACTTATATTCTTCTCGTAGTTGTTGCAGTTGTGTGCCTACTTATTTCATTGATGTTGAGGTTGTGTGCCTACACAGATTATTGTTGTTGTTGTAGTTGTGTGCCTACTTATATTATTGTTGTTGTTGTGTTTGTGTTTCTTCTTATATATTGTTGTTGCAGTTGAGTGCCTTCTTATATTATTGTTGTTGCATTTGTGTGCCTACTTATATTATTGCTTTTGTTGCAGTTGCGTGTCTACTTATATTATTGTTCTTGTTGTGGTTGTGTGGCTACTTATATTACTGTTGTTATTGCATTTGTGTGCCTTTCTATATTATTATTGCTGTTGTGGCTGCATGCCTACTTATTTTGATGTTGCTCAGATTGCATGCCAACTTATATTATTGTTGTTTTTGCGGTTGCGTGCCTACTTATATTATTGTTGTTGAGGTTGCATGCCTACTTATATTAGTCCTGTTGCTGTCATTGTGTACCTACTTATAATACTGTTGTTCTTGCAATTGCATGCCTAGTTATATTATTCTTGCTGTTCAGGTTGCATGCCTAATTATAAAGTTGTTGAAGTTGCATATCGACTTATATTATTGTAGTTTTTGAGGTTGCATGCCTACTTATATTGTTTTCTTGTTGCAGCTGTGTGAATAGTTATATTATTATTTTTTGCAGTTGTGCCTACTTATATTATTGTTGCGGTTGGGTGCCTACTTATATTAATGTTGCTGAGGTTGCATGCCTACTTATACTCTTGTTGTTGTTGTGGTTGTGTGCCTACTTATATTATTCTTTTGTTGTTGCAATTTCATTCCTACTTATATTGTTTTTGTTCTGTTGCATGCCTACTTATATTATTGCTGTTGTTGTGGATGTGTGCTTACTTCTATTATTGTTGTTATTGTGACTGCATTCTTACTTATTTCACTGTTGTTGTGGTTCCATGCCCACTTGTATTGCTGTTGTGGCTGTGTGCCTACTTGTATTGTTATTTTTTTGAGGTTACATGCCTACTGATATTATTGTTGTTGTTGTTGGGGTTGTGTGCCTACTTATATTATTGTTGTTGAGGTTGCATGCCTACTTATTTTATTGTTGTTTTGGTGGTTGCATGCCTACTTATATTATTGTTGTTGTTGTGGATGCGTGCTTACTTCTATTATTGTTGTTATTGTGACTGCATTCGTACTTATTTCACTGTTGTGGTTCCATGCCTACTTGTATTGCTGTTGTTGTGGCTGTGTGCCTACTTGTATTGTTTTTTTTTTTGAGGTTACATGCCTACTGATATTATTGTTGTTGTTGGGGTTGTGTGCCTACTTATATTATTGTTGTTGAGGTTGCATGCCTACTTATTTTATTGTTGTTTTGGTGGTTGCATGCCTACTTATATTATTGTTGTTTCAGTTGCATGCCTCCATTTATTCTTGTTGTTGTTGTTGCTGTTGTGTGCCTACTTCTTCTTCATCTCTTTTGGCTGTTCCCATTAGGAGTCACCACAGTGGATCATCTGTTTCCATTTTTTTCTGTCCTCTCTGTCTTGCTCTGTCACACCAACCAGCTGCATGTCCTCTCTCACCACATCCATAAATCTTATCTTAGGCCTTCTGTTGTGTGTCTACTTACATCATTGTTTTGTTGTTGCAGTTGCATGCTTACCTATATTGCTGCTATACTTGCGTGCCTACTTATATTGTTTCTGCAGTTGCTACTTATATTGTTGCAGTTGTGTACTTACTTATCTTGTTATTGAAGTTGTGTTTCTATTTATATTATTGTTAGTGCAGTTGCATGCCTACTTATATTATTGTTGTTGTGGTTGCATGAGTAGTTACATTATTGTTACAGCTGCATGCCTACTTAGTTTGGGGTCTATATCACCAAATCAAAAAGACCAGTAAATGAATGGCATTTACATCAAAAATGCCATTTATTGAAGCCACTCTTGTGGGAGGCTATGCACCCCACACCCCAGCTAATTATATATACCAACTCCGAGATTGCACTACAGTGAGGAAAGGGCAACTTTTCTGATCATCACTGTACTGTGATCTCACAATAAACACCTCAATGAATGGCAGTTCGATGTGAAATGCTGTTCGATTACCGGTCTTTTCGATTTGGTGATATAAACCTAGTTTACTGTTGTTTTTGCAGTTGCATGGTCACTTGTATTACTATTGTTGTGGTTGTGTGTCTATTTATATTGTTTGTTGGGATGAGTACCTACTTATATTATTGTTGTTGCATGCCTACTTATATTATTGTCATTGCCAATTGCCTACTTATACCATTGTTGTTGTGGTTGCGTGTCCACTTAGATTATTGTTATTGGGGTTGTATGCCTGCTTATACTACTGTTGCTGTTGTGGTTGCATGCCTACTTATCTTATTGTTGTTGTGTGCCTTCTTATATCATTCTTGTCATTGAGGTTATGTGCCCTCTTATACCATTGTTGTTGCGGTTACATGCCTAATAATATTATTGTTTTTGAGGTTGCATGCCTAGTTATATTATTGCTGTTTTTGCAGTTGCATGCCTACTTATATTATTGTTGCTACTGTTTAGGTTCCATGCCTACTTAGATTATTGTTGTTGCTGACCAGTAAATGAATGGCATTTACATCAAAAATGCCATTTATTGATGCCACTCTTGTAGGAGGCTATGCACCCCACACCCCCGCTAATTATATATACCAACTCCGAGATTGCACTACAGTGAGAAAAGGGCAACTTTTCTGATCTTCACTGTACTGTGATCTCACAATAAACACCTCAATGAATGGCAGTTCGATGTGAAATGCTGTTCGATTACCGGTCTTTTCGATTTGGTGATATAAACCTAGTTTACTGTTGTTTTTGCAGTTGCATGGTCACTTGTATTACTATTGTTGTGGTTGTGTGTCTATTTATATTGTTTATTGGGTTGCGTACCTACTTATATTATTGTTGTTGCTGTTGCATGCTTACTTATATTATTGTCATTGCCAATTGCCTACTTATACCATTGTTGTTGTGGTTGCATGTCCACTTAGATTATTGTTATTGGGGTTGTATGCCTGCTTATACTATTGTTGCTGTTGTGGTTGCATGCCTACTTATCTTATTGTTGTTGCATGCCTTCTTATATCATTCTTGTCGTTGAGGTTGTGTGCCTTCTTATACCATTGTTGTTGTTGCGGTTACATGCCTAATAATATTATTGTTTTTGAGGTTGCATGCCTAGTTATGTTATTGCTGTTTTTGCAGTTGCATGCATACTTATATTATTGTTGTTACTATTTAGGTCCCATGCCTACTTAGATTATTGTTGTTGCTGACATTGCTTGCCTAATTATATAATAATTGTTGTGGTTGCATGTCTACTTATCTTATTCATGTTTTTGCGGTTGTGTACATACTTATATTATTGTCATTTTTGTATTTGTGTACCAAACTATATTATTGTTGTTATTGAGGTTGTGTGCCTTATTATTTTATTGCTGTTGTTGAAGTTGCATGCCTGCTTATGTCATTGTTTTTGCAATTGTGTGCCTACTTATAGTATTGTTGTTGTTGCTGTTGCAGTTTTTTGCCTTCTTATATTATTGTTGCTGCATCTAACTGCCTTCTTATACTATTGTTTTTGTTGCAGTTGCGTGCCTACTTATAATATTGTTTTTGTTCTGGTTGCATGCCTAATAATAGTATTGTTTTTGTTGCATTTGTGTGCCTTCCGATGTTGTTGTTGTGGCAGTGGCATGCCTACTTACATTGTTGTTGTTCCTGTTCTGTGCTTATATATCTGTGCTTTTGTATTACACAGTTCCTGTCTTTGTGGTGGAGTGTTTGAAGCCGTGCTTATTAAAGCATTTTTTTCACTTTTGGAGCAAGATTTATTTGTGCTTGGTGGAGTAGGAGTCACACTTTTACTGTGCTTATATATATTATTGTTGTTTCTGTGGTTGCGTGCCTACATCTTGTTGTGGTTGTATGCCTACTTATATTATTGTTGTTGTGGGTGTGTGCCTACTTATATTATTGCTGTTATTGCCATCGTGTACCTACTTATAATATTGTTGTTCTTGCAGTTGCATCCTAGTTATATTATTCTTCTTGCTGTTGAGGTTGTGTGCCTAATTATATTGTATTTTATTCTGCCATGTTAGTTGGATTTTTTGTTGCTTAATTATATTGCTGTTGTTGAGGTTGCATGTCTACTTATATTACTCTAGTTTTTGTGGTTGCCTGCCTACATATATTATTGTTGTTGTTGCGCTTGCATTCCTACTTATATTCCTCTTGTTGTTGCAGTTGTGAGCCTACTTATTTTATTGTTGTTGTGGTTGCATGCCTACTTATATTATTGTTTTCTTGTTGCGGCTGTGTGAATAGTTATATTATTATTTTTCTTGCGGTTGCGTGCCTACTTATATTATTGTTGTTATAGTTGTGTAGCTACTTATATTGATGTTGTTCATAGGTTCATAGGTAGGTACTAGGCTATCAGCCCTGGGGCCTATACAAGCCCAGCCAACCCTAGCTTTTGCCACCCAAGAAAATTATTTTCCTGTGCCACTGTCGAGCAGAGCCACAGAGGTGATCCCCGGGGTGAATTTTCTATTTCCCATCTAGTCATCAAGATTTTTCTTGAAGAGTGCTAATGAGGAGCTTTGTTTGATATAGATAGGTAGTTTATTCCAGAGTATGGGAAGTCTCTGGGACAGGAATCTATCCCTCTGGCATGTTCTGTTTAATGTGGTGACAAGGTTTAGGTCCCTAGAGCGTGTAGCTCAGAGGGATTGGGATTTCTTTAAGTGGAGCATGTCCAACAGCTCTGGGTTTGATGTAGCTTTGTATGTTAGGCAGAGATCACCTCTGAGTAGGCGATATGCGACGGAGTAAAGCTGGAGTTTTTTGAGACAGTCTGCAGAGGGCATCTGTTTGAGGCTGGTAATCTTGTTGCGGTAGCATTCCTACTTATATCATTGTTTTTGAGGTTATGTGCCTATGTGGATTCACTTTATAATCTTGAAATACTGAAATATCGAATTTCAGTATCTCGAGACCATAAAGACAAATTTCTGAAATAGTGAAACCTCATAACCGTGAATCCGGAAATGTCGAATTTGTAGTTGTGGTGGTGTGTTACGTTACATGGGATGTACTGTGTGCTTGATTTATGGTTTGGTGTGTGGATATGGTTGGAGATTAAGGTAAGAGAATTTTTTTTAGGATTTTGGATAGGGATCTGAGTGTATGTGTATGTTCGTAAGTTTTAGGTGTAGGTTAGGTTAGGTAGGTAAGAGTATGACTGTGTAAGTGTTGAAAGTGGTGTGTTTGTACATTTGTGATGTATGTGTGCAAGGGGACTGTAGAGGATGTAGTGGTGAGTTTACTGTCTTTTTCTGTTAGGTCCGATCTCAGCGTTAGTATATATATATATATATATATATATATATATATATATATATATATATATGTGTGCGTGTGTGTGTGTGTGTAGGTGGGCTGTGGTAGGGTGCAGCCCCCCACATGAGGGGGGGTGCAGGGGGGGCTTGTCACCCTGCTTATATGTAGGGTAGGTTTGTATGTTTGTATTCTTGTGTTTCTGTGTGTTTTGTTTGTTTGTTGTAATGTGGGAAGGACGGTGTATGTGTTGTGTGGTGTATGGTGTGTTTACATTCGCTATTTTGAATTTTGTGGTTTTGGGGTTTCGGTGTTTTGGTTTTTCGGCTTTATAGTCTCAACATACTGAAATTCAATATTTATTTTGAGATTATAAAGTGAATCTGTCTATGTATATTATTCTTGTTTTGATTGCATGCCTACTTATAGTCTTGATGTTGTGGTTGTGTGCCTACTTATATTACTGTTTTGTTGTTGTGGTTTCATGCCTACTTGTATTGTTTTTTTTTTTCTGGTTGCATGCCTACTTATATTATTGCTGTTGTTGTGGTTGTATGCCTACTTATATTATTGCTGTTGCAGTGGCATGCCTGCATTTATTCTTGCTATTGTTGTGGCTGTGTGCTTATTTATGTTATTGTTTTTCTGTTGTGGTTGTGTGCCTACTTATTTTGTTGTTATACTTGTGTGCCTACTTATATTATTGTTTCTGCAGTCATGTGCCTACTCATATTACTGTTGTTGTGGTTGTGTGCTTACTTATCTTGTTGTTGAAGTTGAGTTCCTACTTAATTTATTGTTGTTGCAGTTGCATGCCTACTTATATTGTCGTTGTTCTGGTTGCATGAGTAGTTATATTATTGTTGTTGGGGCTGCATGCCTACTTAGTTTATTGTTGTTCTTGTGGTTACATGCCTACTTGTATTGCTGATGTGGTTGCATGCCTATTTATATTGTTTTTGTTGAGGTTGCATGCCTACTTATATTACTGTTGTTGGGGTTGTGTACCTACATATATTATTGGTGTTGCTGTTGCGTGCCTACTTATATTATTGCTGTTGTGTTTGCTTATCTTCTTGCATTATTGTTGTTGCATCTGTGTGTCTTACATTATTGTTGTTGCTGCAGTTGAGCTCCTACTTATTTTATTGCTGTTGGTGCAGTTCCATGTCTACTTATATTACTGTAGTTGCAGCAGCATGCCTACTTATTTTATTGTTGTTGAGGTTGCTTGCCAACTTATAAGATTGTTTTTGTTGTAGTTGCATGCCTACATGTATTGTTTTTGTTCCTCTTCCTAGCCTATTTATATTACTGTTGTTTTTGCAGTTGCATGCCTACTTATGTTATTGTTGTTGTGGTTGCATGCCTACTTATATTATTGTTCTTGAGGTTGTGTGCCTACTTATATTATTGCTGTTGTTGCCATTGCATACCTACTTATAATATGGTTCTTCTTGCAGTTGCATACCTAGTTAAATTATTCTTGTTGTTGTTGAGGTTGCCAGTCTAATTATATTGCTGTTGAAGTTGTGTGTCTACTTATATTATGGTAGTTTTTGTGGTTGCATGCCTACACATACTATTGTTGATGCTGTTGCATTCCTGTTTTATTCTTCTTGTTGCTGTAGTTGCATGCCTACTTATTTTATTTTTGTTGCTGCTGCGTTCCTATTTATATTATTGTTTTCTCATTGTGGCTGTGTAAATAGTTATTTTATTGTTTTTGTTGCAGTTGCATGCCTACCTGTATTATTATTGCTGTTGAAGTTGCATGCCTACTTATATTATTGTTGTTATGGTTACATGCTGCTTATATTATTGTTGTTGCAGGTGCATGCCTACTTATATTGTTGTTGTTGTTGCGGCTCTGTGCTTACTTTTTTATTGGTAATGTTGTGAATTTGCATGCCTACTTATATTATTATTGTTGCTGGGGTTGCATGTGTACTTATATTAATTTTGTTGCTGTTGCTTGCCTACTTATATTCTTGTTGTTGTTTGGGTGCATGCCTACATATATCCTTGTTGCTGTGGTTGCATGCATACTTATATAATTGTTTTGTTGTTGTGGTTGTATGCCTACTTATATTGCTCTTGTTCTGGTTGTGTTCCTATTTATATTATTGTTTTTGCGATTGCATGCTACTTATATTATTCTTGTTGTGGTTACACGCTTACTTATTGTTTTGGTTGGATGCCTACTTATATTATTGTTGTTGTGGTTGCATACCTATTTATATTATTGCTGTTGTTGCCATCGCATGCCTGAGTATAATATTGTTGCTCTTGCTGTTGCATGCCTAGTTATATTATTCTTGTTATTGTTGAGGTTGTGTGCCTAATTATATTGTTATTGTTGAGGTTGCATGCCTGATTATATTGTTGTTGTTGAGATTGCGTGTCTACTTCTATTACTGTAGTTTTTGCAGTTACCTGCCTATATATATTACTGTTGTTGTTATGGTTGCATTGCTACTTAAATTCTTCTTGTTGCTGCAGTTGCATGCCTACTTATATTATTGTTTTCTTGTTGCAGCTGTGTGAATAGTTACATTATTATTTTTTTTCTGGTTGTGTGCCTACTTATATTATTGTTGTTGCAGTTGCATGCCTACTTATATTAATGTTGTTGAGGTAGCTTGCCTACTTATATTATTGTTGTATTTGCTGTTATGAGCCTATGCATATAATTCTTGTTGCATTTGTGTGCCTACTTATATTCTTGTTGTTGGTGTGGCTGTGTGCCTACTTATATTATTGTTTTGTTGTTGCAGTTTTGTCCTACTTATATTGGTTTTGTTCCAGTTGCATGCCTACTTGTATTATTGTTGTTGTGGTTGTGTGCTCTCTTATATTATTATTATTGTGTGAGTAGTTACATTATTGTTATTGCAGCTGTGTGCCTACTTAGTTTAGTGTTGTTCTTGTGGTTACATGCCTACTTGTATTGCTATTGCTTCGGTTATATGCCTATTTATATTGTTTTTTGTTGAGGTTGCATTCCTACTTATATTATTGTGTTGTGGTTGCGTACCCTCTTATATTATTGTTGTTGCTGACGTTGCTTGCCTACTTATATCATTGCTGTTGTGGTTGTATGTCTACTTGTCTTATTCATATTTTTGCCGTCGTGTGCATACTTATATTATTGTTGTTTTTGTGTTTGTGTGCCTAATTATATTATTGTTGTTGAGGTTGCATGGCTAATTATATTATTGCTGTTGTTGAAGTTGCATGCCTGCTTATATCATTGTTTTTGCAATTGTTTGCCTACTTATATTATTGTTGTTGTTGCAGTTTGGTGCCCTCTTATACTGTTGCTGCTGCATCTAACTGCCTTCTTATACTATTATTTTTGTTGCAGTTGTATGCTACTTATAATATTGTTTTTGTTCTGGTTGCGTGACTAATTATAGTATTGTTTTTGTTGCATCTGTGTGCCTACTTATATCATTGTTTTTGAGGTTATGTGCCTATGTATATTATTCTTGTTGAGGTTGTATGCCTACTTATAGTCTTGGTGTTGTAGTTGTGTGTCTACTTATATTACTATTTTGTTGTTGCAGTTTCATGCCTAGTTGTATTGTTTTTGTTCTGGTTGCATGCCTACTTATATTATTGTTGTTGCGGTTGCATGCCTACTAATATTATTGTTATTGCAGCTGTATGCCTGCATTTATTCTTGTTAATGTTATGGCTGTGTACCTATTTATATTATTGTTTTGCTGTTGCGGTTGTGTGCCTACTTATATTGTTGTTATACTTGCGTGCCTATTTATATTATTGTTTCTGCAGTTGTGTGTCTAATCATATTACTGTTGTTGCACCTGAGTGCTTACTTATCTTGTTGAGGTTGTGTTCCTACTTAATTTATTGTTGTTGCAGTCACATGCCTACTTATATTATTGTTGTTGTTGCAGTTGCGTGAGTAGTTTTATTAGTGTTGTTGGAGCTGCATGCCTACTTAGGTTATTGTTGTTCTAGTGGTTGTATGCCTACTTCTATTGCTGTTGTTCTGGTTGCGTGCCTATTTATATTATTTTTGTTGAGGTTGCATGCCTACTTATATTACTGTATTTGGGGCTGTGTACCTACTTATATTATTGTTGTTGCTGACATTGCTTGCCTACTTATATTATTGTTGTTGTGGTTGCATGTCTACTTATCTTATTCATGTTTTTGCGGTTGTGTGCATAGTTATATTATTGTTGTGTTTCTGCTTGTGTGCCTAATTATAATATTGTTGTTGTTGAGGTTGCGTGGCTAATTATATTATTGCTGTTGTTGAGGTTGCATGCCAGCTTATATCATTGTTTTTGCAATTGTTTGCCTACTTATATTTTTGTTGTTGTTGCAGTTTTGTGCCTTCTTATACTGTTGTTGCTGCATCTAACTGCCTTCCTATACTATTGTTTTTGTTGCAGTTGTATGCCTACTTATAATATTATTTTTGTTCTGGTTGCATGCCTAATTATAACATTGTTTTTGTTGCATTTGTGTGCCTTCCTATATTATTATTGTTGCAGTTTCATGCCTTCTTATTATTATTGTTGCTGTGGCAGTTGGATGCCTACTTATATTGTTTTTGTTCCTGTTCCATGCTTATTTATGTTATTGTTGTTTCTGTGGTTGTGTGCCTACTTATTGTTGTGGTTGTATGCCTACTTATATTGTTGTTGTGGGTGCGTGCCTATTTATATTGCTTTTCTTGAGGTTGCATGCCTACTTATATTACAGTTGTTGGGTTTGTGTACCTACTTATATTATTGTTGTTGCTGTTGCGTGCCTACTTATATTATTGCTATTGTGTTTCCATATCTTCTTATATTATTGTTGTTGCATCTGTGTGTCGTCTTTATTTATTTTGTTGTTGCAGTTGAGCTCCTACTTATTTTATTGCTGTTGTTGCGGTTCCATGCCTAATTATATTATTGCTGCTGCAGCTGCATGCCTACCTATTTTATTGCTGTTGAGGTTGCATGCCAACTTATAAGATTATTTTTGTTCTTGCAGTTGCATGCCTACTTATATTGTTTTTGTTCCCATTCTTTGCCTATTTATATTACTGTTGTTTTTGCAGTTGCATGCCTACTTATATTATTATTGTTGCAGTTACATACCTACTTACATTATTGTTGTGGTTGCTTTCCTATTTATATTATTGTTCTTGCGGTTGTGTGCCTACTTATATTATTGCTGTTGTTGAGTTGCATACCTACTTATAAAATGGTTCTTCGTGCAGTTGCATGCCCAGTTATGTTATTCTTGTTGTTGTTGAGGTTGCCTGTCTAATTATATTGCTGTTGAAATTGTGTCTACTTATATTATTGTAGTCTTTGTGGTTGTGTGCCTACACATATTATTGTTGTTGCTGTTGCATTCCTGTTTATATTCTTCTTCTTGTTGAAGCTGCATGTCTACTTATTTTATTTTTGTTGCTGTTGGGTTACTATTTATATTATTCTTTTCTTATCGTGGCTGTGTGAATAGTTATTTTATTGTTTTGTTGTTGTTGCTGTTGAAGTTGCGTGCCTACTTATATTATTGTTTTTATGGTTGCATGCTTTTTATATTATTGTTGTTGCGGGTGCATGCCTACTTATATTGTTGTTGTTGTTGCGGCTCTGTGCTTACTTTTTTATTGCTAATGTTGTGAAGCTGCATGCCTACTTATATTATTATTGTTGCTGCAGTTGCATGCCTACTTATTTTACTGTTGTTACAGTCGCCTACTTATATTATTGTTTTCTTGTTGCAGCTGTATGAATAGCTATATTATTATATTTTTGCGGTTGTGTGCCTACTTATATTATTGTTGCGGTTGCGAGCCTTCTTATATTAATATTGTTGCGGTTGCTTGCCTACTTATATTATTGTTGTTTTTGCTGTTATGTGTCCACTCATATAATTCTTGTTGCATTTGTGTGCCTACTTATATTATTTTTGTTGTTGTGGCTGTGTGCCTACTTATATTATTGTTTTTTTGTTGTGGTTTCATGCCTACTTATATTGGTTTTCTTCCAGTTGCATGCCTACTTGTATTATTGTAGCTGTGGTAGTGTGCCTTCTTATATTATTATTGCGTGAGTAGTTACATTATTGCTGTTGCTGCTGTGTGCCTACTTAGTTTGCTGTTGTTCTTGCTGTTACATGTATACTTGTACTGTTGTTGCTTCAGTTACTTGCCTATTTATATTGTTTATTTGTTGAGGTTGCATTCCTACTTATATTATTGTGTTGGGGTTGCGGACCTACTTATATTATTGTTGTTGCTGATGTTGCTTGCCTTCTTATATTATTGTTGTTATGGTTGCATGTCTGCTTATCTTACTCATGTTTTTGCGGTTGTGTGCATACCTATATTATTGTTGTTTTTCTGCTTGTGTACCTAATTATATTATTGTTGTTGTTGAGGTTGCGTGCCTAATTATATTATTTATGTTGATGAAGTTGCATGCCTGCTTATATCATTTTTTTGCAATCGTGTGCCTACTTGTATTACTGTTGTTGCAGTTTTGTGCCTTCTTATATTATTGTTGCTGCATTCGTCTTCTTATACTATTGTTTTTGTTGCAGTTGCATGCCTACTTATAATATTGTCTTTGTTCTGATTACGTGCCTAATTATAGTATACTTTTTGTTGCATTTGTGTGCATCCTTATATTATTGTTGTTGTTGAGGTTCCATGCCTTCTTATATTATTGTTGTTATGTCAGTTGCATGCCTACTTATATTGTTGTTGTTCGTCTTCCATGTTTATTTATATTATTGTTGTTTCTGTGGTTGCATGCGTACTTATTGTTCGGTTGTATGCCTACTTATATTATTGTTGTTTTGGGTGCGTCCCTTCTTATATTATTGCTGTTGTTGCCATTGCGTACCTACGTATAATATTGTTGTTCTTGCAGTTGCAGCCTAGTTATATTATTCTTGTTGCTGTTGAGGTTGTGTGCCTAATTATATTGTATTTTATTCTGCCTTGTTTGTTGTTGGATTTTTTGTTGCCTAATTATATTGCTGTTGTTGAGGTTGCATGTCTACTTATATTACTCTAATTTTTGTGGTTGCCTGCCTGCATATATTATTGTTGCTGTTGCACTTGCATACCTACTTATATTCCTCTTGTTGTTGCAGTTGTGTGCTGACTTATTTTATTGTTGTTGTGGTTGCATGTCTACTTATATTATTGTCTTCTTGTGGCTATGTGAATAGTTATATTATTTTTCATGCAGTTGTGTGCCTATTTATATTATTTCTGTTGCAGTTGCGTAGCTACTTATATTGATGTGGAGGTTGCATGCCTACTTATATCACTGTTTTTGAGGTTATGTGCCTATGTATATTATTCTTGCTGAGGTTGCATGCCTACTTATAGTCTTGGTGTTGTAGTTGTGTGCCTACTTATATTAATGTTTTGTTGTTGCAGTTTCATGCCTACTTGTATTGTTTTTGTTCTGGTTGCATGCCTACTTATATTGTTGTTGTTGTTGTGGTTGCATGCCTACAAATATTATTGTTATAGCAGTTGTATGCCTGCATTTATTCTTGTTAATGTTATGGCTGTGTACCTATTTATATTATTGTTTTGCTGTTGCAGTTGTGTGCCTACTTATATTGTTGTTATACTTGTGTGCCTACTTATATTATTGTTTCTGTAGTTGTGTGCCTACTCATATTACTGTTGCTGCAGTTGTGTGCTTACTTATCTTGTTGTTGAGGTTGTGTTCCTACTTCATTTATTGTTGTTGCAGTCACATGCCTACTTATATTATTGTTGTTGTTGCAGTTGCATGAGTAGTTTTATTATTGTTGTTGAGGCTTCATGCCTACTTAGGTTATTGTTGTTCTAGTGGTTGTATGCCTACTTGCATTGCTGTTGTTCTGGTTGCATGCCTATTTATATTGTTTTTTTCTTGAGGTTGCCTTCCTACTTATATTACTGCATTGGGGTTGCATACCTACTTATATTATTGTTGTTGCTGACATTGCTTGCCTACTTATATTATTGTTGTTGTGGTTGCATGTCTACTTATCTTATTCATGTTTTTGCAGTTGTGTGCATACTTTATATTATTGTTGTTTTTCTGTTTGTGTACCTAATTATATTATTGTTGTTGTTGAGGTTGCATGCCTAATTATAGTACTGCTGTTGGTGAAGTTGCATGCCTGCTTATATCATTGTTTTTGCAATTGTGTGCCTACTTACATTACTGTTGTTGCAGTTTTGTGCCTTCTTATATTAGTGTCTTTTTTCTGGTTGCGTGTCTAATTATAGTATTCTTTTTGTTGCATTTGTGTGGCTTCCTATATTATTGTTGTTGTTGCAATTGCATGCCTTCTTATATTATTGTTGTTGTGGCATTTGGATGCCTACTTATATTGTTGTTGTTCCTGTTCCATATTTATTTATATTATTGTTGTTTCTGTGGTCGTGTGCGTACTTATTGTTGGGTTGTTTGCCTACTTATATTATTGTTGTTGTGGGTGCATCCCTACTTATATTATTGCTGTTGTTGCCATTGCGTACCTACTTATAATATTGTTGTTCTTGCAGTTGCATCCTAGTTATATTATTCTTGTTGCTGTAGAGGTTGTGTGCCTAATTATATTGTATTTTATTCTGCCATGTTTGTTGCTGTATTTTTTATTGCCTAATTATATTGCTGTTGTTGAGGTTGCATGTTTACTTATATTACTCTATTTTTTGTGGTAGCCTGCCTGCATATATTATTGTTGCTGTTTCACATGCATCCTTACTTATATTCTTATTGTTGTTGCAGTTGTGTGCTGACTTATTTTATTGTTGTTGTGGTTGCATGCCTACTTATATTATTGTTTTCTTGTGGCTGTGTGAATAGTTATATTATTATTTTCTTGCAGTTGTGTGCCTATTTATATTATTGTTGTTGCAGTTGCATAGCTACTTATATTGATGTGGAGATTGCATGCCTACTTATATAATTGTTTTTGAGGTTATGTGTCTATCTATATTATTCTTGTTCAGGTTGCATGCCTACTTACAGTCTTGGTGTTGTAGCTGTGTGCCTATTTATATTACTGTTTTGTTGTTGCAGTTTCATGCCTACTCGCATTGTTTTTGTTCTGGTTGCATGCCGTATTGTTGTTGCTGTGGTTGCATGCCTATTAATATTATTGTTATTGCAGTTGTATGCCTGCATTTATTCTTGTTAATGTTGTGGCTGTGTACCTATTTATATCATTGTTTTGCTGTTACGGTTGTGTGCCTACTTATATTTGTTGTTATACTTGTGTGCCTACTTATATTATTGTTTCTGCAGTTGTGTGCCTACTCATATTACTGTTGTTGTACTGATATTGCTGTTGTTCTGGTTGCATGCCTATTTATATTGTTTTTGTTGAGGTTGCATGCCTACTTATATTTCTGTTGTTGGGGTTTTGTACCTACTTATATTATTGCTGTTGTTGTGTTGTTTATCTTCTTATATTATTTTTGTTGCATGTGTGTCTTCTTGTATTGTTGTTGTTGTTGCAGTTGAGCTCTAACTTATTTTATTGCTGTTGTTGCAGTTCCATGCCTACTTGTATTATTGTTGCAGCTGCATGCCTACTTATTTTATTGCTGCTGAGGTTGCATGCCAACTTGTAAGATTGTTTTTGTTTTTGCAGTTGTATGCCTACTTTTATTGTGCTTGTTCCCATTCCTTGCCTATTTATATTACTGTTGTTTTTGCGGTTGCATGCCTATTTATATTATTGTTGTTGCAGTTACATGCCTACTTATATTATTGTTGTTGTGGTTGCATGCCTACTTATATTATTGTTCTTGCGGTTGCATGCCTACTTATATTATTGTTCTTGCAGTTGTGTGCCTACTTATATTATTGCTGTTGTTGCCATTGCATACCTACTTATAATATGGTTCTTCTGCAGTTGCATGCCTAGTTACATTCTTCTTGTTGTTGCTGAGGTTGCCTGCCTAATTATATTGCTGTTGACGTTGTGTGTCTACTTATATTATTATAGTTTTTGCAGTTGCGTGCCTACTCATATTATTGTTGTTGCTGTTGCATTACTGTTTTATTCTTCTTCTTGTTGTAGTTGCATGCCTACTTAATTTATTTATTTTTTGCTGTTGTGTTCCTATTTATATTACTGTTTTCTTATTGTGGCTGTGTGAATAGCTATTTTATTGTTTTTGTTGCGGTTGCATGCCTACTTATGTTATTATTGCTGTTGAAGTTGCTTGCCTACTTATATTATTGATATTGTTGCATACTGCTTATATTATTGTTGTTGCGGTTGCATGCCTACTTATATTGTTGTTGCGGCTGTGTGCTTACTTTTTTATTGTTGATGTTGTGAAGTTGCATGCCTACTTATATTATTATTGTTGCTGGGGTTGCATGTGTACTTTTTTAATGTTGTTGCTGTTGCTTGCCTACTTATATTCTTCTTGTTGTTGGGGTGCATGCCTAATTATATTCTTGTTCTTGTTGTTGTTCTTGTTGTGGTCACATGCATACTTATATAATTGTTTTGCTGTTGCATGCCTACTTATATTGCTCTTGTTCTGGTTGTGTTCCTATTTATATTATTGTTTTTGTGGTGCTACTTATATTATTGTTGTGGTTGGATGCCTACTTATATTATTGTTGTTGTAGTTGCATACCTATTTATATTATTGCTGTTGTTGCAATTGTGTACCTGAGTATAATATTGTTGCTCTTGCTGTTGCATTGCCTAGTTATATTATTCTTGTTATTGTTGAGGTTGTGTGCCTAATTATATTGTTATTGTTGAAGTTGCATGCCTGATTATATTGTTGTTGTTGAAGTTGTATGTCTACTTATACTACTGTAGTTTTGCAGTTACCTGCCTACATATATTACTGTTGTTACGGTTGCATTCCTACTTAAATTCTTGTTGTTGTTGCAGTTGCGTGCCTACTTATTTTATTGTTGTTGCAGTAGCCTGCCTGCTTATATGATTGTTTTCTTGTTGCAGCTGTGTGAATAGTTACATTATTATTTTTTGGTGGTTGTGTGCCTACTTATATTATTGTTGTTGCAGTTGCATGCCTACTTATATTAATGTTGTTGAAGTTGCTTGCCTACTTATATTATTGTTGTTTTTATTGTTATGTGCCTACTCATATAATTCTTGTTGCGTTTGTGTGCCTACTTATATTCTTGTTGTTGTTGTGGCTGTGTGCCTAACTATATTATTGTTTTGTGGTTGCGGTTTCATGCCTATTTATATTGGTTTTGTTCCAGTTGCATGCCTACTTGTATTGTTTTTGCGGATGTGTGCCCTCTTATATTTGTTGTTATACTTGTGCGCCTACTTATATTATTGTTTCTGCAGTTGTGTACCTACTCATATTACTGTTGTTGTACTGATATTGCTGTTGTTCTGGTTGCATGCCTATTTATATTGTTTTTGTTGCGGTCGCATGCCTACTTATATTTCTGTTGTTGGGGTTTTGTACCTACTTATATTATTGCTGTTGTTGTGTTGTTTATCTTCTTATATTATTTTTGTTGCATGTGTGTCTTCTTGTATTATTGTTGTTGTTGCAGTTGAGCTCTAACTTATTTTATTGCTATTGTTGCAGTTCCATGCCTACTTGTATTATTGTTGCAGCTGCATGCCTACTTATATTATTGCTGCTGAGGTTGCATGCCAACTTATAAGATTGTTTTTGTTTTTGCAGTTGTATGCCTACTTTTATTGTGCTTGTTCCCATTCCTTGCCTATTTATATTACTGTTGTTTTTGCGGTTGCATGCCTATTTATATTATTGTTGTTGCAGTTACATGCCTACTTATATTATTGTTGTTGTGGTTGCATGCCTACTTATATTATTGTTCTTGCGGTTGCATGCCTACTTATATTATTGTTCTTGCAGTTGTGTGCCTACTTATATTATTGCTGTTGTTGCCATTGCATACCTACTTATAATATGGTTCTTCTGCAGTTGCATGCCTAGTTACATTCTTCTTGTTGTTGCTGAGGTTGCCTGCCTAATTATATTGCTGTTGACGTTGTGTGTCTACTTATATTATTATAGTTTTTGCAGTTGCGTGCCTACTCATATTATTGTTGTTGCTGTTGCATTACTGTTTTATTCTTCTTCTTGTTGTAGTTGCATGCCTACTTACTTTATTTTTTTTTGCTGTTGTGTTCCTATTTATATTACTGTTTTCTTATTGTGGCTGTGTGAATAGCTATTTTATTGTTTTTGTTGCGGTTGCATGCCTACTTATGTTATTATTGCTGTTGAAGTTGCTTGCCTACTTATATTATTGATATTGTTGCATACTGCTTATATTATTGTTGTTGCGGTTGCATGCCTACTTATATTGTTGTTGCGGCTGTGTGCTTACATTTTTATTGTTGATGTTGTGAAGTTGCATGCCTACTTATATTATTATTGTTGCTGGGGTTGCATGTGTACTTTTTTAATGTTGTTGCTGTTGCTTGCCTACTTATATTCTTCTTGTTGTTGGGGTGCATGCCCAATTATATTCTTGTTCTTGTTGTTCTTGTTGTGGTCACATGCATACTTATATAATTGTTTTGCTGCTGCATGCCTACTTATATTGCTCTTGATCTGGTTGTGTTCCTATTTATATTATTGTTTTTGTGGTGCTACTTATATTATTGTTGTGGTTGGATGCCTACTTATATTATTGTTGTTGTAGTTGCATACCTATTTATATTATTGCTGTTGTTGCCATTGTGTACCTGAGTATAATATTGTTGCTCTTGCTGTTGCATGCCTAGTTATATTATTCTTGTTATTGTTGAGGTTGTGTGCCTAATTATATTGTTATTGTTGAGGTTGCATGCCTGATTATATTGTTGTTGAAGTTGTATGTCTACTTATACTACTGTAGTTTTGCAGTTACCTGCCTACATATATTACTGTTGTTACGGTTGCATTCCTACTTAAATTCTTGTTGTTGTTGCAGTTGCGTGCCTACTTATTTTATTGTTGTTGCAGTAGCCTGCCTGCTTATATGATTGTTTTCTTGTTGCAGCTGTGTGAATAGTTACATTATTATTTTTTGGTGGTTGTGTGCCTACTTATATTATTGTTGTTGCGGTTGCGTGTCTACTTATATTAATGTTGTTGAGGTTGCTTGCCTACTTATATTATTGTTGTTTTTATTGTTATGTGCCTACTCATATAATTCTTGTTGCATTTGTGTGCCTACTTATATTCTTGTTGTTGTTGTGGCTGTGTGCCTAACTATATTAATGTTTTGTGATTGCGGTTTCATGCCTACTTATATTGGTTTTGTTCCAGTTGCATGCCTACTTGTATTGTTTTTGCGGATTTGTGCCCTCTTATATTACTACTGCATGAGTAGGTACATTATTGTTGTTGCAGCTGTAGGCCTACTTAATTTACTGTTGTTCCTGTGGTTGCATGCCTACTTATATTGCTGTTGCTTCGGATGATTGCCTATTTATATTGTTATTTTGTTGGGGCTGCATTCATACTTATATTATTGTGTTGGGGTTGTGTACCTACTTATATTATAGTTGTTGCGGATGTTGCTTGCCTACTTATATTATCATTGTTGTGTTTGCATGTCTATTTATCTTATTCATGTTTTTTTTGGTTGTGTGTATATTTATATTATTGTTGTTGAGGTTGCGTGCCTAATTATATTATTGCTGTTGTTGAAGTTGCATGCCTGCTTATATCATTGTTTTTGCAATTGTGTGTCTACTTATATTATTGTTGTTGCAGTTTTGTGCCTTCTTATATTATTGTTGCTGCATCTAACTGCCTTCGTATACTATTGTTTTTCTTGCAGTTGCATGCCTACTTATAATATTGTTTTTGTTCTGGTTGCGTGCCTAATTATAGTAATTGTTTTTATTCCATTTTTGTACCTTTCTATATTATTATTGTTGTTGTTGTGGTTGCATGCCTTCTTATATTATTGTTGTGGCAGTTGCATGCCTACTTATATTGTTGTTGTTCCTGTTCCGTGCTTATTTATATTACTGTTATTTCTGTGGTTGCATGCCTAATTATTGTTGTGGTTGTATGTCTACTTATATTATTGTTGTTGTGGGTGCGTGCCTACTTATATTATTGCTGTTGTTGCCATTGTGTACCTACTTATAATATTGTTGTTCTTACAGTTGCATCCTAGTTATATTATTCTTGTTGCTGTTCAGGTTGTGTGCCTAATTATATTGTATTTTATTTAACTGCGGTGGTGGTGCTGTGGTAGCGTTGTCGCCTCACAGTAAGACGTTGTCCTGTTCGATTCTCAGCTAAAGCATCTTCTATGTGGAGACATGCATGAATGGGCGTACCTTCGTTGAATGTTGTGCATCAGGCCTGGCAAGTCGGTACGTAAAAATCTACTGCCAATCATTAGCAGTCCGGAGTTCCGCTGTGGCGACCCCTAACCAGAAAAAAGCCAAAACATTCTGCCATGTTAGTTGTTGGATTTTTTGTTGCCTAATTATATTGCTGTTGTTGAGGTTGTATGTCTACTTATATTACTCTAGTTTTTGTGGTTACCTGCTTACACATATTATTGTTGCTGTTGCACTTGCATTCCTACTTATATTCCTCTTGTTGTTGCAGTCGTGTGCTGACTTATTTTATTGTTGTGGTTGCATGCCTGTTGTGTTTGTGTATCTTCTTATATTATTATTGTTGTTGCACCCATGTGTCTTCTTATATTATTGTTGTTGTTGCAGTTGAGCTCCTACTTATTTTATTCCTGTTGTTGTGGTTCCATGCCTACTTATACTATTGTTGCAGCTGCATGCCTACTTATTTTATTGCTTTTGAGGTTCCCTGCCAACTTATAAGATTGTTTTGTTGTTGTAGTTGCATGCCTACTTATATTGTTTTTTCCCATTCCTTACGTATTTATATTACTGTTGTTTTTACGGTTGCATGCCTACTTATATTATTGTTGTTGCAGTTACATGCCTACTTATATTATTGTTGTTATGGTTGCACGCCTACTTATATTATTGCTGTTCTTGCCATTGCATACCTACTTATAATATGGTTCTTCTTGCAGTTGCATGCCTAGTTACATTATTCTTTTTGTTGTTGAGGTTGCCTGCCTAATTATATTGCTGTTGAAGTTGTGTGTCTACTTATATTATTGTAGTTTTTTGCAGTTGCATGCCTACACATATTATTGTTGTTGCTGTTGAATTCCTGTTTATATTCTTCTTCTTGTTGCAGTTGCATGCATAATTATTTTATTTTTGTTATTGTGTTTTTATTTATATTATTGTTTTTTTATTGTGGCTGTGTGAATAGTTATGTTATTGTCTTTGTTGCAATTGCATGCCTACTTATATTATTATTGCTGTTGAAGTTGCGTGCCTAATTATATTATTGTTGTTGTGGTTGCATGCTACTTATATTATTGTTGTTGCGGTTGCATGCCTACTTATATTGTTGTTGTTGCAGCTGTGTGCTTACTTTTTTATTGTTGATGTGAAGTTGCATGCCTACTTATTTTTGTTGCTGGGGTTGTGTGTCTACTTATATTAATGTTGTTGCTGTTGCTTGCCTTCTTATATTCTTGTTGTTGTTGGGGTACATGCCTACTTATATCCTTGTTGTTGTCATTGTGGTCACATGCATACTTATATAATTGTTTTGTTGTTGCAGTTGCATGCCTACTTATATTGTTCTTGTTCTGGTTGTGTTCCTATTTATATTATTGTTGTGTTTACGGTTGCATGCCTAATTATATTATTGGTGTTGTGGTAGCATGCCTACTTATATTGCTGTTGTTGCGGATGCATGCCTATTTATATTAATGTGGTTGTGGTTGCATGCCTACTTATATTATTGTTGTGTGCCTAGTTATAATATTGTTGTTGTTGTATGCCTACTTATATTATTGTTCTGGTGTTACAGTTGCATGCCTACTTATATTGTTGTTGCTCTGGTTGCATGCCTATTTATGTTATTGTTGTTTCTGTGGTTGCGAGCCTACTTCCATTATTTTTGTTGCTGTTGCATGATGCTTATATTACTGTTATTGTGGTTGCATGCCTACTTATATTATTGTTGTTGTTGCTGTTGCATGCCTACTTATATTACTGTTATTGTGGTTGCGTGTCTACTTATATTATTATTGCTGTTGCTGTTGCCTGCCTACTTATATCATTGTTTTCTTGTTGCAGCTGTGTAAATAGTTATATTATTATTTTTTTTGTGGTTGAGTGCCTACTTATATTATTGTTGTGTCAGTTGCGTGCCTACTTATATTAATGTTGTTGAGGTTGCTTGCCTACTTATATTATTGTTCATTTCTGTTATGTGCCAACTCATATAATTCTTGTTGCATTTGTGTGCCTACTTATATTCTTTTTGTTGTTGTGGCCATGTGCCTACATATATTATTCTGTTGTTGTGGTTTCATGCCTACTTATATTGGTTTTGTTCCAGTTGCATGCCTACTTGTATTACTGTTGTTGCGGTAGTGTGCCTTTTTATATTATTATTGCGTGAGTAGTTACACTATTGCTGTTCAGCTGTGTGCCTGCTTAGTTTACTGTTGTTCTTGCTGTTACATGCATACTTGTATTGCTGTTGCTTCAGCTGTGTGCCTATTTATATTGTTTTTTTTTTGTTGAGGTTGCATTCCTACTTATATTATTGTGTTGGGGTTGCGTACCTACTTATATTATTGTTGCTGCTGACACTTGACTACTTATATTATTGTTGTTGTGGTTGCATGTCTACTTATCTTATTCATGTTTTTGCGGTTGTGTCCATACTTATATTATTGTTGTTTATTTGTTTGTGTACCTAATTACATTATTTTTGTTGAGGTTGCATGCCTAATTATATTATTGCTGCTGCTGAAGTTGCATGCCTGCTTATATCATTGTTTTTGCAATTGTGTGCCTACTTGTATTACTGTTGCAGTTTTGTGCCATCTTATATTATTTTTGCTGCATATAACTACCTTCTTATACTATTGTTTTTATTGCAGCTGCATGCCTACTTATAATATTGCTTTTGTTCTGGCTGCATGCCTAATTATAGTATTGTTTTTGTTGCATTTGTGTGCTTTTCAATTGTTTATTGTTGTTGTCGCGGTTGCATTCCTTTCTTATATTATTGTTGTGGCAGTTGCATGCCTACTTATATTGTTGTTGTTCCTGTTCCGTGCTTATTTATATTATTGTTGTTTTTCTGGTTGCGTGCCTACTTATTTTTGTGGTTGTATGCCTAATTATATTATTGTTGTTGTGGGTGTGTGCCTATTTATATTGTTTTCGTTGAGGTTGCATGCCTACTTATATTACTGCTGTTGGGTTTGTGTACCTACTTATATTATTGATGTTGCTGTTGCATGCCTACTTATATTATTGCTGTTGTGTTTCCGTATCTTCTTATATTATTGCTGTTGCATCTGTGGGTCTTCTTATATTATTGTTGTTGCTGTTGCAGTTGAGCTCCTACTTATTTTATTGCTGTTGTTGCGGTTCCATGCCTACTTATATTATTGTGTTGCAGCTGCATGCCTACTTATTTTATTGCTGTTGAGGTTGCATGCCAACTTACAAGATTGTTTTTGTTCTTGCAGTTGCATGCCTACTTATATTGCTTTTGTTCCCATTCCTTGCTTATTTATATTACTGTTGTTTTTGCAGTTGCATGCCTACTTATACTATTGTTGTTGCAGTTACATGCCTACTTATATTATTGTTGTTGTGGTTGCTTTCCTACTAATATTATTGTTCTTGCAGTTGTGTGCCTACTTATATTATTGCTGTTGCTGAGTTGCATGCCTACTTATAAAATGGTTCTTCTTGCAGTTGCCTGCCTAGTTACATTATGCTTGTTGTTGTTGAGGCTGCCTGCCTAATTATATTGCTATTAAAGTTGTGTGTCTACTTATATTATTATAGTTTTTGCAGTTGCGTGCCTACTCATTTTATTGTTGTTGCTGTTGTATTCCTGTTTTATTCTTCTTGTTGTAGTTGCATGCCTACTTATTTTATTTTATTTTTTTTTTGTTATGTTCCTATTTGTATTACTGTTTTCTTATTGTGGCTGTGTGAATAGCTATTTTATTGTTTTTTTTGTGGTTGCATGCCTACTTATATTATTATTGCTGTTGAAGTTGCGGGCCTACTTATATTATTGATATTGTTGCATGCTGCTTATATTATTGTTGTTGCAGTTGCATGCCTACTTATATTGTTGTTGTTGCGGATGTGTGCTTACTTTTTTATTGTTGATGTTGTGAAGTTTCATGCCTACTTATATTATTATTGTTGCTGGGGTTGCATGTGTACTTTTATTAATGTTGTTGCTGTTGCTTGCCTACTTATATTCTTGTTGTTGTTGGGGTGCATGCCTACTTATATCCTTGTTGTTGTTGTTGTGGTCACATGTATACTTATATAATTGATTTGCTGTTGTGGTTGCATGCCTACTTATATTGCTCTTGTTCTGGTTGTGTTCCTATTTATATTATTGTTTTTGTGGTTGTATGCTACTTACATTATTGTTGTTGTGGTTGGATGCCTACTTATATTATTGTTGTTGTGGTTGCATACCTATTTATATTATTGCTGTTGTTGCCATTGCGTACCTGAGTATAATATTATTGCTCTTGCTGTTGCATGCCTAGTTATATTATTCTTGTTATTTTTGAGGTTGTGTGCCTAATTATATTGTTATTGTTGAGGTTGCATGCCTGATTATATTGTTGTTGTTGAAGTTGCGTGTCTACTTATATTACTGTAGTTTTTGCAGTTACCTGCCTACATATATTACTGTTGTTGTTACGGTTGCATTCCTACATAAATTCTTGTTGTTGTTGCAGTTGCGTGCCTACTTATTTTATTGTTGTTGCAGTAGCCTGCCTACTTATATGATTGTTTTCTTGTTGCAGCTGTGTGAATAGTTATTTTATTATTTTTTGGTGGTTGTGTGCCTACTTATATTATTGTTGGGGTTGCATGCCTACTTATTTTAATGTTGTTGAGGTTGCTTGCCTACTTATATTATTGTTGTTTTTACTGTTATGTGCCTACTCATATAATTATTGTTGCATTTGTGTGCCTACTTAAATTCTTGTTGTTGTTGTTGCCGTGTGCCTACTTATATTATTGTTTAGTGGTTGCGGTTTCATGCCTACTTATATTGGTTTTGTTCCAGTTGCATGCCTACTTGTATTATTGTTTTTGTGGTTGTGTGCCCTCTTATATTATGTGTGTACCTACTTAGTTTACTGTTTTTCTTGTGGTTACATGCATACTTGTATTGCTGTTGCTTCGGTTGAGTGCCTATTTATATTGTTATTTTGTTGGGGCTGCATTCCTACTTATATTATTGTGTTCGGGTTGTGTACAAACTTATATTATAGTTGTGGCTAAACTTATATTATAGTTGTGGCTGATGTTGCTTGCCTACTTCTATTATCATTGTTGTGGTTGCATGTCTACTTATCTTATTCATGTTTTTTTCAGTTGTGTGCATACAATATTATTGTTGTTGTTGTTCAGGTTGCGTGCCTAATTATATTATTGCTGTTGTTGAAGTTGCATGCCTGCTTATATCATTGTTTTTGCAATTGTGTGTCTACTTATATTGTTGTTGTTGCAGTTATGTTCCTTCTTATATTATTGTTGCTGCATCTAACTGCCTTCTTATACTATTGTCTTTGTTGCAGTTGCATGCCTACTTATAATATTGTCTTTGTTCTGTTTGCGTGCCTAATTATAGTATTGTTTTTGTTCCATTTGTGTGCCTTCATATATTATTGTTGTTGTTGGGGTTGTATGCCTTCTTATATTATTATTGTTGTGGCAGTTTCATGCATACTTATATTGTTGTTGTTCCTGTTCCATGCTTATTTATATTACTGTTGTTTCTGTGGTTGCATGCCTACTTATTGTTGTGGTTGTATGTCTACTTATATTTATGTTGTTGTGGGTGTGCGCCTACTTATATTATTGCTGTTATTGCCATTGTGTACCTACTTATAATATTGTTGTTCTTGCAGTTGCATCCTAGTTATATTATTCTTGCTGCTGTTGAGGTTGTGTGCCTAATTATATTGTATTTTATTCTGCCTTGTTTGTTGCTGGATTTTTTGTTGCCTAATTATATTGCTGTTGTTGAGGTTGCATGTCTACTTATATTACTCTAGTTTTTGTGGTTACCTGCTTACATATATTATTGTTGCTGTTGCACTTGCATTCCTACTTATATTCCTCTTGTTCTTGCAGTTGTGTGCCAACTTATTTTATTGTTGTGGTTGCATGCCTGTTGTGTTTGTGTATCTTCTTATATTATTAGTGTTGTTGCAGTTGAGCTCCTACTTATTTTATTGCTGTTGTTGTGGTTCCATGCCTGCTTATACTATTGTTGTTGCAGCTGCATACCTACTTATTTTATTGCTTTTGAGGTTAACTGCTAACGTATAAGATTGTTTTGTTGTTGCAGTTGCATGCCTACTTATATTGTTTATTTCCCATTCCTTACACATTTATATTACTGCTGTTTTTGCGGTTGCATGCCTACTTATATTATTGTTGTTGCAGTTACATGCCTACTTATATTATTGTTGTTGTGGTTACATGCCTACTTATATTATTGCTGTTCTTGTCATTGCATACCTACTTATAATATGGTTCTTCTTGCAGTTGCATGCCTAGTTACATTATTCTTGTTGTTGTTGAGGTTGCCTGCCTAATTATATTGCTGTTGAAGTTGTGTGTCTACTTATATTATTGTAGTTTTTGTAGTTGCGTGCCTACACATATTATTGTTGCTGTTGCATTCCTGTTTATATTCTTGTTGTTGCAGCCGCATGCATAATTATTTTATTTTGTTGCTGTTGTGTTCTTATTTATATTACTGTTTTCTTATTGTGGCTGTGTGAATAGTTATGTTATTGTTTTTGTTGCAATTGCATGCCTACTTATATTATTATTGCTGTTGAAGTTGCATGCTGCTTATATTATTGTTGTTGTGGTTGCATGCCTGTTTATATTGTTGTTGTTGCAGCTCTGAGCTTACTTTTTTATTGTTGTTGATGTGAAGTTGCATGCCTACTTATTACTGTTGCTGGGGTTGCGTGTCTACTTATATTAATGTTGTTACTGTTGCTTGCCTACTTATATTCTTGTTGCTATTGGGGTACATACCTACTTATATCCTTGTTGCTGTCATTGTGGTCACATGCATACTTATAAAATTGTTTTGTTGTTGCAGTTGCATGCCTACTTATATTGTTCTTGTTCTGGTTGTGTTCCTATTTATATTATTGTTGTGTTTACGGTTGCATGCCTAATTATATTACTGGTGTTATGGTAGCATGCCTACTTATATTACTGTTGTTGAGGTTGCATGCCTACTAATACTACTGTTCTTGAGGTTGCATGCCTACTTATAATATTGTTGTTTTTGCCTTTGCATGCCTACTTATATTAGTTCCATGCTACTTATATTATTTTTGTTTTTGTAGTTGTGTACCTACTTATATTATGTTGTATGCAGTTGTGTGCCTAATCATATTTTTGCTGTTATTATAGATACATGCCTACGTATATTATTGCTTTGTTGTTGTGGATCCGTGCCTACTTATATTCTTGTTGTTCCTGTTGTTTGCCTATTTATATTATCTTTGTTTTTAGGATTGCATGCCTACTTTTATTATTGTTTTTTTTTGCAGTTGTGTGCCTAGTTATAGTATTGTTTTTGAGGTTGGGTACCTACTTACAGTATTGGTGCTGTCGCTGTTGCATGCCTATTCATATTATTGTTATTATTTAGTTTGAGTGCCTTTTTGTATTATTGTTGTTGCTGATGTTGCATGCCTACTTATCTTTTTGTTGTTGAGGTTGCATGCCTACTTATCTTTTTCTTGTTTTTGCAGTTCTGTGTCTACTTATATTATTGTTGTTTTCGCGGTTGCATACCTAGTTATATTATTGTTGTTGTTGAGGTTGCCTGCCTAATTATATTATTAGTGTGGTTGAAGTTGCGCTTCTACTTCTATTATTGTTTTTGCAGTTGCGTGCCTACTTATATTATTGTTGTTATTGCAGTTGCATTCCTACTTATATTTTTCTTGTTGTTGCAGTTGAGTGCCTACTTATTTTATTGTTGTTGAGGTTGTGTGCTGACTTAGATTATTGTTGTTGCAATTGCATGCCTAATTATACTGTTGTTGAGGTTACATGTCAGTTTATATTACTGTAGATTTTGTGGTTGTGTGCCTACATATCTTACCATTGCTATTGCAGTTGCATTCCTTCTTATATTCTTCTTGCTGTTACAGTTGCATGCCTACTTATTTTATTGTTACTGTGGTTGCGGACCTACTAATATTATTGTTTTTCTGTTGCTGCTGCATGCCTACTTATATTGCTGTTGCTGTTGTGGTTGCATGCCTACTTATATTATTGTTGTTTTTGCTGCTACATGCCTACTTATATTCTTGTTGCTGTTGTGGTTGCATGCTTACTTATATTCTTGCTGTTGTGGTTGCATGACTACTTATTTTATTGTTTTGTTGCTGCGGTTGGGTTCCTATTTACATACTTATATTATCGTTGTTGAGGTTGCAGGCCTACTTATATTACTGCTGTTTTTCCAGATGCATGCCTACTTATATTAACGTGGTAAAACCTTCGGTAGTCCGACATGGCAAAAATTCCAAAAAAG
Source organism: Protopterus annectens (assembly GCF_019279795.1). NCBI lineage: Eukaryota > Metazoa > Chordata > Ceratodontiformes > Protopteridae > Protopterus > Protopterus annectens. The sequence continues at coordinate 1,031,036,313 of NC_056735.1, read as the reverse complement.
TGAAAATAAAGTAAAATTAAAACAATGTAATATTTATTCCAATGTTGAGAGCGTATAAAATAATAAAATACAGTCCTCCAAAGTCCGATAAGTGCTTTCGGCAATTTACCTTCTCCAGATTGTAAAACTAGGACTGTTATTTTCACTTTTAAAAGACATATGCCCAATACATTTCAGAGTTTCAGAGAACACTTTGCATCAGACCAATCATAAGTGTTTTCAGCTTTTGCATAATAAATTCAGTCGTGGTTTCCACTAAATCAAAAGGACAAACAAAAAACAATCATGCTCCTTATGAAACAACAAGCATTCTCATTCTACCTATCATATCACTCCAACTTTGATGCAAATGCGATCCTGTGCTAGAACAGGGCAATCTTTCAATTCGTATTGAGCATCTGTTACTGGCCAATCACACATTTGTTGGAGGGGTACTAACACTCATTCCACCACTCACATACATTCTGATTTTAATACTGTTAGACAAATCATGTCCTTCGCAAAGGGACAGGCCTTCTTATCCTGCCAATCAGCTCGCTTTAAACAAGTGAAGTGCATAGCAAGGCATGTCAGCCTTTTGGTTCATAGTATGTCTCTTACTTCCACATCAAGTGAATCTCACATTTAAACCACAATGTCACAATGACAGATGCAAATCTGCCCCAAGGGATTTACCCTTAAATAGTAGCATTTCTATTAAATACATAGTCATCGTTTTAGCGGACAAAAGTAAATTATATTCATCTTTTCTTTTAAAATAAGTCCATTAATATAAACAGGGCAATCTTTCGATTTGTAGTGTACATCTGTTACTAGCCAATCTCACGTTTGTTGGAGGGGTATGGGCGCTCATTCCACCAATCACGTACATTCTGATTTTAATACTGATAGACAAATCATGTCCTTTGCAAATGGGACAGGTCTCCTTATCCTGCCAAGCAATTCGCTTCAAACAAGTGACGTGCATTGCGAGGCATGTCAGCCTTTTGGTTCATAGTGCATCTCTTACTTCCACATAAAGTAAATCTCACATGTAAACCGCAAGGTCACAAAGAAACATACAGATCTGCCCCAAGGGATTTACCCTTGAATAGTAGCATTTCTATCAGATACATGGCCATCGTTTTGGCAGACAAAAGTGAATTATATTCATATTTTCTTTTATTAATAGGGCAAATCTAGCCAGTCCAACAAACGTGCAATTGGCTAGTAACAGATGTACACTACGAATCGAAAGATTGCCCTGTTTATATTAATGGACTTATTTTAAAAGAAAAGAATATAATTTACTTTTGTCCGCTAAAACGATGACTATGTATTTAATAGAAATGCTACTATTTAAGGGTAAATCCCTTGGGTCAGATTTGTATGTGTCATTGTGACATTGCAATTTAAATGTGAGATTCACTTGATGTGGAAGTAAGACACGTACTATGAACCAAAAGGCTGACATGCCTTGCTATGCACTTCACTTGTTTAAAGTGAGCTGATTGGCAGGATAAGAAGGCCTGTCCCTTTGCTAACGACATGATTTGTCTATCAGTATTAAAATCAGAATGTATATGATTGGTGGAATGAGTGTTCGTACCCCTCCAACAAATGTGTGATTGGCCAGTAACAGATGCTCAATATGAATCGAAAGATTGCCCTGTTCTAGCACAGGATCGCATTTGCATCAAAGTTGGAGTGATATGATAGGTAGAATGAGAATGTTTGTCGTTTCATAAGGAGCATGATTGGTTTTTGTTTGTCCTTTTGATTTGGTGGAAACCACAACTGAATTTATTATGCAAAAGCTGAAAACACTTATGATTGGTCTGATGCAAAGTGTTCTCTGAAACTGAAATGTATTGGACATATGCCTTTTAAAAGTGAAAATAACAGTCCTAGTTTTACAATCTGGAGAAGGTAAATTGCCGAAAGCACTTATCGGACTTTGGAGGACTGTAATTTATTATTTTATACGCTCTCAACATTGGAATAAATATTACATTGTTTTAATTTTACTTTATTTTCACTTTTTTGGAATTTTTGCCGTGGCGGACTACCGAAGGTTTTACCTCATTGATTCTACTTTTCCATCGGTATCCTTAACAGTGTAAGAAAAGTTTTTTTCTGTTCTACTTATATTAATGTGGTTGGGGTTGCATGCCTACTTATATTATTGTTGTGTGTCTAGTTAAAATATTGTTGTTGTCATGTGCCTACTTATATTATTGTTCTGTTGTTACAGTTGCATGCCTACTTATATTGTTGTTGCTCTGGTTGCATGCTTATTTATGTTATTGTTGTTTCTGTGGTTGCGAGCCTACTTCCATTATTCTTGTTGCTGTTGCATGATGCTTATATTACTGTTATTGTGGTTGCATGCCTAATTATGTTATTGTTGTTGGTGCTGTTGCATGCCTACTTATATTATTGTTATTGTGGTTGCATGCCTACTTATATTATCATTGTTCTTGCTGTTGCGTACCTAGTTATATTATTCTTGTTGTTGTTGAGGTTGCATACCTAATTATATTGTTGTTGTTGAGACTGCATGTCCACTTACATTACTGTAGTTTTTGTAGTTTCTTGCCTACATATATTATTGTTGTTGCAGTTGCATTCCTTCTTATATACTTTTTGTTGTTGCAGTTGTGTGCCTACTTATTTTACTGCTGTTCTGGTTGCGTCTACTTATATTACTGTTTTCTTGTTGTAGCTGCGTGCATGCTTATATTATTTTTGTTGTTGTGGATGCATGCCTACTTTCTATTATTGTTGTTGAGGCTGCATGCCTACATATTGCTGTTGAGGCTGCATGCCTATTTACATTATTGATGTTGTGGCTGCATATTTACTTATTTTATTGTTGACGTTGCATGCCTATTTATATTATTATTTTGGCAGTTGCTTGCATCCTTATATTAATCTTGTTGCTGTTGTGTGCCTACTCATATTCTTGTTGCTGTTGTGGTTGCATGCCTACTTATATTATTGGTGTTGAGGCTGCATGCCTGCATGCCTAGTTATATTATTGTCATTGTTGTTGAGTGCCTAATAATTATAATACATATTGTTGTAGTTGCATGCATACTTATATTGTTGTTTTGGCAGTTGCGTGCCTACTCATATTCTTGTTGCTGATGCAGTTGTGTGCCTACTTATATTATTGGTGTTGTGGCTGTATGCCTACTTACATTGCTGTTGATGTGGTTGCATGCCTAGTTATATTATTGTGATTGTTGTTGAGGTTGAGTACCTAATGTTGTTCTTCTTTCAGCTTTTCCTGGTTAGGGGTTGCCACAGCAGAACTCCGGTCCGCTAATGATTGGCAGTAGATTTTTACGGTGCTGAGGTGCCAGCCTGACGCCCAACCTTCAGCGAAGGCATGCCCATTCACGCATGTCTTTTGAACACCACTCAACTGCGGGAAGGGCATGCAGACTTCACACAGAAGGTGCTCCAGCTGAGAATCGAATGGGAGAACCTCTTGCTGTGAGGCAACAATGCTACCACTGCACCACCGCGGCTTAGGTTGAGTGCCTAATATTGTTGCAGTTGTGTGCGTACTTATATTGTTTTATCTTATCGTGGCATGTCTATTTATATTATTGCTGCTGTTGGGGTGGCATGACACTTATATTATTGTTGTTATGGTTGCATGCCTACTTATATTATAGCTGTTGTTGTGGTTGCTTGCCTAGTTATATTATTGTTTTTAAGATTGAGTGCCTACTTTTATTATTGGTGTTGTTGCAGTTGCATGCCTACCAATATTCTTGTTGTTGTTTAGGTTGCATGCCTACTTATATTATTGTTGTTCTTGATGTTCCGTGCCTACTTATATTATTGTTGTTGTTGAAGTTGCATGCTTACTTTTATTATTGTTTTTGCGGATGTGTGCCTACTTATATTATTGTTGTTGTTGCAGTTGCATTCCTACTTATGTTCTTCATCCTGCTACAGTTGCGTGCCTACTTATTTTATTGATGTTGAGGTTGCATGCCTACTTGTATTGTTGTTGTTGTCTTTGCTTTCCTACCTATATTATTGATGTTGATGTTGTGTGCCTACTTAGATTATTGTTGTTGTTGCTGTTGTGTGCCTACTTATACTACTGTTGTTGCATTTGTGTACCTTATTATATTACTGTTGTTGTGGTTTAGTGCCTTCTATATTATTGCTGTTCTTGCTATTGCATGCCTACATATATTATTGTTTTTGTTCTGGTTGCATGTTTACTTATATTATTGCTCTTGTTGTGGTTGTGTGCCTATTCATATTACTGTTGTTGCATTTGCATAGCTTCTTATATCATTGCTGTTATTGAGGTTGCGTGTGTTTTTATATTACTGTTGTTGTTGCAGATGAATGCCTACTTATTTTATTGCTGTTTTTGTGGTTCCCTGCCTACTCCTTGCCTACTTATAGTATTGTTGTTGCAGCTGCATACCTACGTATTTTATTGTTGTTGAAATTGCATGCCTACCTATATTATTATTTTGTTTGGGTTTCATGCCTACTTATATTATTGTTGTTCCAGTTGTGTGACTATTTATCTTATTTTTTTTTTTGTGGTTGCATGCCTGCTTATATTATAGTTGTTGAGGTTGCATGCCTACTTAGTGTCATTATTACCAGCCCTCAAGCTAAGGGCCAATAAGGTAAAACAAAAAACAAAAACAAAAATAAAACCAAATAAGATAAATAAAAATAAAAATGAAACAAAATACCAAGTACAAACAAACACTTCTATAACAACCTTATTATACTTTACTATACATATTACTATCATGTATACATTACATACCTATTCCTTAGGAATTTTTTAATAGTCCATTAATTCAGTAATTGTACCTCACATTATCTTAATTTAGTCATTTAATTACATATATACAACAACAATGCATTTTTTATCATTGTTTTATGAAATGTTCTACATGAGATATACTATGAGAATTGCATATGGGTTTATATGAAATTACATATGAGAATTCATATGTGACTTTTATTATGAGATATTTTATTATGGGATATTTATTAATGGATTTTTATTATGAGATCACACACGAGTATTTCAATTATACCATGCAAATTAATGTATTTTTAACCTCAAGATGCCAACTAATTTGTAAGTTTATTTGTATTTTTATTAACTGTGTGACTTCTATGGTTAAGTTACATATTATACATTAACAACAGTATACAAGTGTACCCATCTGTTATTTAAATATGAGTCATTTCATCGCTTGTTTTTAACTTTATTTATTTTTTAACACTCTTGTAACTTTTAAACCTTCAACTTCAAGGCAACACTATTTTGTCACTATTTGTTACTAACTGTGTTTGCGTGATTTTTTAAAAAACATTAATTTATTGTTTTTTAAAAAAATCATCAATTACTGTTTTCTTAATATCATCAATTATTGAATCAATCTATTAATTAATCAATTAGAAGATGTATAAAAGCCCTTGAGCAGTGACAACATTTATTCTGATGAAGTTTCTGGTGAGAAAATGAAAGCGCTTAATTGAATTGTTTTGTGTTTTGTGTAAATAAATTTACTTTGTCATTATGGACTGCAGAGTCTTGCGAGAGGAATTTGTGACATCTGGAGACTATTGTTCACTTTATACTGTGAGACTGCCTTTATACTGTGAGACTGCCTTCATCGGTTTCCTGTCATCGGGGAATTCATTCTGTTTGCATGCCTACTTATATTATTGCTGTTGTGTTTGCATGCCTGCTTATATTATTGCTATTGCAGTTGCGTGCCTACTTATATTATTGTTGTAGTGGTTGTATGCCTACTTATATTATTGTTGTTTTGGGTGCATCCCTTCTTATATTATTGCTGTTGTTGCCATTGCGTACCTACGTATAATATTGTTGTTCTTGCAGTTGCAGCCTAGTTATATTATTCTTGTTGCTGTTGAGGTTGTGTGCCTAATTATATTGTTGTTGTTGAGGTTACTTGTCTGTTTATATTACTGTAGATTTTGTGGTTGTGTGCCTACATATCTTAGTGTAGTTATTGCGGTTGCATGCCTTCTTATATTGTAATTGTTGTTACTTATATTATTGTTGTTGAGGCTGCATGCTTACTTACATTACTGTTGTTGAGGCTGCATGCCTACTTTTATTATTGCTGTTGAGGCTGCATGTCTATTTATATTACTGATGTTGCTGCGGCTGCATGCTTACTTATTTTATTGTTGATATTGCATGTCTACTTATATTATTGTTTTGGCGGTTGCGTGCCTCCTTATATTAATGTTGTTGTTGTTGCGTGCCTACTCATTTTCTTGTTGCTGTTGTGGTTGTGTGCCTACTTATATTTTTGGTATTGAGACTGCATGCCTACTTATATTACTGTTGTTGAGGTTGCATGCCGAGTTATATTATTCTTGTTGTGGTCACATACCTACTTATCTTATTGTTTTTGTGGCTCAGTGCCTACTTATATTATAGTTGTTCTTACAGTTGTGTGCCTAATAACAATTTAATAAATAGCTCACAAAGATTACTTTTTCCTTGCGCTTTTTGCAGGGGGACAAGCTCCCCTGCACCCCCCCCCCCCCAGGTATATAAATACAAATTTACCAACTCAGAGATTGCACTACTTTATGGAAGAAGGTACACTACATTAGACAATGAATATTCCTGATGTCACAGGCAAATCTGCATTTGGCATGTCGATCACTATGGCCACACCAATTCCTGTGCAAAACGGCTGGGGCTACTGCTGTAAAACATCGCCTAACAATCTACTGTTAGTTTGTTTCCATACAATGATTACATTAGACACTAGAAAATATATATATTTTGAAGGTACAAAAAAGAACTAGTAATTTGCTGCTTCAGTGAGCAGAACTGAAATTACAACTGTGACTACTGACAATACTGTGGAAGCAAGACATTTTTTCAAGCATATCCCAAGAAATACAACAATTATAGTTCCTTATCAGCTCAAAATGACAAACATAGCATACATTACACGGTATTTTGAGCAAAGAGCATGCAAGTGACTGCTAGTATATAGATGGAAATGGGATTAGAGTACTTCAGAAGTGAGGAACAAGAATTAGACAGGACTAGGAAATAAAGGCTACTTAAACAGTCAGACTGTAAATGAAAAGTGCAGTGTCACTGTGTAGGATAAGAGACGAATGTTTCCAAAACTAGAAGCAAACAGCTTATGAAGTAGCAAAAATATATAAATACTGCAGCGTAATAAATCAGCTAACCAAACATGTAACCAAGTACTCACATTATCAGAACTTCCACAACCCATCACAATGGAGGAGCAGCACGTATGAGAATCCTAAGATAGAGTAAAATAAATTTAGTGAAAAACCAGCATACTCCACACAAAATCCTATGTGCTGTCATCTGGAAAAGTAAACTGCAACCCAGCAGAAGGATAATAATGGCCGAGGCAAAAACAAAAAACAAAAAGCACAACGTGAACACACAGCATTTATGAACAAAATAAAAAAAGATCAAAGGAGCAGTGCATTTGAAATATTATTTTATACTAGATTCATGGGAGGTAAGCAGTCTATTTGCATGTGCAAATTCAGTCTCTCACTGATGTCTATGTGTGGTATTGCATGTACTGTTAGTATAAGGTTCCTTACCAGAAGTTTAAAACCCATAATTCTGAGTCCCACAGCTTCATAAATAAATAATGTGACTGCAAAGGAAATGCCATAAATGCTAAAGCTTACTATAATGTAATTTTTCTTGTAGATAACTACACTGCTCAGCATCAGCATGGCGGGGCTTATGCTCTGCATACTCCCATAACTTATGTCTACTGACATCAAGATCACTGTACCTCAGAGTATGAGGCATACTCCTGAGTTAACTCCAGTCTACATCTGCTGCAGAACCCCAGTTTCGGTCTTTATTTATTTTATTTATATTTGTTTACCAGGACAGTGCACTGATCAGTACTGACCAATTTCAGGCTCAGTCCAGGTGGAATACAACATATTTCACAAGCATAAAATACAAAAATGTGAACAATAACAGAGTAGTTCTGACTAATTACATAGAAAAAAATGTGTATATGCATTCTAGTGAACAAGCACAGTGCAATGTACAGTCAAGCAGAGTGTAATGTAAAATATATACATTAGTTTCTAGCAGAGTGTAATGTACAATATATACATTAGTTTCTAAAGTTATATAGATTTAGTATACTATTCCCTGTAAATTCAACTTTCATCTTTACTGTTCTGAGGATTGTGAATATACAATCCATGGAATTTCAGTGCAAACCCACCTAGTGAAGTTGGACAAGTAGTAGTATATTATGATACATGTAGAAAGTTCACTGTTAGTTTACTAGCATGGCATTTCCAGAAACATGGTTGTATTTTGGAATAAGTATTTCAGCAGTTTCTAATGATGATACCTATTTCACTTAATGGAGGTCTTGGGTCTTCCAGAGATTATTTTCCTATGATGACTTTTCAACAAGTAATATTACTATTGTCAGAAAGCATCAGTGGGTAAAGCATTAAAATCTATTCAAATGGACCAGACACTATTGTTTTCTTTTTCATTATTCAATCTATTCTCAAATAAGCTCATAAAACTGGTCCAGAGAGTGAGGAATACAAACAGGATTTATGGAGTACCTAATCTGAGCATACATATAGGCTTTTTGTCAGTTCAATATGAACATCTCAATGGACAGGCTGGCACACTGAAAAAACCTGGCACTCAACGAAAACTCAATGACTTGAGATGCTAGACAGACCAAATCAAAGAAAATATATATTCCCCAAAATATAATAACAGACATCTCAGAGTATTTAACACATGCTCGTTTTCAGGTAAATTGCATTTGCTACTTCTGGAGTTTATACTTTACATAATTTAATTTTGCAGTTTTACTTTCAGTCAAGTTGACTCTAATTATTAGTAGTACAATATCTGACTGCTTATCATGCTTCTGAAATGGTATTATGATTGTTTTTTTTTTTTTTTTTTTGCTGCTGTACATCAGGATTCAGCTCTGAGCCCACTGCTGTTCATACTGATGATGGACTACATTAGCAAACAGGTCAGAGAGGATAGATCAACAAAGTTGCTATATACAAACAATGGGGTATTACAGGCAGACTCTGAGCAAGAACTTCAGCAAAGGACAGGGGAATGGAATACAAAATTGAAGGCACATGGAATGAAACTAAGTAAAAATTAGCCAGTGGTGACGGCAGCAAATTGGGGAAATCAGAAGAAGCTGAGATGTGAGATAGAAGGAAAGATAGCTGAGCAGGTTAATAACTTCAGGTATCTGGGAGGGGTGGTTGAGGAGAAGGGTAGTCTAAATGAAGAAGTCAAAGCTAGAATCAGAGGGGCTGCTGCCAACTGGCATGGAGTGTCAGGTGTAGTGTATGACAGATGAATGCCAAAGAAACTGAAAAGTAAGGTGTACAAATCAGTAGTGCGACCAGTCCTACTGTCTGGTACAGAAACGTGAGCAGTAAAGGCAGAGCAGATGAGGAAACTAGAGATGATGGAAATTAAGTGCCTGAGATGGGTTGTAGGATGTACACTGTGGGAAAGACGAAGAAATGAGGACGTAACAGCAGAAGCCAAAGTAGCTCCAATTGCAAAAAAAGATCAAAGAGAACAGATTACGGTGGTTAGGCACATGTGCAGAAAAGCAGAAGACAATCTGGTGTAGAAGGTTTGGGACAGACAGGAAGAAGATGAAAGGAAAAAGGGGACATCCAGCAAAGAAGTGGATGGATTATGTGAGAGAAGAAGGCAGGAGTGTAGCATTGAATCGAGAGAGATGGCAACAGTTAAGATGACACCCTGACCCCATGTACAAAAAATGGGAAAAAGAGAGTTGATGATGATGGTGGTTAGTGTAACAATCCTGGACACTGTGGAATAAGAAGCCACGACACAGAAGGGGAAGCACATTTCATTTTGCCCACCTTTTTTATATAATCTTTTACACCCGACATTGTGCAGATGGGTCAAAGAACAAGTGTATCTTTCTACCAATAAGTAATAAAATATTGCTAGAAGAATTCAATTATGTCTTGGCTATGTGATGTGGGTGGAAGCAAATCTGAAGTAAACAGATATATGCTGCCAAGAAGGGGATTGAGAAGTCAGGACTCAGCCATAGAAGGAAAAATATTAATATGTAAACCTTACGTTTTAAAATTCTTTATCTTTTATTCTTTGTGATGAACCTAAGTGATGTATTAAGGTAGCATTTGTTTAAGAACCCCCTTTCTCTGCTACACTGTTAAGGCGGTAGTATGATTTGTCAAATACAGAAACTGGGGGCACAGTATAGTTATTGTAAATGGTGAAAACTAGGCCAACCATTTGAAATTTCTGAACCACTGGTGAGTCCTAAAATGTGGGCATTGAAAGTTTGAAAATCTAGACTTACATATAAGACTTAGATTATCATTTCATCAGGGGTGCAAATGATCTTGTCCTTTGCACAAAAGTTGTTTAAGGGAAAGTGTGATGCTCAATATTTACTCATCTTGTATTTTTTTGGTACTATGGGACTCCATAATGGGAACGTCAGGACTTTAATAGGGAGCTGAAAACACTCCTGCCCTCTACAGACCCTGGATTATTTTACTTTTCTTCGACATGATAGTCTTAAGGGAAGAATTAAGGCTAAGGATATAAACAAAACTATGTCTAAGGTGGACACAGTTTGTGTTTTTGAAGAATTGCTTTTGATCAGTACTGCTTGTTGAATTGTAATTCAGTGAAGTGTGACACTGCTAGCTGTCCTTTATCCTACTGTTCAAAGTTACAAATTATATCCTTGACTGATGCTTATTTAAAATTTTGAAAAAAAAACAAACGTATTTTCCTTTTAAAATATATATTTTAATATTCTAAATAAGGAGTATTTTTACTGCTACAGTGCAAGTTAAGCAAAAACTGCACTACAGAAATTTGTTCTTTACCAGGAGTTATTTTTGCCATATTAATGAGGAATAACTGTAAAATCTTATAAAAGCCACTCTGCCATCAGTTTATATTACAGTGCAGAAAACTGAGGAATTAAGGTAGGTTTGCACTATTCTGTCCTATATAACATACTTGAATGCTAAAAAACCTTATGATATGGTACTCCTAGTTATAAAAGGGAAGGAGTCCTATGGTGCTGCAGCCAGCTAACACTATAATATTGATGTTGTTTGTCTTTCGGCTTTTCCCAGTTAGGGGTCGCCACAGCAGAACTCCGGTCCGCTAATGATTGGCAGTTGGATTTTATGGTGTCGAATTGCCAGCCCGACGCCCAACCTTCAACGAAGGCACGCCCATTCAACACATGTCTTTCAAACGCCCACTCGACTGCGGGGAGGACATGCGGACTCCACACAGAAGGCACTCCCAACCCAAGCCGAGAATCGAACGGGAGAATACAAACAGCTAAAAGTTCAACTCAAATGCTCAAGGCAGTGTATACCTAGCATGCGGAGGGGTCACCATGCCTCAGGCATTTCCCCACCTCTCTCTGCAGTACCTGCTGGGTCAGTAAGTGGCAGGACACAGACCATAAATTACTATATCTAATACTAGCACTAGACATAGGTTTAAAATTTGTTACTAAGGATGTTGCCTTGGGGACCACTAAGAAGTCTTGCTCAATCTCCCAAATGCCTCAGAGAAATGTCTGGTTGAGTAACTTTCTCAAAATCACAAAGTAGATAAATGGCTGAGGTAATCAAACCCTGGGCTACAAGAAGCAGCACATCAACAACTCACAGCCTTAATCCTCTGCACTAACTGTCACAGAGTAAAGAAGGCATGAAATACATGTAGTTTTAGCATGATACCAGGTGACAGGCAGCATTGGACATAAAGCATATGGTCTACAATTAAGGTAGGAGGGTCTGACAAAAAGTATGTAGTCATATTTTGGAAGATGGCACTAAACAAATAATGTAATTTAAAATTATGGGAGGGGGAAGAGAAACAGACATGACGCATCCAGTTTAGGATTACTGGGAGATAAGGCAGGGCATTACACAAAGCATGTAATTATCATTATTATTATGGGAAGTGGGACAGGGCACTAGTCAAAGAGCATGCAGTTTAGCATTATTAGGAAGTGGAGGGGGACTAGACATAACATATGCAATTTATCATTAATGGGAGGTGGGGCAGGACCCAAGACATAAAGCATGTTCCTAAACATTATGGGAGGTGAGACAGGACATGAAGCATGTACATTATCGTTGTGAGAGGGGAAGGGTTCTAGCCATAAGGTATGCAGTTTAACATTAATGGGAGGTAGAAGGACAGTGGATGTAAAGCATGTAGTTTAACAGTATGTAAGACAAGGTATACTGGACAACAAATACTACACAAGGTTGAAACGAATTCTAGAAAAAAGTATGACAGTACATTATGGGGGGGGGGCATACTGCTCATGCAGAGTATAACAACCCAGTTTCACTGCTCATTCTGGTCAGTAATCCTGTCATAACACACAGTTCAAGGATCATAGTAAATACAAAAAACAAAAATTAACACATAGTGTATTTGTCCTATACAAAGCATACAGCTTAATGTGAATGGGAATTCATAGAGAAGTACTGGTCTGGAGAGTCTCAGAAATGGGAGAAATGTGACAAAAGGAGGTCTAACAACTGAATAAACAGTAACATTATCATAATCCAAAGTAGCTAATGTACAGTCTGACCTGATTGGTTCCCCTAAAATGAAAGAGTAAATAAAATGTGTAACTAAAGAGACACTGAATAGGAACAAGTACAGAACAGACAATAAAGTAAACAAATACTCACCTAAGCAAATATTCAAAACTCATGGAAAACAGTCCTGTAAAAGAAACTTGAATCATACAACAGAGACAAATATAAGAAAATGGGTAATTAAAGCATTTACTAGAAAGGATGAAAGTAGAAATGTAAAACTATAACTGTCAGAGAAGGACTATAAATCACACAGAAACATACAACCGATCAGTAGATACAGACCAGCAGGACCATGCAGTCCAATTAATTGACTTCAATAATTGGCTTAGTTTCTAGTGTCATTCCAAGGGGATTCAGTATCTGTCTGCCTGGGATGAAATGGTTGACAGGCATCAATGCTTTGCCAGAGATGGCCTCCACTTGTCACCCCTTGGATTCAGGATTCTGGCCAAGGCTCTTGCCTTCCCGTTGTGCCTTTTTTTAAGCAATGTCCCACAGCAAATCTTCCAACATAAAATATCTGTCTAAAAGCAAATTGAAGGTCATGCTTCTTAATGCTAGGAGCCTTAACCTGAAAATGCACTCGCTGGAGGCTCTCCTAGCACTGGAAGATGCTAACATCAGTGCAGTCATGGAAACATGGTTCAAGGCTGCAGAGAGCACTCCTGCCTTACCAGGCTATACTTCATTCCCCAAAATGAGGTTGGGAAGACTAAGGGTGGTGGAGTTTCTATTTTAATTAAAGACAAGTACACCTCCAGACTGGTTTGCCAGCATGATGCACTAGAATTTCTCCAGGTGCAACTGACAATTGGCAAGACACCCATCCAAGTTATAGCCAGCTACAGTCCTCCCTCTATGACTAAGTACACCAACTCCTCCTACCTGGACCTACTTGAGTCCATCAATGTACCCCCTAACACACTGATCCTTGGTGAATTCAACTACCTCACCATAAACTGGGTGAACTATTCCTGCTCTAATGCATGAACTCACCCAACAATTCCTTGACTTCATCAATTCTAACGCACTAGACCAGCTTGTCTCACCCACCACAAGGGGAGATAGCATTCTAGACTTGGTTCTCACCTACATGGGCAACCACTGCACCACCCCCATAGTAAGTTCTTTCCTGGTGAGATCAGACCATCGCTGTGTCTCATTCGAAGTGTCTATCCCATCCAAAGCCCCCCCCCCCCCCGCAGCCATAACCAGGCTAAAAACTTCTCAAAAACTGACTACAACCTTCTAAGGGAGGATATTAGTAGCTTCACACCACCGCCCCCTCAGAGGATGCAGACCAATATGCTGAACAGTATGCCAGTGCAGTATGCAAGCACCTGTACAACTGCATGGACTTAGACATACCCAACAGAACTAAAACCTGATCCTCAAGGAAACACAAACCTATGTGGTGGACAGGTTTTACAACAAAAGAAAGGAACTGCTGTCCAAAGGTAAAAAGGCACAAATTTCCAATTGGAAAAACTCCCTCCTTAGCCTCAGCAAGTAAATTAGGTCACTAGTGAAACCTCCAAAGCCAATTATGAATCGAAACTAGCCTCCGAAACAAAGTCTAACCACAAAGCCTTTTTCAGTTATGTCAGAAACCTCCATGGCAAAGCCAAGGTTCGTTACAAATTAGTTCTTAATAGTACCACTTACACTGATCCTGTTGACTTAGCCAGGCTGCTAGCAGATAGGTTCAGTGCAAACTTCACCCCCTGTCCCCCCAAAGGCTCATTTGACATCCCTGATACTTGCCCTGCACCTCACATCTCCATAGATCAAGTGTTAAAGGCCCTATCCAAGGCAAAGAACACAGCTTCCATGGGACCTGACAGTATCCCAGGCTATATTCATCATAACATCTCCAGCAAGAACTAGCCTCGCCATTGAGCACCTTATTCAACAATTCCCTAAGTACAGGCTTCATTCTAGCAGAGTGGAGAACTACCATTGTCATCCCTTTGCACAAAGGTGGTGCCACTACTGACCCTGGAAACTATCACCCCATTAGCTTGACAAGTCCGATCTGTAAGGCCATGAAGCGTATTATTAGGGACCTCATAAATAAGGACATAGGCAATCTCCAAGCACTTGACCCCACCCAGTTTGGATTCGTCAAGGACAGATCTTGCCTGTTGAACCTGGTTGACCTTTTTGAGACTGTTACCAAGGCACTGGATGAGAGAAAGTCATACAGCATACCTTGACTTGGCCAAAGCCTTTGATACAATCCCCCACTTGGGCATCATTGAAAAACTAACAGAACTTGGTGTAAATCCTATCTCATCAGATGGGTGGCCAGCTGGCTCACTGATAGGATCCACAAGGTCAAAATAGGTGCCACTACCTCTGATAGCAGCCCTGTCACTAGTGGTATCCCCCAGGGATCTGTCCTGTGACCCCTGTTGTTTGGCATCTACTTCTCACAGGTCCAGGCAAATGCAAAAGGCCTGTGGCTGACCAAGTTTGCAGACAACTGTAAGTTGGGTGCTGTCATTGACTCCCCAAATGATGTTAACATACTTCAAGAGGGTCTCACAGCAACAAATGATTGGTGCCAATGTCATGGCCTTAAGTTAAATGCAAAAAAATGTATTATCATACCATTTGGCAAAAACACGGCCCTAAGCATACAACCTGTGGTGAGAGACCTGGGTACACAAGTTGACAACAATCTCACATTTAACCATCATGTAGTGGCAGTGGTCAGAAAAGCCTTTTACGTGGTTCATCTCATAAGTAAAGGGAGAAAAAAGGATGTTATTACCTCTCTGTACTCCTCTCTCATTAGGCCAGTAATTGAGTACAATGCCCCATTTGGTATGTACCTCTCCAAACACCTCCACCAACTGGAAAGCCCAAAGAAATACCTCAATAAGAGAATCCATGGCCTCTAACACCTGTCCTATCTGGACAGGCTCAAATCACTATCACTCTAATGTGTATCGTACAGATTGCTCAGAGATGATCTGTGTCTCACCTACAAGGCAATGTCAGACCCTGCTCTACTAGAGATGCTCCATATCCACATCTTACTCCTCACGTAGTACCCGATCAAAAGGCTTAAATCTAATATGTGACATTAACAAAACCTGCTGGTTTTTCTCCCAGAGGCTGCTCTGTCTCTGGAATAGACTCCCCATACACGTCAAACAAAGAAGGTCGCTGACCCTCTTCAAGTGCAACATTGATGAGAGGATGGGCAACCACAA
Source organism: Protopterus annectens (assembly GCF_019279795.1). Taxonomy (NCBI): domain Eukaryota; kingdom Metazoa; phylum Chordata; order Ceratodontiformes; family Protopteridae; genus Protopterus; species Protopterus annectens. The sequence continues at coordinate 1,031,020,378 of NC_056735.1, read as the reverse complement.
ATTTTTCCTAAGGGTTCCATCTGTGTCCTTCATTGACAGGGTTGACAGGTGCTGATTGAGGTTTCTTTTCTGGGGATAAACTCTTGGCTAGGCTTGTAAGGGCCACAGAGCCATTAGCCTAGTAATCTCCTATGATAAAGGAGACAGTTCAGGTCTTTGTCAATTTAGTTGACGTAGCTGAAAACTTCCGTCATGCCCTCCCTTTGCTTCCTTCCTATCTCCCAGGTTAAACTATATTATATTACTTTTGAAATAGCATTGTATCTCCTCATGTGCATCACGCACTGTTTTGTATCCCCTCTTTGTTAAGCCTCCATTATGTTAACATCAACCAAATTCTTTCCACACACCTCCTCCTCTTCTCATATATTTCTCTTAAGGCATTCTGGCATTTTGCTTAAATTTCTAACAATATTTAGCAACATTCCATGTCTAGTCTTTTGTCTTTAACATCTCCCAAGCATTTATTTGTCTATTACATCTTACTCCTGAATAAACCTACTCTTCTGATTTATATTTCATCAGCTTCTTTACTGTGAAATGTTCATGTTGTAACCTCCTCACAAAACAATGTGCTGTTGTCTGTATTATCCCTTCTTCATTTTTAATATCTTGCCTTAGCTATATTTCATTACTATCACCTTATATCACACCACTCTTTAAACTGTTATCTCCCTATACTTTGCTTTCTGTCTGCTTTCTTCCTTAAAGCATTCACTAATTTAATTAACTACCATAAATTTACCTCACACCATGCCTTGCACCTCCTCATAATTAATTGTCCTTGTCTTCCACTTTGCACGCTATCCCTCTTTTTAACAGGATTAAACCTTAACTTCCAAACCTCCAAAAAAACATTCAAAATGTTTTTCATTTCCTCCAAAATCATAAATAAACATGCAATATGCTAATACAGTCTACTAAAATTGCCTTTGTTAAAATTAATTTTCCTATTGACATTGCACACCTCTACTATAGTTGACAAATAAGTTATCTATGTTGTCCATTTTCATTCTTCCTTAACAAATGAGTTCAGATCCAACTTGGCCGCTTTTTCCAGCTTATGGAACACTGAAACTCTTGAGCTCCTCCCTTAGCCACAATGCAATAGTCCCCTAATATCCTATGTTCATAGGTTCATAGATTAGTGCTAGGCTAACTGCCCTTGTGGGCCATTTCAAGCCTAGCCAATTACCCCATATCAAAATCAAACCTTGCACTTTGTATCTGTAAGTTAAACACCTTAACCATTTTGCCAACCTCTCTAAAAAGATATCTCTTTAATCAATGAAGCTCTTACCAGAGATGAGGATCAGACCTTGTACCTTGTGGATGGGTGGTAAATACCTTAACCATTATGCCAGATCTCAGATATTCTTTGCTGCCCTTCAACCCTGTATGTCATAAAAAAAGATGAAGTAACATCGTGAGCTCAAAAAAGGGACACTGGTTCCTTCAGCATCCGTCAATCTTCCCAGAAGTCAAAATGGCAGGGGGTTGGAGGAAGGGCTGTTGAGGAAGAAGGAAAATGAACAACACAGATAGAATGTTATGGTGAGTGCCTAACTTCTTTTCCTGATGTCATTTTCATTCTTCTTCTACAAATGGACCTAGTCACCACTACCTAAATCTCAGGAGGACTCTAACGAAGGATATTCTTGAGCACCACTATGCCAAAGGCTCCTCTTCCTCTAGAGAACAGATCCAATTTGTAATGAGCAATAAAGGTATGAGGATTAGCCCAAGTTGTAGCTGCACAAATATCATCCAATGAAGATCTGAATAAAAAATGCTGAAGAAGCCATATATCTGTTGGAATGTGCTTTTAGTGATTTTGGCAAAGATAAACCCAATTTGTTATAAACAAAGGTAATACAATCAGTTAAGCATTTGGTGAAAGGTACTTTAGAAACTGGTTTGTCTAACTTTGAGTCTGAAAAAGAGACAAACAATTGCTCTGATTTCCTCAAATTTTTGGTTCTATGTAGATAAAATCATAATTGTCTGTGAACATCCAAAAGGTGTACCATATACTCTCCTTTATTTGAGAAATTTGGAAAGAAAACTGGAAGGTTGATAACCTGATTAATGTTGGAATCTGACACCACCTTAGGAAGACAAGAGGGGTTGGTTCATAAGGATACCCTATCTATGAATAATCAAATAAGGAGGTTTGGAAGACAGGGCCTGTAGTTCTGAAATTCTTCTATCATAGGTAACGGCCACCAAAATGACAGTTTTCCATGTCAAAAATTTTAGATTACACTTAGCTAATGGTTCGAAAGGAGATTGTGTCAATGACTGTAAAAGAACGTTTAAATCCCATGTAGGAGTATGAGGGTCTAAGAAGAAAAGTTCCCCTTAGACAGGATTTACAAAGCTTGGAAGAGGCCACAGATGAATTATTTCCTTCTATATGAAAATTGGAAATGGTAGCCAATTGTACTTTAATAGTAGAGGAGCCAGCACCCTCACTGAAAATTGCAGCTAAAAATTCAAGAACTTTAGGAACTGGTGCTGAAAAAGGATCAATGTCTTTTTGCTGCATCCAAAAAACAAATATTTTCCATTTACTTCAGTAAAGTTTTCGAGTGGAAGCCTTGTGGGAAAATTAAAGAATATTGTGGACAGTGAAAGGAGAGCCTGGGTTGTCTCACTATCAATGGAAGTGGAGAAACCATGCAGTCAGCTTTAGGCCTAGAATGTCAGAGTATATCATATCTGTTGTGTGAGGCAGAAGGTCTGGAATTGGACCCAGAATCCATGGTGGGCGAAGTAAATGAGGTCAAAGAAAAGGAACCCAAATCTGAAGAGGCCAATAACTCTGCTCTTCAGCTGAGATGCTTTCCTAACGAAATTTGGGGATTAGAGGTATTGGGAGGCAATCATGAAGAACAGCATCCCTCGGTGATTCACCCAGTGGGGGGATCAGGGCAAAGAACCTACTGCATATGTTGTTGAGGGGAGATGCAAAGAGATTGCAGCAAGGTTGGCCACATCGATGGAAAATCTTTTCTGCAATGTTCATGTTGAGTGACCACTTGTGAGGCATTAGAATGGAAATGCTTAACTTGTCTATTATCACTCTGGATCTCCCCATACTGTGCACTGCTATCAAAAACCAACTAGATGATGCTGATGTACCAGACCAATGATATATTGCCCATCTGAATCATGATAGTTCCAGAAGAAAGAGAGTCTTGAAAAGCCTGCCACTACTAGGAGGACAACTCTCATCTCCAGGACATTAACATGCATGTTGGCCTCTTTGAGGGACCATGTACCTTGGACTGTTCTTCCTAGGAAATGTCCCACCACCACCACCATCTGTGAAGCATCCATGCTAACTATGGCCCTGGGCTGAGGGAGCATAAAGGGGTGACCTTGCATTATCTGATCAGAGTATATCCACCACAGGAGATACTTCTTGCAAGCCTGAGTTGTCTTGATTTGGGTGGACAGAGGTTGATGAAAAATGGGCCACTAAAGAGTGCTCATGTGATACCTTGCTAGTGGAACCAGAACTATCACAGCAGACATTGACCCCAATGCTTGAAGGATCAGTCAAGCTACAAGAGAAGAACTTTGAATGGTCTTTGTTGACCTGGAGTCAAATGGTGTGAATCTTTGATAGAGGGAAAGAGGCTGTCATGGATACCATATTGAAGAGGGCTCCGATGAACTCCAATGTTTGCGTTGGTTGAGATTTCTTATAATTGATGTTAATTCCTAGGTGAGAGAATAACTGGAGTACATATTCTCGTGCTTTGATCAGATGATGCCTGGTTGGAGTGGTAATGAGCCAGTCGACCAAATGTGGAAACATCTAGAACCCCTGTAGCCTCAAGTGAGCTGCTACTACTGCCATACATTTGGTGAACACTCTGGGGGCTGTGGTGAGACAAAGGGCAGAAATCTGAATGGGTAGTGACTGACTCCTTGCCTGAAGCTTAAGTGTCTCCTGGAGTGCCTGTTCAATTTGATATGATATTATGCATCCTGAAGATCTACTGAGCACATCAAGTCGTCCATGTGCAGAAAGGGCAGATTGGACTGCACTGTGACCATTAGGAACTTGGTACACTGGACTGATTTGTTCAGAATTCTGAGATCCAAAATTGGTCTTCAGTCCCATTTTCTTTATTACTAAAAACAATCGTGAGTAGGTTAGGTTCTGGATTCTCTCTGGTATGGGGTTGATAGACATTATATAAAGTAAAATATTATCCCCAAACAAGTAAATGTATGCTGCAATGCACAAAGAAAAGTATGCTTTTTATTAATACAAGGTTTTGACTTGAAAAGCAAGGGTTAACTTGATACAAGGTTTGAAATAAATGTTCCTTTCTAAAAAAACAGAAGTGTAACAGAAACAAGCATGAAAGGCTTGAACTACAGAGCTAAGAATAAAATAATGTGCTGACGTAAACAGCTATGTGTCAGACATCTGCTAAAATAATTTCTGATGAAACATGCTTAGATAGCTTAATTGTAAATATTGTGAACTAAACACAAAGGTAAACGGCATCCTGTTATAATAATAAGAATTTGGAACATACAAAGAAGGAAGTTGTACAAAAAAGAAATAACAGGGACTTTCTGTGAGCTTTCAGATGCAAAAACTAAAAGAAATAAAATACAGACACTTCAACTGACATAAAGACATGGACAAAAATCAGTCATGCAAACTGCAAGGACACTAGGAAATAATATCTGCTGCTATGCAAAGAATATATAAACTGGACATTGATTACTCTTCTGAAGAGACATCTTGATCGAGTGTGCATTAATCATAGAGACAACACAGTTAATGAGAAGCAAATACTGTATTCTAGCTATGTTATAATAGAATTGAAATAATCTCAGACAGTGTAACTGATGGGACGTATTAAACTATAATAGAAAACAGAAGTACGTTGTGAGTCTGGTTACTTCTGACATTTTACAAAGACTTTAACAGGGGGACTTCCCAGAAGACTCCTTTTTCTAGCATCTTGTTTATTTCTAGTGCTGCTGCTTCCCTCGATTGGGGGGAATATTGAGGATTTTGTTTATTATTAAGGGGGTGGTAGGTAAAATGGGATTATATGATCTCTGGAAATAATCCTCTGCACCCATGAATCTTTTGTAGTCTCTAGCCAGGCTCTCTGGTGCAGGGATAAATGACACTCGACTGCCTCCAGAGGTGGATAATTGGGCCTCCTTTCATGAGTGCTGGTAGGATCCATTAGAGAAGCTATCTCTAGATCCTTGGTTTTGCAGATCTACTCTGCCATGTAGGCAGTGTCTTCCATTAGAGTTCCACCCTCTGCCCTGGGGGAACTACCTCCACATGGATCTTGGAAGGGACCCTGAGAATTTCTGAACCACATTTTCCGACCACCTCATTGATTCCTAGAAAAAGTTCTTTGAGGAGTTGAAAAATGTATGCCGACATCAGACAGGGCTTTACCTTCCTACTCACACCTGGATAGCATGCCTTTAACTTTGGGGCCAAATAAAGAACTTCCATCAAAGGGAGCACTGATGACAAAAGACTTGAAAGGCTCTGCAGAATCACACAGGTGCATCCAGGCATGCCTCCTAATGGAAATTCCTGAACTTGCCTCCCCTGAGGTACCTTCAGCTGTACTTGAGATGACCCTCATGGACAAGTTTGAAACAGATTGTAGGGTAGCCGATTGTGAGGAAATCGAGCACTTTCTGCCTTGGATGTAATGGTCCCAGAGAGGGATTTGGTAAGTTCTTTAATCAAAACCCTCTCATGTCTAGTGAAATGTGCCAAATAATTCAGCGACTGAAGTGCAAAAGTTGCTTAAGCATATACACACTTCCTGAATCTGTCCAATGCCCCAGACTGCCTGTTAGGGGGATGAACAGAGGAACTTTGTTCTGCAAGTTCCTTTTTTGTGGTTATCACTACAACCATGACATTAACTGGTACTCCTTTGCTCCAGAGTTCTCTGCCCTTAGGTGGTATCAAATTCCTGTCTGTTTTCTTGAAGATTGGCTCAATGGAATCAGGCTCCTTCCACAGCCCTTAAGAGATCAACTCAATGAGGTCATCAGCAGGTGGAGTCACCCAGGAGGTAGATGAGCCAGTTCCAAAGCCTCCAGAAATATTGATTACTCTTTGGAAGGGTTGTCTGTAGACCAGTCACCTACTTGCTTGAAAATTTCTAGAATGCCTCCAAAGGAGACATCATCAGGTGATGATCTTGGGGACCCCTCCCCCTCATCAAAGTCAGTATCCTCTGTGACAGAGTCTTGAGAAGAGTATTGGAAGATATCAGGACACCCTGCTGGGTTTCCTGGTGACTTTTCTATGGCAGGCTGTCTCTGTGGTGCAGGAAGTCGAGGCTCAAGATGCAAAAACAACTTGGTCTGGGAAGTAGGAGCCAAGCAGGATGGAAATGTCCTTTCCCTAGGAGCAAAAAAAGTTCTCTCTACTACCTAGAAAGAAAATGCCTCAGAGAAAGTAACCAAGGGCTCTGAGAAGACCTGCTTCCAGACTGTCGGCTCCCTTTGATGCAAAAGCAAGCCACTCAAGGGAGAATTCGGAGATGAGTTGTCCAACACTGAGGCTCTGAGGGACAGAGACATCTCCAACAACCTTGAAGTTGACTCTGACACACTGGATCCAGTGCTGATGCTATAGATCTGAGAGTCATCTGACTTCGACATGCTCAAACCAGTCCACTCAGGGATGCCATCAGAGTAGAAGATGTCATGCTCTTCAGATCCACTGGGGATGGCTCCTGGATCCTTGGATCCAACTGCTCCAAAAGCAAAATTTGGATCAGAGAAAGAGACAGCATAGGCAGGGTAGTACTCACTGAGGTCTCTGGACCTGATTGGGGTAGGAGCTGGAAGAACCACCATACAAATTTGCATTGAGAGGAATTTCCTCATCATCCTGTCCACATTGACTTTGGTCAGCCTTCTGGAGAAACGAGAGGAAGATACTATGGATGAAGCTCTAGAATGGTGACATTTGGGAGATGTTCCTGTCCAGAAAGGGAGAAGGGAGATGGGAGGACACCAGATCCAAGAGTAGAGGAGATCTGATCTGTGGTGATTTATCCAATTTTGACTTCAGATCTGAAAAGGTCAGATCAAAAGATGTCGTCTTTGGATCAGAAGGGGTCAGATTTAAAGGTTTTGAAATCTTGTGAGGTGGTTCTGAGCCCGGAGTTGAGGAGGATGTAGAATCTGGGGAATGCTTTTTATCCTCTTTTCTCAGGTTTTTTAGGGGTTTGTGCCCCAGGTGCTGTTTCAGAAGTTTTAGATGGAAGTAACCCTCACAAGATTAATTTATTCTTTCAATCAATTGAAGTCCTAGGGTTGAAAGCTTTGCATATGTTACAAGCATAATCTAATTGTGCTGAGCCTAAACAATATACAGACTTAGAGTGTGCATCAAAGAGTGGAATTTTATGGCTGCAGGCCGTATATTTTTTTAAAACAGGAAGGTTTTTCAGCCATAATGTAACCTAAAAGGAGGAAAAGGGTAAGAATTACCAATGAAGGTAATTTAAGGATGTACCAATAAGTACGGAAAGTGGAAAGAAAGAAAGCTTGCCAACTATGGTAATGAAGAATTACACTACTATCGTGTAGAAGCCAAGGGAGGATATGTAGGTAAAAAGTTTTTAAAGAAATAAATAGATAAGCTAATAGAAAAAAATACACTCATGAACACTACTACACGAGAGATTGCAGAAACCACATCTGTAGGAGAAGCTGGCAAATGAGATCTGAGGATGTTAAGGGATTAGTGCATTGTGGGAAAGGGAGGAGCTAGAGAGTTTCAGTGCTCCATATTCTGGAAAAAGTGGCCAGGTCAGATCCAAACCCATTTGTTGAGGAAGAATGAAAATGACAATATCAGATTTACTGTTTAACTAACATCTTCCTCCACTTCTCTGCCTCATCTTGTTTATTTCCAAAACCTACACCTTAACATCTTTTCTATTTCTTTCATAAAGCTTCAGTACATTCAGCAGTATATATTTTCCAAAATCTTTATTCTGATTTTTATTAAAAGGTAAAACCAGCTCACTAAGTTTTTTGATCTAGAGGAACTTGAAATTCCATGTGAATGCAAACAAAGCATCAAAGTGAAACTGGAGTCATCTCCAGTAAAGGAATACATTATTCCTAAATCCACAGAACAGAATATAGCATATCTGAACCATAAAATCAAACAGCTGTTACCTCAAAATAAAAGCTGGGGGTTTATATCTTCCACACACCTAAGCCATATAAAGTCTATCTATCTATCTATCTATCTATCTATCTATCTATCTATCTATCTATCTATCTATCTATCTACATCTATCCATCTATCTATCTGTCTGTCTATTAATCTATCCTTTGTTGACTAGGTTACTCCTACTATGCTAAGTTAGTAGCCTCTTTTCAGGGTCATCTATGTAAAAGGCATACCTTTTTGCTTTCTATGAATATAATTATATTTTCTTCTGCAATTGATGCTGGTTTCTGGTCTGTAAACCTTTGCAATAAATCTAGAGATAAATGACTTTTTTACCATTATTTTGTACACTGGTCCAGCTACATCTATTTCATCCCTTGCTTGCCCCTTCCAACTGCTACCCAGTTGCATCACCTGTGGATACTGTGTGTGGGGGGGGGGGGGTCTAACAGTTTCTTAATGTTAGTAGCAAACTACCACATATGGAGTATCAGTGTGCATCTGAGTCTCTCCTACCCCCTCCACAGGTTTTATGCATTCTCATCTCTGTCTGCATGCTAAATCCCAAATAAGACTGCTAGCTAATTTCACAACCTTTTCTAGCTGCATCATGCATAATTACCTTATCTGTGCCCAGGACATGAAGCAGGAAATTGGCTGCTCAGTTCTCAGTTCCTCCCTTTACCAAAGCTATGTTACTCAAACTTCAAGTTAAACCCAGGTTAAATCGAGCAAACCAGGAAAATGATGCAGGAAACAACAGTTCAGCACAGGTACCACTCCACAGATATTTATTAAGCACTTTTGTCTAAAATAAATGTCAGACTTCTTCAGAATAAAATTGCAAAGAAATGACTGACATCAAATACACATTTCTTCCCTCTCATTGGTCAAACACACACATAGGGGCACTCCCTCAATGAGCTCTTAAACAAAACTCAGTTGTTTAAAACCAAGATTATATAAAACAATACAACAGCATAAAGATATGTAAAATATAAAATGCAAGAAACAAGTAATAAATTATAAAAATACACAGATTTTAACTTTAGCAAAGGTCCCACGGACATTCTGTCATTAAGCCCAGGTGGTTCACAGGCATTGGTTTTAATCTGCCACTTCAGCTATTGATACTCCAGGAAATCATCAGTGGGTCCCCCTCGAGGGTCCAAGTCCACATGGTCAATAGCATAAAACATAAACTTGTGAGTGGAATAGATTTTAATATGTCTATAAAGGGAGCTGTTCTCATTTTTATGCCCTATATCATACATGTGCTGATAAATCCTTTGTCTGAAAGCCCTCTTGGTCTTCCTCACATAAAAACTATCACAGGACTGGCACAGAGCCACATATACCACACCCTTGGAGTAGCAATAGTATTTTTAGATGGTTTAATAAAACCAAAATTCTTGTTTTTAATTTTCTCCTTATTAACTATAAATGGGCACTCTGGGCATCTCCCACGTTTAAAAAAAACACCATTTAATGGCATAACAGAGTTTTTCTCCAAAAGCCCCTTAAAAAAACTAGCTTGTGACCTCTGACAAACTCTTGAGCTTCTTTCCTACCCATAAAGCACTATGCCTAAAGTCCCTCAGATCTTATTTATAGCTTGAGAGAAAGAAACTATAAAAGAATTGCCATGACTGGAGTTCAACAAAAGGGACATATGGTGTCCCTAAGTCTCATTCCTCCAGAAGTCATTTGTGAGAAATGGAGGGAGAAGGAGAGTGGAGAGTTGAGGAAGAATGAAAATGGACAACACAGATGGAACGTTATAGTAAGTACGTAATTTTTTAATTTGATGTTGTCAATTTTCATTCATTCCTCAATGGATGGGACAGTGTCCCTAGCTTCCTGAATTCCTGGGTGGACTCTATGGAAGGATATTCCTGAGTACAGTTGAGCCAAAGGCTGCTCTTCCCCTCAAGACCAGACCTAGTTTGAATGAATGATAAAGGTATGAGGATTTGACCAAGTTGCAGCCGCACATATATTGCCTATGGATGCTCTAGACTGGAATACACCGTAAGCAGTCATAGATCTGGTTGAATGAGCCTTTAATGGTTTTGGTAAGGGCAGATTCAATTTGCTGTAGACAAATGAAACACAATCTGTCAACCATCTAGCTAGACTTACCTTTGTAAGTGATTCACCCAACTTATTTAGTGCAAAGGAAACAAGCAGCTGATCTGTCTTTCTAACCTCTTTTGTTCTGCGCAGGTATAAACATAACGGACTATGAACATCCAGGAAGTACAGCATATATTCTACTTTATTTGTAAAGAGCATGGTTAATGTTGGATTCTGATACCACCTTAGGTAGGAAGGAAGCACTGGTACATAATGTGACCTTATGAAAAATCAAGTATGGGGGCTTAGAAGATAATACTTCAAGTTCTGAATTTCTTCTAACAGAAGTAATTGCAACTAAAAAGACAGTTTTCCAGGTCAAAAATTTTAAATCACATTTAGCTGCAGATTCAAAGTGAGACTGTGTTAAGGCTTGCAGTATCAAATTTAAATCCATTGGTGGTATGGGATCTTTATTACTGGGTCTGAGTGGAAGAGTACCTTTCAAAAGGGCTTTGCACAGTTTACAGGAAGCCAGGGAAGAATTCTGAAACCCCACATGAAAGTTTGAGATTGCTGCGAGTTGAACTTTTTTAACAGTCAGTGAACTAGTACCCTCATTAAACAAAATTCAAGAACCGAATGAATCAGAGCTGAGAAGAGGGCTACCTGATTCTGCTCTGCTCAATAAACAAATCTTCTCCATTTACTCCTGTAGAGTTTCCTCGTAAAAGGTATATGGGAAGATAAACATATAGAACAGACAGGCGAAGACAGCATTAGTTGCCTGGCTATTAAGGGAATTGGAGAACCATGCAGTCAACTTGAGATCTGAGATGTCCTGGTGAACCACGGCTGTCAGGTGAGATAGAAGAGCTAGAGTTGGATCCAGAATCCAAGATGGGTACAGAAGGTGAGGCCAAAGGAAGGGAAACCAAATCTGTTGAAGCTAGTAAGGTGCAATGAGGATGACTTTTCTTTTCAACATGGCTGCTTTCTGAAGGAATGTGGGAATTAAGGGAGTCAGAGGATAAACATACAGAAGACTGGGGGACCAATTGCAGAGTAGAGCATCCCACAGTGACTACTCCGCTGGAGGAATTAGGGCAAAGAAGTTGCTGCACTTGTTCTTTAGGGGAGATGCAAAAAGATTGCAGCAAGGCTGACCCCACTGATGGAAAATCATGCTCATCACTTTGTTGTTGAGAGACCACTCATGAGGTAGTAAGATGGACCTGCTCAGTTTGTCTGCTATTACTTTGGACTTCCCCCGGAATATGTAATGCAATTAGAAAGCAGTTGGAAGACATTGCCCTTTGCCACACCCTTAGGGCTTTTCAATACAGGGGGTAGGATCTGCTTCCACCTTGTATGATGATGTGCCAGACTAATGACATGTTGTCTGTTTGGATTGCAACTGTCCCAAGAGAAAGAGAGGTTTGGAATGTTTGCAATGCCAAAAGCACCACTCTTATTTCCAGAGTATTTATATGCAAGTTGGACTCTTCAGGGGCCCATGTGCCTTGGACTGTCTTCCCCAGAAAATGCCCACCTCCACCCAATCTGGGAAGTGTCCATGGTCATTATGGCCTTGAGCTGAAGGAGAATGAAAGGAAGACCTTGCAACAGTTGTTGTGACTGCATCCACCAGGAAAGATAAGGTTTACATACCTGAGTTATTCTTATCGTTGCTGAGATGGGCTGAGAGAGAGACTTGACCATTGTGTTAGTTGTATCCATTGCAGAATTCTCATATGATATCTTGCTAAAGGAGCTAAAATTATTGTTGCTGACATTGATACCAGGGCTTGCAGAATCAATTAGACTGAAATTCTGGTACTGCAAATTGCTTTCTTGACCTATTTTCTTATTGTTTGTACTCTCAAAAGATAAAGAGATGATACCATAGATAATGTGTTGAACATTACTCCTATGAATGCCAATGTCTGAGTTAGTTATAAGTGTGACTTGTTGTAATTGATGGTTATTCTAAGATTTGAATAAGTTTGCAACACTTGGTCTTGTGCTTGTACTAGCTGATACCTGGTCGGAGTGGTAATGAGCCAGTTGTCTAAGTATGGAAACACCTAAAATCCCTGTGGTCTCAAGTAAGCTGCTACTACTGTCATACATTTGATGAACACCCTGGGGCTATGGTGAGGCCCAAGGACAGTGCTCTCAACTGGTAATAACTGGCTCCCAGCTGGAAGCGTAAGTACCTTCTGAACTGACTGTTCATTTTTTATGTGACAGTACGCATCTTGAAGGTCTACTGGACACATCCAGTCGTCTTTGCTCAGAAATGGCAGAATGGACTGAACCATGACCATCTACAACTTGGTGTATCGAACTGATTTGTTCAACACACTGAGATCTAAAATTGGTCTCCAGTCCCCTGTCTTCTTTGGCACTAAAAGAATCTAGAGTAAATTCTGAATTCTATTTGGTCTGGAGGGACCTTTTGGATGACACTTTTTTTCTAACAGCTTTTGGATTTCTAGTGCTGCTGCTTCCCTCTGATTGGATAGAACAATGGGGATTTTCCCAGGTAACAGGGGTGGTAGGAAAAAGGGAATAATATAACTTCTGGAAATACTTCTCTTCACCGAAGTGTCCTTTGTTATGTTCAGCCAGGCTTCCTAATGCAGAGATAAGAGACCCCCATCTGCCTCCAGAAGAAGGCAATTAGGCCTCCCTTCAGGAGTAGTGAAATGGTCTATCGTAAAATTTATCTCTAGACCCTGAGTTATGGCATCTACTGCCATTATTGCTAACCCCTCTGCTTCTTGGGGACCTACCGCCACATATGCCCTGGAAAGGACCCTGAGACTTTTTGAACCACATCTTTCAACCTCCCCTTTGATTCCTGGAAAAGGTGTGCTGACAGGTCAAAAATGCACCCCGACTGTAGACAGGGTCTTTCCATCTTTCTCACTCCTGGACACTATGTCTTTTACTGTGGGGCCAAACAAGAAAGAGCTGTCAAAGTGAGCACTGACAAATGATGGCTTGAAGGGCTGTGCAAAATCACACAGGTGCATCCAGGCATGCCTCCTGATGAAAAATACCTGAACCCGGGGCTCTTGAGACACCTTCTGCAGCATGTGAAATGAGCCTCATGGAAAAATTTGCAATAGATTGAAAGATAGTCAAATGTGAGGCCACAGACGTTTGAGCCTCAGTAGTAGTGGTCCCTGAAAGGTAGTTTGAAAGTTCCTTAATCAAGTCCCTTTCCAGTCTCGTGAATTATGCCAAGTAGTTCTGCGACTGGAGAATAAAAGTCATTGAAGCATAAACTCACTTCCCAAATCTGCCAGTGCCCTAGATTCTCTATTAGGGGGATGGACTGTGGAACTCTGTTCCATGAGTTCCTTCTTTGTAGCTACCACCACAACCATTGCATCAACCTGTGATCCTTTACTCCAATGTTCTCTTCCTACAGGTGGAGCCAGAATCTTGTCTATTCTCTTGGGGAGTGGCTCAATCATATCAGGTTCCTTCCATGCCTGCTTAGAAACCAACTCAATAAGTTCATCAGTGGGCAGAGTAACCTAGGAGGTAAACAGGCCAGTCCCAAAATCTTGCAGAAATACTGACTCCCCAGGAGTTGGGATTTGATCAGACCAATCACCCTTCTAGTTAAGAATTTCAAGGATGTCTCCAAATGAGACATTACTGGGTGGTGATTTAGGAGACCCTTCTCTCTCATCAAAGTCAGTATCCTCAGTGATGGACAACTGGGGACAGTCCAAGTGCCTCCTTTTCCATCCTCTTCCTAGGGACTTCTTTGTGGGATGATCCAGAGAAGTATCAGAAGAGATGATGATACCTGGATGGGTAGTCAGGATGCTTTGGGCTAGCTGTCCATGTGGAGTACAATGCTAAGGATCACAGTGTAAAGTCATGTGTGAGATTAGGGTGGATCCAGGGGAAGGACCCCTCTGACTTGCTGGAGCAGAGAAAACCCTCTTCATAACCTCAAAAGAAGACCACTCAGGAGAGAAGGAAGTCAACTGAGCCAAGAAAGTAAGTTTCTGGACGGCCACTTCCCTCCGCTCTGAGAGCAATCTGCCAGAGCAATGCTATCCAAACCAATGCCCCAAGAGAAACAGATGGCTCTGAAAACCTCAGAGTTGATCCTATCCCCTTGGATCCAACCTGGAAGCTTTGGCTCCAAGAGTCATCCAGATCCAAAGATGTCAGGGTTGGTGCACTAAGAGTAACAGTTGGATCTGAAGACAATACTTTCTTTGGATCTGACCCAGAAAGGCCCAGAATGCTCATATCCAAGGAATCTACCACTGGCTGGGTCAGAGAAGGAGTTGTTATCAGTGGAGTTGTAGATGGACGGTGTTCCTTACCCCAAGAGGTAGGAACCATGAGGACTCCCTTCTGAATTTGCTCTGTGAAGAATGTCCTCATAATTCTCTCCACATCTGCCTCTGTGAGACTTCTGGAGGAATAAGAGGATGCCACCAAAGAAGACTTAGAGTGCCACTCCAAAAATGGAGAGGGCACCCTGGAAGGAACGAGATTCATGTGCGAATATAGGAGACGTGGCAATGGTTTAGGATCCAGGGACTTCGGATCCAGAGTCCATTTTGTTGTATCAGAGGAAGGACTATCAACATAACTGTTCAGATCTGAAGATGATCAGATCCCAAGAGACATCGGATCCAGTTTTGACTTCTTTTTCTTTGGTTTCAATGAAGTAGATGCAGTGGAATCTGAAGATCTGAACCATTTTGAAGGGTCTTTGGTTTTAGTCTTTAGAGGCTGAACTCCAGAGATGGCTTGAGAAAAAGTAGTCGGTAACAGCCTCTTTAAAATTAACTTATTTTTTCTTTCTGTTAAAGCTCGGGGGTTGAAACCACTACAAATGTCACAGTCATTGTCGAGCTGTTCAGACCTTAAACAGGAAACACACAAAGTGTGGGCATCAGAAAAAGGCATCTTGTGCCCATATTTCTCGTATTTTTTGAACCCTTTATCAGACATCTTTTCACTTAAATATCCCCAACCAGATATCAAAAGGATACTCAGAAAATTCTGTCCTAAAATCTGCACACAGTGACTGACTAAATACTTCCACTACTGAAAGAAGCCAGTTAGAATAAGCTAAGAGATTTTTTTAAACAGAAAGTTTAACTGTAAACAAAAGAAAGAGAGTAAGAAAGGCCTACCAGCAATGATAACAAAGACTATACTATCAAGTGTAAAAGGTGTAGAAAAGTATATGAAAGTGAGAGACTAATCAAGAAACAGAGTAAACCTTCTTGTGAAAGAAGTAGTTATCAAAAAATAACTTTTTGAAGAATAAAGGTTGTAAAATTTAACTTATCTCTAAGAAGTAGGTCGAGAGAGAAGGCGACCACATCTAGACGTGAAAGTAGCAAATGAGATATGAGGGACTTTAGGCATAGTGCATTATGGGTAGAAAAGGAGCTTGAGAGTTTGTCGGAGGCCACTAGCTAGTGAAATGGCCAAGTCGGATCCGAGTGTCAGATCCAAATTCATCCATTGAGGAATGAATGAAAATTGAGAATATCAGATCTAAGAATTTCTAAACACCACCAAATTAAATTGGAATATCAAGGAAAATGGCCAGGGCATTATATGGGTCTACAAAGAAATGCTCCAGGGTTGGTTAGACCAGTTAAGCAGGAGAAAAACTAACATATGACAATT
>NC_056735.1:1030169165-1030391399 GCF_019279795.1 Protopterus annectens | reverse complement strand
GCCAAATAGAACACACTGAACATCGTGTGTGTGGAACAAAGTGTATATCTGATGGTGTATTATAACAGAAAATATATATACACATAAATGCCCAAATGCATTAACAAAACGTGTTTTTATTCGAATTGTGACTAACTTGTTCATCAACCACATCAGGTCCAAAACCTTTTATGGAAACAGCATTGATCCAATTAATTTATGCTATACTATAGTGCATATTCATATGTATATAAAAAAATCACTTGTATAACAAAAAACATTTTATGTTGATAACTTCGTTTAGACCTGGTGGTTGATCAGCCCCCAAAATTAATTGCCAGAGAGCTTCCTTTTGTTCCAATCTGTTATTGACATCTCCCAAAAATGCACCCTAATCAACATAATCTAAAATGAAAAATTCAAACTTTTTAAATTCATTGCAGACTAAAGAATGTCTTGCCAGAGCATTGTTCTTATCCTTGTTTTTAATAGCCAGGACATGTTCATATATCCTGCATTTCAATACCCTAGTAGTTTTACCTACATAATAACATTCACACGTCACATATGAAGCTAAATAAACTACATGATCACTATGACAATTGAAGTACTTTCGTGCCCAAAAAGTTTTCCTTATGTGTCTTAAAGTGACAACGGACGTGTTGCTTATAAATCTACATTGTTTGCAATCCTTACAGGCAAAAGTACCTTTTTTAGTAGTGACCTCTCTAACCATATTTTGTGTTGAAGAATCCACTTTTTCCAAAATTTGTTTGCTGTTGTTCACTGCTTTATATGCGAATTTTGGTCTGACACCCAAACAACTTACCAAATCCTTATTTCCTAAAACTATTCTCCAATTTTTTTCAATGATATTTTTTATATCCCATAATTCATTTGCTATTGGGAGCGGAAATGCAGTGTAAAACACATTCAGATCCTCCCCATTTTTGTTTGTATTCTTACTTTTATGTTCCAAAATTCTTGGAGTCTCTATTAAAATGTCAGTGGCAGACAAAATGGGCTTTGCTATACCTTCCCTTAGTTTTGTTACTTCCTTCTCCAACTTTTTTACCCAATTACTATTATAACCTCTTAGGACAAACATCTTCCTCAAGATGACTAGCTCTTTACGATATACTGTGTCCTCTGTGGTCAATCTACTTAGCCTTATCATCTGTCCCTTTATAACACTTTTTTTCATGTGTTGAGGATGAAGGCTATCTTTATGTAAATATTGATTAGTAAAACATGATTTCCTGTAAATTTTACTTGAAATTTTTCCATTGATTGGATCAATTTGCAGGTGAAGGTGCAGAAAGTTAATTTGTCTGCCAAATCCACCTAACTTGAAATATAAGAAATTCGTAGTGTTGTTCAAGTCATATATCATTTTGTCAAACTTGTGTTTCTCACCATTCCACAAAAAAAAACAAGTCATCTATGTACCTAACATACATTTTAACTGTCAAAACTTGGATGGATTCTCAGACATTTCTGTTCCCAATTGGCCATTACTATATTGGCAAAAGCTGGGGCCACTCTAGCCCCCATAGCAACCCCTGATGTTTGTTTGTAAAACACTGTTGAAAATAAAAAAATTATCATCAAGTACAATTTCCATAAGAGAACACATAGTATTAACTTTCTCTCCACCCATATCTGTATTGTGTGTTAAATAATCTCTCATATACTCCACCCCTTCAACTTGATCAATGGATGTGTAGAGACTTCTGACATGCAAGGTTGCAAAGTTCACATCTTTGTATATTGTTTTGACTTTGCCCAAAATTTCCAAAAGGTGCCAGGAGTCTCTAAGAAAATACTCAGCTCTTTGTGCTATAGGGTTCAAGATACTGTCCAGCCATATTGATATATTTTCAGTTTTTGCCGATACTATTGGCCTGAAAGTTAAATCATCTAAACTATGTTGTAACTTAGGTATACCAAAAAAATTGGCCATCTTTGGATGTTCTACCAGGAAAAAATCATAATCATTCTTCTCTAGTTCCCCTTGACAAAACATATCAAATAGAAGGATGTCTATCTTCCTGAAACTAGTTCTCACAAATTCTGTGGTTACCTTGCAATAATTGACAGTATCATTTAACATAGTTGTTACTTCCCTATTATAGTCATTGGTGGTCATGACTATGATCTTTCCCCCTTTATCTGCTTTCATTACCCTAACTTCTGAGTTTTGTGCCAACTGTTTCAACGCTTTACTTTCAGCTATACTTAAATTATTCTGTTCATTAATAACTGAAATTTCTTTAAATTCCGTTTCGCACACTCTCTGGAAAACTTGCAGTGTATTTATTAAAGGGGGATTAAATGTACTGGGCCTAGTTGGTAATGTTCTCTTGAATGTGCTATTATCACTTATATCTTTCAATATGTATTTCAGATTCAATTTTCGTAGAAATAGTCTAAAATCCACCAACAGCCTACCTAGTTCCATCTTGTTAGATGGAATAAAGGTGAAACCTTTAGTTAATACACTGTGTATGTCATCAGACAAAATCATATCCCTCAAATTGACAACATTTAATGTATAATCATTTTCCAATGTAGGTGGAATCACCACCTCTTTTTGTTTTTCCCTTTCATTTTCCCTTTTTCTTGAGTGGAGTTGAACCACTTCATAGTCCTTTTCTCCTGTACCCTTTGTTGACGAAAAGGGACATCGGATTGACCATTCTGATGGCTTACAACCTCAGCAAAACTAGTGCTAGCCACAACCCCCACACTAGTGGCAACACCAGTCTTGTTAATGTTTTTATTAGTGTTTATATCTTGACCCGTGACTTTTTCAGCCTCCAGGCCTACATGAGGGCCCAATGGTGGATCCAAGCCAGACTCCCCATTAGCTTGATTAGACCCATCAGTCACCACATTTGTTGATTCTGAAACAATTGGATTAATGTGAGAACAGTCATAAGTTGTTTTAGAGGAATCCCCAGTACTTATATATGCTTCATTAGAACCATATGTTCTAATGTCCCTTGTAAGTTTGCCTTGCTTTCTTGTAATAGTAGCCCGATGTCTATCTGCCTTAGCCTTGATACTGTTATACAGAGATAACAACTCCGAAAAACAACCATGTTTTTTGATAGATTCATCCAAATCCTTAATTTCTGATTTAATTCTGTTGATTTCCCCTTCATAGTGTTCTACCAATACTCCCATCATAGCTAGGCCAGCATCGTTGTATAACTTAATTATTGTGTTACATAAATCGTCACCTGGTACCACACAATTAGAGAATTTTGCAGTTCTTAGGCACTGTGGAACAATACCACGCTGCATACACTCGTTCAAATATTGCATTTCCAAGTTGAGTGTAACATGCTTGAAAACTAATCTTTCCAAGTCAAAAATCCATCTTCCATCTTTTTAAGCACCTCTTCTGCTTTTTCTCCAAACAAGTGGTCCTTATCCAAGGGTGCATCATGTAATTTAGATTAGAAATGATCAGGGACAGGTTGTTCCTTCAACCATGCATGTCTCCTAAGGACAGATCCTGACACTGCTGCCCTGCTTGAGGCTTCTAGGACGCCATATCAACAGTGTAATGAGTGTTTAGCCGCTTGACAATTAGAATGCAGTAAATCTGCTCTTTCGAATTGGCACAGTCAAACAGTTCCAAAGTGTGTTGTTGATATTTTAACATGTGAAACTGACAGCTGAGAGCTCTAATAGCCAAGATTGCAGACTTGCATACTTTTTTTATCCCATCTGTCCCAAGCTCTGGAGTCCTTGTCAGAAAGTACAGTTGCGTACACTTACCATAAATGTAGATGTTAGAGTGTATTCACTGTTGCAGTGATTACATTTGGGTAATCTGCTGGCAGGTTGCCCTCAGCTGGCCTGAATTCCAAAGTCTTGGGTCCTGCGTTGGTTGCTGTCTCCTCTTCCATGACGTCAGGTCGTCAGAGGTATAAAACATGCAGCCGATGCCATTTTCTTTAGTTTTTCTTGCCCCAGATGTAAGGTGCCCCCAAAAAGGTAGCAGAAATATATATATGTATATATACATGCATCAATATAAACTTTACCTTCATCTACATGCAAATACACCACATAGGTTGTAGAAGACAGAGAAGGAAAGATATAAACTCCAGAATGACAGGGGGATGGCGGGTGGGTAACCTGGACTGCAACAGTGAATACACTCTAACATCTACATTTAAGGTAAGTGTACACAACTGTACTATGTTCTTTGTGTTTCACTGTTACAGTCATTACACATTTGGGTAGAATCCCAAAGTTATGGTTGGGTGGCTGGAGCTAAACAGCATTAGGTGCGGCTATAAGGCCCTGCAGAACTGCAGTGGCAAAGCCTGCCCTGGACAGAGTAGCGAGGCAAGTGATAACGCTTTGAAAAGGTGTGAAAAGAACTCCAAGTAGCAGCCTCTAGAATGTCTTTGGTTGGTACTCCTCTGAGAAAGGCTGCTGAAGTAGCTGCAGCTCTGGTGGAATGAGACCTAATGCCCATGGGCACAGGTTTACCATGGTGTAAGTAACAGAAACGGATGCAGTGGCTTATCCACTTTGAAACTGTCTGCTTTGAAAAAGCCTTTCCTTCTGATCCTGCAGCATATGTCACTAGTAATTGCTCAGTTTATCTTCGAGCTTTACTCCTGCTCAAGTAGAATCTTAGCCGTCTGTGTACGTCCAAGGAATGCAGAATTCTCCCCCACTTGTTCTGCGGATTTAGATAAAAGGTTGGCTGATGAATTGTGTGGTTAAGAGCCACACTGGAAACCACCTCAGGCATAAATGTAGGATTTGTCCTCAGACACACCCTGTCTGGGTAAAATATGATAAAAGGCTCTACAGCCATGAGGGCTTGTAGCTCTGAAACTCTTCTTGCTGAAGTAATTGCTAGTAGCAGAGCTGTTTTCTATGATAAGAACTTTATATCAGCAGTATCTGCTGGTTCAAATGGGGACAGGGTGAGCATTTCCAACACATAATTGAGGTCCCATGCGGGTAATGGTGATGATCTAGGAGGCCTTAAATTTTTTTCTCCTCTAAGATACTGCTTTAGTAAAGGATGAGAAAATATTGATGGCTCTGTATTGTAATGAGCCGAAATGGCAGAGGCATGGATTTTAATTCATGAGAAAGATGGGCCTTTGTCAAGCATCTCAGTTAAGTATTGTAATACCGGAGGAATATTTGGTTCTGCTGTATCAGTTCCTTGTGCTTGATTCCAAGCACAGAATCTCTTCCATTTATCAGCATAACATTTTCTAGTACTAGGCCTTCTGGCTTCCAAAATGACATCCATCACAGCTTTAACTGAGAGGTGTTGTTTGTATAACCACATAATCAGCCATGCTTGCCAGGTTCAGTTTCTGGAGTTGACTGTGCAGGATCTCATTGTTTTGCTGGGACAGTAGTTGAGGTCTTTGAGGCAAGGTCCAAGCTGGGTATTGAGACAGGTTCCTTAGGATTGGGTACCAGTATTGGCGGGGCCAGTCCGGAGCAATTAGTATCATCTTTGGTTTCTCTTGTCTGACTTTTAGGAGGACCTTGGGAAGAAGAGGCAGAGGAGGAAAGGTGTAAATTGATAGGTTTTTCCAACTGAAGGATAGGGCGTCCACTTTCCATGCTTGTCTGTGATAAGTCCTTGTGCAGAATTTTTTTAATTGATAATTTTGAGTAGAAGCAAATAGATCTATGTCTGGGCTCCCCCATTTCTCTATTATCATGCTGAAGACTTGTGGATTTAGTTTCCATGCGTGAGGATCCATAAGGTTTCTGCTTAAATCGTCTGCTAGAGTATTTTGCATTCCTGGCAGGAATCGAGCTTGAAGATGTATTTGGTAGGTCAAAGGTGTGTCCCACAGTGCCATGGCTAATCTGCAAAGGGGGTAAGTGTGTGTGCCCCCTTGCTTGTTTATATACCACATGACCGTGGTGTTGTCCGTCTTTATCAGTAGTTGTCCTGGATGAAGTAAGTTTTTGAAGGCTGTTAGGGCATTTTGAAAAGCTAGCATCTCTTTCTGGTTGATATGTAGATGCATTTGTTTTGGGGTCCATATGCCCTGAAATCTGATGAGTCTATTAAGGTTTGGCTGGCAGGGGGTAGAGTGAAGGCCCGTCCCATGTTTTGGTCACATGCCTTTGCCTGCACAGGAACTCCTGTTGTAGGCAGGAAATGAGAGGAATCATTGTTTCCAGACTGAGAATGTTGACTCCATAAACTTTTTAGGTACCATCGAAGTTTCCTCATATGCAGTCTTGCATATGGAATCAGTAGGATGCAGGATGCCATGAAGCCCAAAGCCTGCAGAATTTGTCTTGCAGATAACTGGGTTTTTGTTGCCCTCAGTTTAAAGTAAGTAGTCAGTTGCCCTTGCTTGTCTGGCGTGAGGTAAGCCATCTGGGTAGTTGTATTCAAGCTTGCACCCAGGAATGTTATCTTTTGAGAAGGTACCAGCTGTGATTTCTTTTCGTTTGTGTACCCTAGGCATGTTAGAAGCCTTTTCACAAACGCCAGGTGTCAAAGAAGTATGTCCTTGTTCTCTGCTTGAATGAGACAGTCATTCAAGTAAGGGTATATTTCTATACATCTTTGTTTGCAAAATGCAATTACTGGTGCCAGGCACTTTGTAAAGACCCTGAGTGCAGTAGATAAGCCAAAGGGCAGCGGGTATGCCTCTTTTAGGTCTAATGTCACAAGCCAAGCATTCTTGCCAGGCATGGGCAGAAGCTGCTGCAAAAGTCATCATTTTGAATTTTGGAATGTCCAGGTATGTTCAAAATCAATGAATCCAGTACTGGCCGCCAGGCCTTGTCCTTTCTGGGTACCAAGAACAGTCTTGAGTAAAAACATTGCCCTTTTTCCTGTTCTGCTGCTGGCTGAATGGCCCCCATATCCATGAGGGATGTAACCTGTTTCTGTGCCTCTGCCCATTGATTTTTTGGCAGATCTGGCCAACCATTTGCCATTGGCAGTGTGTGGAAATGGAATCTGTATCCCTGTGATACTATGTTTAGTACCCACTTGTCCTGGGTTATTAACTGACAATTTTGAGCAAAAAGTGCTAATTTTCCCCCTAAGGGTGCTGCCAAAAGATAAGTGCTTGGTGTAGGCAGAGGGAATTCATTGGGACTGTTTTCTGTAGGTTTGCGCTTTATCTTCTCCAGATTTGGAGGTAGAAGCGCCCCATTGCTTTGACCTGTATGAATCTTGCGCCTGGTATCTGAAACCCTTAGGGTGTCTGGATTTGCCCCTTTGAGCTATGTCTGACACAGGAAAGGACCAATTTTTTTTTAGGCCAGTGTCTACTGAAGCTTGGTGGCTGCACTTGTAAGAAGTCTGACAGTTTGCATAGACTTAGCTTTGTCTTCCATTTTCTTTAAAACCTCTTCTGCCTTAATACCAGAGTATCATGCTGTAAAGTTGCATCTAGCAATTTAGCTTTAACATGATCAGGCAAATTTTGTTCTTTTAGCCAGGCATGCCTCCTAATCACAGATCCAGTAACTGTGGCCCTACAGGAGGCCTCTATGGAATCAAAACCAAATTGCAAAATATGCTTTCCAACCTGTTCAGCTGCATGCAATAATTCCTGCCATTCTTTATTTTCTGCACATTCAGAAATCATCATTTTCTGTTTTAGCAATCCCATAACATGTTGTTGATACTTAAGCATATGAAATTGACAGTTTAAGGCCCTGACTGCCAAAGTTGCAGATGTATTAAACCTTTTTTCCCCATCTGCCCAGTGCCCTTGAATCTCTGTCAGATGGGGTAGGATTTTTTGCTTTTGAGGCCTTAACTCCCTTTGGACCCTGTGAAATAGTTTCAGGAACAGCAGCAGGGTTTCTAAATAAAAATTTATGTGAGTCAGGGACCCTGTAATATCTGTCAGGCTTACTGGGAGCCGGAGGTAAGGAGTCAGGAGTCAAGCTAGACTCCGAAAACACATCATCCACGATGTCTAAAACAGGGGGAATGGCTTAAGGCCTGTGCTGAGGGAGAAGGAAATCCCTGAGCCTCTTTTTTGATTCTGAGAAATCTTGACTCTCCCAGTGAAAATGCTCCCTCAAAGTATGCAAGGTTTCTCCAAATGAATAATCCTCGGGAGGAGATTCAGATGGTATAGACTCCTCTGCATCAGAATCCTCATAGGGAGGTATAGATAATTCCTGATCAGAAGAGGAATCAGAAGAAACAGAAACCTGATCTGAAGATTCATAATCAGTGTCTTGCCTAGGCCTCTTATCTGGAGGGGGATGGGTACCCCTGATCATGGTAATAAGGTCTTCAGCCATTTTGATCATCTGTGTTTTAGGCATAGAGGCCTGTGCACGTGGACTCATGCATCTTTTTTTAGTTTTAGAAGTTTTTTGTCTTTGGTTTTGCAGCTGTCGTCGGTTTGATATACAAATGTTGAGGTCTGAATACACCCTCAGACATCGGTGCCTGCTCAGCGGCTCCGGACGCATCTGAGGGAGATACATCCATCGGGTCCAATACCTTGAGTATCTTGCGGCATGCCGGACTCCACATGGGTGTCTGTAGAGGCCTGTGACTTGAAGGTAGCGGGCATCAGGGGCTGCGAAAGCACCTCACTGAGAACCGGCGACTGGCTTAAAAGAAACTTGTCTGTTTTGGATCCGACTGCCTTTCTCTGTCCTTTTCTTTGCGTTTTTTGTGTACTCCGGTAGTCTGATTGCTATCCGACATTTCTGGGTAATTAAATCAGTTTCCAAAATACTTTGAGGCAAAAATATACAGACGCTTAATAGTGCGTTGATTAAATCTAGCACAAAACCGACAGCCAGGCACGTTGTGATCAGGGCCTAGGCAAGGAATACAGTATAAATAGAAATCCTTATGCGGTATTTGCTTCCCACAAGTAATACAATTATTAACTTTTTCTGACATCGGTATGGAGCAAGAAAAAAGTTTCTCCAACAGGGTACTTAGCTTTAGTGAAGACTTTGGTTCTGAAACTCAAACTCGAATATTTCAGTAGTCTGCAGACTGGCACTTGCGAAATGCTTCTGCTTTGGGCACCGTGCGGCAAGAAAGACTAAAGAAAATGGCGTCTGCTGCATGTTTTATACCCCTGACGACCTGACGTCATGGAAGAAGAGACAGCAACCGACGCAGGACCCAAGACTTTGGAATTCAGGCCGACTGACGGCAACTTGCCAGCAGATTGCCCAAATGTAATGACTGCAACAGTGAAACACGAAGAACATGGAGTAGGATTTTTTGTAGAATTAGCCTTAGCTCCTTTTGGTCCCTGTGTAATGACCTCCGGGTCTGCAGCAGGATCTCTGTACAGCTATTTGTGAGAGTCCGGTATTCTGCAATACCGGTCAGGTTTTTTGGGAGCAGGTGGGAGGGCGTCAGTAGATGAAATGGATTCCTGGGAGACATCATCCACCTCTAAGATAGGAGGGATGGACCAAGGGTCTGTGCTGGGGCAGGACTAGAAACTCTCGATCTTTTCTTAGACTGAAGGAAGTCCTGGGATTCCCAGTGGAAATGTCTCCTGAGGGTGTGAAGGGTTTCCCCAAAGGAAATAGCTTCCGGTGGGGAGGAAGAGGGAATGGATTCCTCTATATCTGAATCCTCATAAGCAGTCAGAGATTATTGTTCCTCTTCAAAATCTGAATAATCAGACTCCTCAGAATCCTGTTCTGTTAGTATTTCAGGAGAAAGGTATCTTTTCCTTTTAGAAGTTGTGGCCTGACTACCCTGATAAGGGTGATAACATCCTCTGCCATTTTAAGCATTTGAGTTTGGGTAGAAGGAGCAGGAGTAACATGGTGGCTAGAGGTAGTTTTCCTGGGAGTGGACTTGCCTCTAGGCCTAACAGTACCCATCGGTCTGAGAGGAACAGTAGTCGGAAGAGAAGACTTATGTTTTTGTCTGGAATCAGTATTGCAAAAAGCCTCCTTAGAAGCCATTGCCCTGCACCACAGCTCCGGTCCCAACCGAGGCAGACACAACCAAAAGCTTGAAAGCCTAAGAAGATTTCTGCGGCATACCGGACTCGGAGGGTCTTGGTAGAGGCCTGCAAAGGTATCAAATCAGACATCAGGGGCTGCGAAAGCGCCTCACTGAATTCCAGAGAACTGACGACCTGCATAGCGGTAGAGTCATCGGAAGGCTTGGCCTTGTGTGGTCTGTCTCTATCTTAATCCTTATGTTTCTTCGCAATGTCTAAAGATGGTTGGTTGACTGATGCCATTTCAGAATGCGAAGACAGAAGACGAAAATAACTGGTTACAGTAAGAGCTCTACGGCAAATGGTTCTCACATTAAAGAGGGCACCGAACCGACAATGGGGGATGTCGTGATCTGGGCCTAAACAACTGATGCAATATGAGTTAAAGTCTCTGTGTGGTATTTGGTTTCCACAGGCGAGACAATTGTTAACTTTTTCGGACATCGTTTATTGCAAGAAAAAAAGGATCCCCAATGGGGTACTTAGCTTTAGATGTTTTCAGCTGTAAATCAAAACTCTGGCAGCGACCGACCGGCACACTTGCAAACTGCTTCTACTACGGGCTCCACGGCAAGAAAGACTGATGTAATGATGTCGGCTGCTCTCCTTTATAGCATTGATGACCTGATGTCAGGCAGCAAGCGACAGCAGACAAAGTACAGTTTTGTACCTACCATAAATGTAGATGTCCGATAGGAATGCATCTGCAGTCCTTACAAATGGGTTGTCCTGTCGTCAGGCAGCCCTTCGGTCTGCCGGATTCCAAAGTCTGGGTCTGGCTTCGGCTGGTGTCGCACTTCACCCGACGTCATAGCTGCAGTTCTTCGGGTATAAAGGCATCAGCTGACGCCATTTTCCTCAGTGTTTCTTGCCCCAGATGCCAGGTGCCCTCTTGGATGGCTAAATTTGGATAAATGCCAAAGTTTCCAAATAGTAGAGAGCAAACACATAAAATAAGCATGTATGTACATATATACAAACAAATGCACCATAATAGATCCCCCCCAAGCTAGCTGAAGGATGGCAAATACCCTAGGAGTACCTCAGAGGGGAAGGTGGGTGGGTAATCCTGACTGCAGATGCATTCCTATCGGACATCTACATTTATGGTCGGTACAAAACTGTACTATGTCCTTCAAGGATGCATCTGCAGTCCTTACAAATGGGTAGAATACCATAGCTAAACGAGGGGAGGAGGAAGAGAGTAGCGATTATGGTGTAGTTAGGATCCCTTGCAAAACAGCTGTGGCAAAACCTGCTCGGGATCTAGAGTATAAAGGTAAATTGTAATGCTTGGCAAATGTATGCACGGAGGTCCAAGTAGCAGCCTCTATAATGTCCTTGGTAGCCACTCCTCGTAAGAAAGCTGTGGTAGTGGCTGTAGCCCTTGTGGAGTGAGGCCTGATGTTCTCTGGTGTTTTCTTTCCATGGTAGGAGTAACAAAATCTAATGCAATTTCCTATCCATTTGGAGATTGTCTGTTTTGAAATTGGTTTCCCTTCCTTTCCTGTTGCATATGCTACCAGAAGCTGGTCAGTTTTTCTATTGGATTTGGTCCTGTCCAGGTAGTAGCGTAATTGCCTATGTACATCCAAGGTATGCAAGAGCCTTTCTCCCCTGTTCTGTGGGTTGGGGAAGAATGTAGGTAGGTGGATAGCCTGATTTAAAGAGACTCTGGATACCACCTTAGGCATAAATGTAGGATTTGTTCTCATGGACACTCTGTCTTGATGGAAGATCAGAAGGGTTGCACTGCCATTAATGCCTGTAGTTCTGAGACCCTTCTTGCTGAAGTTATTGCCAACAGGAAAGCAGTCTTCCAAGATAAATATTGTAATTCTGCTGTTGCTGCTGGTTCGAAAGGGGGAAGTGTCAATTTTTCTAGCACAAAGTTCAAGTCCCATGCTGGCAATGGAGGTTTCCTGGGAGGTTTTACATTTTTAATTCCTCGCAGACACTGTCTGAGCAGAGGATGAGAGAAGACAGGAGGATCCAAGCTGTATTCTGCTGAAACAGCTGATGCATGTATCTTGATGGAAGAATAGGACAGGCCTGTATGGAAGAGCTCTGCCAAGTACTCCAGTATGTTGGCTATGTTCACCAGTGTCACATCTTTCCCCTTTGCAGTACTCCAAATGAGATATCTTTTCCATTTAGCTGCATAATTCTTTCTTGTTGAAGGTCTACGAGCCTCCAGGATTATGTCTTTAACCCTTTGGGATAAATTTGGGTTAATTGCTCTTATGTAATGTTCCAGGCAGTTAGCTGCAGCGTTTTCAGGTTTGGATGCAGAATGTTGAAGTTGTTCTGTGTTAACAGCAATGGGATCAGGGGCAGTGGCCATATCTGTTCCCGAGACATGCTCCTCAGCAATGTGTACCAATGTTGTCTTGGCCAGTCTGGAGCTATCAGAATGATCCTCGGACGGTCCTCTTTGATCTTCAGCAGCACCTTGTGCATCAAAGGAAGTGGTGGGAAAGCGTATGCTGTCAGGTTTTTCCAACTGAAAGATAGGGAGTCCACCTTCCAAGCAAGTGGGTGGTACGTCCTTGTGCAGAATTTCTTTAGCTGGTGATTGAGTGGGGATGCAAACAGGTCTATTTGTGGTAATCCCCATTCTCTTGTGATGGCTTTGAAGATGTCCGGATGCAGCATCCATTCGTGGGCATCTGTGGTACTGCTGCTTAATATGTCTGCTAGAATGTTTTCTTTCCCCGGTACAAAAATTGCTTGTAACTGAATGTTGTAGCTCAGAGCCACATCCCATAGGTCCAGTGCCAGCCGGCATAGAGGATATGAATGTGTGCCTCCCTGTTTGTTGATGTACCACATAACTGTGGTGTTGTCTGTCCTTATCAACTGACCTTCTTGGAGAAAAGGTCTGAATGACTGGATTGCCAATTTTACTGCCAGCATTTCCTTCAGATTTATGTGCAGGTGCAGCTGGTCTTGAGTCCATAGGCCTTGTATGCACTTGCCTAGCATGTGTGCCCCCCAACCGAGGTCTGAGGCATCTGTCGTGATGGTTTGGCTTGGTTGACTGTTGCAGAAGGGCAATCCTGTGTTTGATTGGCAGGCCTGAGCCCACCATAGGAACTCTTGCTTCAGGCATGGGATTATTGGAATTTTGGTTTCTAGGCTGTGCTTGCGTTGGGACCACAAATTCTTCAGGTACCACTGTAGCTTTCTCATATGCAGTCTGGCATGAGGGACCAGAATTATGCAGGATGCCATGAAGCCTAGGGCTTGTAGCACTTTTCTTGCAGTTAGATGGTTCTGCTTTGTTAATGCCAAGAAGTAGAGAGGTAGTTGCTTTCTTTTCTGCAGTTAGGAATGCCATTTGTCTTGATGTGTCCAGCTCTGCACCCAGAAAGGTTATTCTTTGGGATGGAGTCAGCCTTGACTTTTTTATATTGACTGTATATCCCAGGGCTTGCAGCAGGTAAATGACTCTTTGTAAGTCTTCTGTTAGCTTGCTTTTGTTGTCCGCTTGTATCAGGCAGTCGTCCAGGTAGGGATATATTTGGATCCCCCGAAGACTGCAATGAGCAATTACTGATGCCAGGCATTTCGTGAACACTCTGGGAGCAGTAGATAAGCCAAAGGGCAATGCTGAGAATTGATAATGCTCTGATCCTGCAAGAAATCTGAGGTATCTTCTGCAAATTGGTCGTATGGGGACGTGCAGGTATGCCTCCTTGAGATCTAGAGTTACCAGCCAAGACTCTTTGAC
Source organism: Protopterus annectens (assembly GCF_019279795.1). NCBI lineage: Eukaryota > Metazoa > Chordata > Ceratodontiformes > Protopteridae > Protopterus > Protopterus annectens. The sequence goes on along the minus strand of NC_056735.1, from coordinate 1,030,377,704 downwards.
CAGCATGGGAAGAAGCTGCTGTAGGGTCAGCATTTTGAATTTTGGAACAATGAGGAATGTGTTTAAAGCGGACAGGTCTAGAATAGGCCTCCATTTGTTTTCTTTTCTCGGTACCAGGAAGAGTCTGGAGTAAAAACCCTTTCCTTGCTCCATAGATGGTACCTTTTCCACAGCTCTCATTCTTAATAATTGAGATATTTGCTTTAGAGCTTCTGCCCTTTGAGTAGGTGGTAGGTTTGGCATTCCTCTCTTTCCTGGTAGAGTATGGAAGTGGAACCTGTAACCTTGGTCTATAGTTTGCAAAATCCATTTTTCCCTTGTGATGCAATGCCAGTTCTTTGAAAATAAGGTAAGTTTTCCGTCTAAGGGTGCTTCTAGTTGTTCCCTGGTAGGAGGTGCCACCGCCAAGTCACTGTGATTGAGTTGTTGTAGTGGTGGTGGTTGCATCCGTGCCTCGCTGGTTGTTACCTTGCCACTGGCGTCCTCTGTAGGCACCCCTGGATTGGTTTCTGCCTCTAGAACGCCTATTCCTGCCTCTATGTTTCTTAGATGAGTCCGGAAAGGACCAATTCTTGGAGGGCCAGTTCCTGCTAAACCTTGGAGGTTGAACCTGTAAGAAATCTTTTACTGTTTATACAGATTTTGCCTTCTCTTCCATCTTTTTTAGTACCTGCTGCGTAGGGGAACCAAATAAATTGACCTTGTCCATGGGTGCATCCAAAAGCTTTGATTTGACATGGTCCGGTAATGCCTGTTTTCAACCATGCATGTCTCCTGATAACTGTGCCAGTCATGGCTGATCTAAAGGAAGCCTCCAGTGCATCATAGCCACATTTTAAAGAATGGTTACTAACCTGCTGTATGTTATGTACCATCTCTTGAACATACTTTTTTTCTAAAGTTTCCTCAGAGGACAGCTTTTTAGTTAACTGGTCAAGCATAAACTCTTGATATTGAATCATATGAAATTGGCAGTTCAAAGCCCTAGCTGACAAAGTAGCAGAGGTGTAAACTTTTTTACCCCATCTCTCTAAGGACCTGGATTCCCTTTCAGAGGGGAGAGGGCTTTTAGAAGAAGTAGCTGCTACAGCTTTAGGGCCCTGGGAGATAGTCTCTGGATCTGCAAAAGGAGCCTTATATAAATGGTGAGGAGTGTCCGGGACCCTGTAGAACCTATCGGGCTTAGCAGGAGCCAGAGGTAATGAATCAGGAGCTGTGCAAGCATCATTAAATGCATCATCTACAACAGAAAGAAATGGAGGAATAGCTAAAGGCCTATGTTGTGGTAAATGTAGAAAAGTTCTAAGCCTTTTTCTGGAGTCTGAGAAATCTTGGCCCTGCCACTGAAATTATTCCCTCATAGCATGCAAGGTTTCCCCAAAGGAAAATTCCTCAGGAGGAGAGGCTGAAGGGATGGACTCTTCAGCATCAGAGTCTTCGTAAGGAGAATAAGGAGCCTCAGGAGGGTCTGTATGTTCTGAGTCATCAGAAGAATCATCTGTGGATACTGGCTCAGGGGGCTCTGCTCTAGGTCTCTCTGCTGGAGGAGGGAGAGAGGCCCTGTCTGCATGAGGCTGGGATCCACGAATTAAAGAAATGAGATCCTCAGCCAAAGAAAGCATATGGGAGCTGGTGCTGGGCCTGTGAGAGGGGGGCTTGGCAGGCACAGTTTTTGAAGCTTTGGCTGCTTTAGCCCTGGCAAAGGCCTTAATAGAGATGGCTACAGGAGGCCTAGCAGCTCCACGTGCAGGGGTTGAAATATCCAGGGGAATAGTGTCTGATAAGTCTTGAGAAACCGCAACAGAAGGTTGGATTTCCGAAGCTGATTCTACCAGGTTAGAGGAGGCCTCGGTAGAAGGCATGGTTTCGGCTGAAGAAAGAACCGCTTGCTCGGTTTTGGCCGAAACAGAGACATTCGCGGTTTGCTTAATCGCGGTTTCGGCCTAAACCGCGGACCGCGAGTGTCAGTCCTTTTCTTTGCGCTTTTTGGCAATTTGCGTTGTCGGAGGATCCGACGGCATAATATAGGCAAAATCAGAGCCGAAAATCTGTTCAGCAAACTCCGACCGACGTCTGTGCGTCTGTCGGTTAAAAGAAGCACAGGCTAGACAAGCTGCTACGTCGTGGTCTGGGCCTAAACAATGTATGCAGTAGGAGTGGAAATCTTTATGAGGTATTGGTTTCCCACAAGATAAACAGTTATTCACTTTCTCTGACATCGGTTGAGGCAAGAAAGAGTCCCCAACGGGGTACTTAGCTTTTTAGAAGTCTTCGAAGTAATATTCGGTAGTAGTAATCTCTGGATCTGACCGACCGGCACTTGCGAACAGCTTCTGCTTTGGGCGCCACGCGGCAAGAAAGACTGAGGAAAATGGCGTCGGCTGATGCCTTTATACGCAAGAACTGCAGCTATGACGCCGGGTGAAGTGCGACACCAGCAGCCAGACCCAGACTTTGGAATCTGCAGATCAAGGGCTGCCTGACAACAGGACAACCCATTTGTAAGGACTGCAGATGCATCCTTGAAGGACATCGCAGAAAAACAATGACTCTGGTAATCAGGCCGGCCGAGGGCTACCACAGCAGGGATAACGCACAGGTGATGTGTGCAACAGTGGAACATGAAGAACATGTGGGGACAGTCTAAAGGGGCACCATTCAAAAACAGGGAACCTCCAGAAATGTATTTAGATGACAGAAGTCTAAAATTGGTCTCAAAGCACCCTCTTTCCTGGGTATGAGGAACATTATGGAGTAAATCTCAATACCGAAAGATTACCAAATTCAGGTAACAGCCACACAGGTTAAAAACGCACTCTCCAAAGCTAAGAATACAGCATCCATGGGACCAGAAGACATCCCAGGCTGTGTACTACATGAACTACAAAATGAACTGGCACCTCACCTAAGTGTCATGTTTAATCATAGCCTTACCACAGGCTTCATGCCCACTAAATGGTGCACAGCTACAGTTATCCCACTCCACAAGGGGGGGGGGTCCACCTTGGATCCCGGGAACTACCGCCCCATCAGTCTGACAGAGCCTGGTCTGCAAGGCCATGGAACGTATCACGGAACTTATAAACACAGACATTGGCAACCTTCAAAGACTGGACACCATGCAGTTTGGGTTCGTGACGGGCCGATCTCATCTCCTGAACCTGACTGACTTCTTTGAATCAGTCGCCAGAGCAGTGGACAAGGGTAAGGTGGTCCACACAACCTATCTGGACCTCGCCAAGGCCTTCAACACCGTCCCCCACTCTGCAATCATAGATAAACGTACCAAGCTGGGCATTAATCCTCATGTCACTCGATGGGTTGCCAACTGGCTTACTGACCGAACCCACACTGTAAAAGTAGCCGACTTCAAATCCAGCTCCAGACAAGTGGAGTATCTCAGGGTTCAGTCCTGGGACCGCTCTTCTCTCAAGTACAGACCAACACCAAGGGACTCTGGCTAACATAGTTCGCAGACCACTGCAAACTGGGAGCCATTACTGAATCCCCAAATAATGTGAATATTCTACAAAAGGGCCTAACAGAAACAGATACTTGGTGCCAGAGCCATGGGCTCAAGCTCAATGCCAAGAAATGTATAGTTATCCCCTTTGGGAAAAAAACATGTACGTGTGGCACATAGGTGGCAGTACACTAAACACCGAAAGTGTGAGGAGACTTAGGGACACAGATGGACAGTGGTCTCACCTTCGATAACCACACTGCCACAACAGTAAAGAAATCCTTCTATGTGGCACACCTCATCACTAAGGGCTTTTCAACCAGAAAAAAAGGAGGTCATTGTCCCACTGTACTCATCCCGCATTAGACCCATTATAGAATACAATGCCCCATTTGGTATATGTGCCTCTCAAGACATCTGCAACTGGAAAGGTTGCAGAAATACCTCACTAAAAGAATCACAGGCCTAAAGCAGATACCATATGCTGACCATCTAAAAAAACTCCACCTATACTCTGTTGCATATCATCTACTCAGAGGCGATCTCTGCTTAACATACAAGGCCATGTCAAACCCAGAGCCATTGGACATGCTAAGAAATCCCAATCCCTCAGACGCACGCTCCAGGGATCTAAACCTGGTCATCACAATGGACAAAACATGCTGAAGGGTTCCTGACCCAGAGACTCCCCAAATTCTGGAACAGACTGCCCATACATGTCAGAGTACCTCTTTAAAAGAAGCCTTGATGATTGAATGGGAGATAGGAAATTCATCCCAGGGATCATGTCAGTTGCCCTGCTAGTCAGGGGTTCAGGGAAGTAAATACTGTGGGAAGAAATAGCCAGGGGATTATGGCTAGGCTTGTATAGGCCCTAGGGCCAATAACCTAGTACCAACCTATGAACCTATAAAACATCCTCCCCCTTTGGGAAACTGGAACTTCTTAAATAGCATCCTAAGTGACGTGATCCTGAAGCATCTTTGGAAAGGAGGACAGCTGTTCTTGAGGGGTCTGAGGAATTCCCCTAAAGGAGCAAGATTTCCAGACCATGAAATACCTTGGCAGATAATGGACGGAACCCAGGAGTCCAGAGTAATTTTTAACCACACAGAGAAAGACAAAGAGGAATGTTGCTGAGAAGAATGACAGACACCACTTGGTTTATCAGGAAAAGGAGACCTCTGGGGCAAAGTCATCTGAGAAGCTTTAGCAATAGGCGCCCGCTTCCCACCCTTCTTGCTCTTGGGGGGGGGGGGGGAGGGTGTGACTGCCTATGAGCAAAGGCTGGCTTATTGGGGCATTTTTTCTGAAACTTAGGTACAGGAGAAGCAAAAAAAGTACAGTTTTGTACCTACCATAAATGTAGATGTCCGATAGGTATGCATCTGCAGTCCTTACATATGGGTTGTCCTGCCTCAGGCAGCCCTTCGGTCGGCCGGATTCCAAAGTCTGGGTCCGGCGTCGGCTGATGTCGCCCTCTCCCAGACGTCAGAGTGCCTGGGGTATAAAAGCGTCAGCCGACGCCATCTTCCTCAGTTTTTCTTGCCCCAGATGCCAGGTGCCCTCTAAGGAAGGCTAAATTTGGAGAGATGCAAAAAATTCCAAACATGCACAGTAATATAAAACAAATACACCATAATAGATAACCCCAGCTAGCTATAAGAGGGATAAGTACCCAGGAAATACCAGAGAGGGGAAGGAGGGAGGGTAAACCTGACTGCAGATGCATACCTATCGGACATCTACATTTATGGTAGGTACAAAAGTGTACTATGTCCTTCAAGGATGCATCTGCAGTCCTTACATATCGGTAGAATACCATAGCCAAGCTGGGGGTGGTAGGATCTAAAAAAAGGAAGGTGTAGCTAAAATGCCCTGCAGGACTGCCGTAGCAAAGCCTGCTCTGGATCTGGAATATAAGGGTAAGTTGTAATGCTTGGAAAATGTATGCACTGAGCTCCATGTAGCAGCTTCTAAAATGTCCTTGGTAGCCACCCCTCTTAAGAAGGCTGTGGAGGTGGCTGTGGCTCTGGTGGAATGAGGTCTAATGTTAGCTGGCACAGTTTTGCCATGAAAAGAGTAACAGAATCGAATGCAATTCCCTATCCATTTGGAAATTGTCTGTTTGGAAATTGCTTTTCCTTGTACACCAGCAGCATATGCTACAAATAGCTGGTCAGTTTTTCTGTAAGTCTTAGTTCTGTCCAAGTAGTAACGCAACTGTCTGTGAATGTCCAGGGTATGCAGAAGTTTCTCCCCTTTGTTCTGTGGATTAGGAAAGAAGGTAGGCAGGTGAATAGCTTGGTTCAGTGAGACCCTGGATACCACCTTTGGCATGAATGAAGGATTGGTTCTCAATGAGACTCTGTCCTGATGAAAAATAAGAAATGGTTGTACTGCCATGAGGGCCTGCAACTCAAGATACTCTTCTTGCTGAGGTTATGGCCAGAAGGAAAGGCAGTCTTCCAAGACAGGAACTGTAGTTCTGAAGATGCTGCTGGTTCAAAGGGAGGTAGAGTTAATTTTTCCAACATGAAGTTAAGGTCCCATGTAGGCACTGGTGGTTTCCTTGGAGGACTGATGTTTTTAATTCCCCTTAGAAACTGCCTTAGGAGTGGATGAGAGAAGACAGGTGGATCAGTATTGTATTCTGCTGAAATTGCTGAAGCATGAATTTTTATGGAAGAGTAAGAAAGGCCATTGTGGAGCATTTCTATTCCAGGATATGTGCCATGTTCACCACTGTCACATCTAGGCCCTTTGTGGTGCTCCAAGTGCAAAATCATTTCCATTTTGCTGAATATGCCTTTCTTGTGGAAGGCCGGCGAGCTTCCATGATGATGTCCTTCACTGTCTTGGATAGCTTATCCTGGTGAGGAGTCAAGGTATTCTCCAGGCTGTCAGCTGCAAGGTTTTCAGGCTGGAGTGCAGAGTTTTGTAATTGTGTTGTGTCAGAAGAAGTGGCCATTGTGGTAGAGGCCACGGATTTGTGCGTGACATGCTCCTTAACAGTGGGTACCAGTGCTGTCTGGGCCAGTCCGGAGCTATCAGAATCACTTTTGGCTGCTCTGTCCTGATCTTCAGTAAGACCTTGGTCATTAATGGAAGAGGTGGGAATGCATACACTGTTAGAGCATTCCAGCTGAATGCTTGTGGGTGGTATGTCCTTGAGCAGAATTTCTTCAGCTGATGGTTGTGGTGGGAGGCAAAAAGATCTATGTCCGGCCTCCCCCATGATTGTGTTATCTGAAGGAAGATGTCTGGGTGCAGCATCCATTCGTGTGGATCCATGATATTTCTGCTTAAGCTGTCTGCCAGTATATTGTCTTTTCCTGGCACAAACTGGGATTGCAGCTCTATATTGATTTTTAGGGAAAGTTCCCAAAGATTCATTGCCAGCCTGCAAAGAGGGTAGGAATGGGTACCTCCTTGCTTGTTTATGTACCACATAACTGTGGTATTGTCTGTCCTTATTAGCAGGTGTCCTTGATGCAGAAAATGTTTGAAGGCCTCGATTGCATGTATCGCCGCCAGCATTTCCTTTTGGTTTATGTGCATGCGCAATTCTTTCTGTGACCATAGTCCTTGAATGCATCTGCCCTCCATGTGTGCTCCCCATCCATGGTCTGAAGCGTCCGTTGTAATGGTTTGGCTGATTATTGGTTTGCTGAAGGGCAGGCCCCCGTTTGACTGGCTTGCTTGAGCCCACCACAGAAATTCCTTTTGAAGACAGGGAATAAGTGGTATCAAAGCTTCTAGGCTGTGACTGTGCTGAGACCATAAACTCCTTAGGTACCATTGTAGTTTCCTCATATGTAGCCTTGCTTGTGTCAGAAAAATGCAAGATGCCATGTAACCCAGGGCCTGCAGGATTTTCCTTGCAGTCAGCTGAGTTTGTTTTGTCAGATTTTCGAAATAATCCGGTAGTTGTCTTTGTTTTTCTTCTGTGAGAAAGGCCATTTGGGTGGTTGTATCTAGTTTCGCACCCAGAAAAATTATCCTTTGGGATGGAACAAGTCTTGATTTGTGAATGTTGACTGTGTATCCCAAAGCCTGAAGTAGGCGGATGGCATAATTCAAGTGTTTTTCCAAAGTTTGTTGGCTGTCCGCTTGTATAAGGCAGTCGTCCAGATATGGGTATATTTGAATCCCCTGAAGTCTGCAGTGTGCAATTACTGATGCCAGGCATTTCGTGAATACTCTGGGCGCAGTAGATAAGCCAAAGGGCAATGCTGAGAATTGATAATGATCTGAACCTGCAAGAAATCTGAGGTGTCTTCTGCAACTTTGTCTGATACGGACATGCAGGTATGCCTCCTTGAGGTCTAGAGTTACCAGCCAAGACCCCTTGCCCAGCATGGGAAGGAGTTGCTGTAGGGTCAGCATTTTGAATTTTGGCACAATGAAAAGTATTCAGTGCGGACAAGTCGAGAACAGGCCTCCATTGTTTTTCTTTTCTTGGGACAAGGAATAGTCTGGAATAAAATCCTTGGCCTAGTTCTGTGAGAGGAACCTTTTCTATAGCTTTCATTTGCAATAGGTTGGAAATTTGTTTTAAAGCCTCTACCCTTTGATTTGGTGGCAGGTTTGGCATGCCTTTTCTTTTTGGTAATGTATGAAAATGGAACCTGTATCCTTTGTCTATTATTTGCAGTGTCCATTTGTCCCTTGTAATACTGTGCCAATTTTTTTGAGAATAAAGATAGCTTTCCACCCAAAGGTGCTTCCAATTGAGCCCTGGTTGGCGGGGTCAAGGTAAAGTCATTGAGTCTGTCCTTGTGCAGCAGTTGTAGGTCCTGCACTACCTCTCTGGTTAGGAGGCTGCTATTGACGTCCTCTGTAGGAGCCTCTAGCTTGCCCTCTACCTCTGGCACGCCTGTTCTTGCCTCTGAAATCTCTCTGTGTCTGGAAAGGACCAATTCTTAGAGGGCCAATTTCTACTGAATCTTGGTGGTTGGACCTGGAGAAAATCTTTGACTGTTTGCACAGATTTAGCCTTTTCCTCAAATTTCTTTAAGACCTCCTGAGCAGTGGAGCCAAATAACTTTTGCTTTTCCAGTGGCGCATCCAGAAGCTTTGCTTTAACATGATCTGGCAGAGTTCCTTCAGCCAAGCATGCCTACGTATGACTGCACCTGTCATTGCTGACCTACATGAAGCTTCCAATGCATCATAACCACACTGCAGGAAATGGTTGCTAACCTGTTGGGAGTTATGTACCAGATCCTGAAGTGACTTGCGATCTAGGGGTTCAGGTGAAGACAGTTTTTTATGCAATTCATCTAACAAATACTCTTGGTACTGTATCATATGGAATTGACAATTTAATGCCCTCATAGAAAGAGTGGAAGAAGTATACACTTTTTTACCCCATCTCTCTAAAGCCCTGGACTCCCTTTCAGAGGGGAGTGGATTTTTAGTAGTGGCAGATGCAACCCCTTTAGGGCCCTGGGAAATAGTTTCAGGGTCAGCAGAGTGGGCCTTGTAAAGGAAATGATGCGAGTCCGGGACCCTGTAGTACCCATCGGGTTTGACAGGAGCCGGGGGAAGGGAGTCAGGGGTAATGCTAGACTCAGAGTACACATCATCAATGACATTCAAAACAGGAGGAATAGCCAAAGGTCTATGCTGAGGTAAATGCAAAAAAGTCCTTAATCTCTTCCTGGAATCAGAGAATTCCTGGCCCTGTCATTTGAAATGCTCTCTCATGGAGTGAAGGGTCGCCCCAAAGAACAGCTCTTCAGGAGGGGAGGCAGAGGGAATAGATTCCTCTGCATCAGAATCCTCGTAGGCCGTAAAGGCCTCCTCCTGGTAGTCTGAAAGAGCAGAGCCATCTGAGGCCTCAGAGGACTGGGGATCAGTGGGCTCAACCCTGGGCCTTTTGTCTAGAGGAGGTTGAGAGCCTCTGTCCGGATGTGGCTGAGAGCCCCTAATTAAGGAAATAAGGTCCTTAGCTAAACTTAAAATCTGTGAACCTGTAGTGGATCCCTGAGGAATAGCCTTGGGAGGCAGAGATTTTGGCTGTTTAGCAGCTTTAGCCCTTGTGAATGCCTTTATGGACATGGATGCAGGAGGCCTGGCTGCTCCATGTGCTGGCGTAGTTTTGTCTAGGGAAATGGTGTCGGATGTTTCCGGAACACCGGTTTCTGAGGGAAATTCTATAACAGACTCAGAAGAGGCCTCCGGGGCCGAGGTTGTGCGGTTTCGACGGTCGGAAGTGCCAAGGACTCTGTTTCAGCCAAGACCGAGACACTCGCGGTAGGCCTAGGCGTGGTTTCAGCCGAAACCATGGTCAGTGTGTGTCGGTCCTTGTCCTTCCGTTTTTTGGTTAAATGAAAAGTTGGAGTCTCCGACGGCATATTGTAACAGTAACTAGCCCCAAAAAATTCCTCTGCAAACTCCGCCCGACGCCTAAGAGTGCGTCGGTTGAAGGAGGCACAGGCTGTACAGGCCGAGACGTCGTGGTCTGGGCCTAGGCAGGGGAGGCAGTAAGAATGGAAAGCCTTATGAGGTATTTGTTTCCCACAAGTTAAGCAATTATTAACTTTAAGCGTTTGATCTGACATCAGCTGAGGCAAGAAAGAGTCCCCAACAGGGTACTTAGCTTTTGAAGTCTTTGGTAGCTGAAGTTAAAGGAGCTGGCCGACCGGCACTTGCGAACTGCTTCTGCTTCGGGCACCATGCGGCAAGAAAGACTGGGGAAGATGGCGTAGGCTGACGCTTTTATACCCCAGGCGCTCTGACGTCGGGGAGAGGGCGACATCAGCCGACGCCGGACCCAGACTTTGGAATCCGGCTGACCGAAGGGCTGCCTGAAGCAGGACAACCCATATGCAAGGACTGCAGATGCATCCTTGAAGGACATCATGTTTAAGTTCCTGTAAAGCCTTGACATTACCCTAAAGAGACAAAGCAGCAGCTTCACCAAACAAGTGTTTATTATCCAGAGGAGCATCCATCAATTTAGCCTTAATATCATCAGGAAAGGCTGAAGCTAAAGCCAAGAGTATCTCATCACAGACCCAAAAGCAGCAGCCTTAGAGGAAGTGCATGCTATATCACAACTACATTTGATGCAACAATGAGCCACCTGGGAGGAAGTCCCCAACAAGGAAAGAAAAGTTTTCCCTTCAGTCTGGAAGATTAGAAATTACCTGACAGGCCTGGGAAAGAAAGGCCAGCATGTACCTGGACATATGGGCCTTATAACGGACAGCCCTAAAAGCTAAAGTAGCAGAGGTATTAACCTTTTTCCCTAACCTTTCCATTGGTCTTGCTATCTTTATCAAAAGGCAGTAATTTAGGAGAAGGTAGTGATTGAGATGGCTTGTCCTAAGCCACAGTCACACTGAGGGTCAGCAGAAGGGTATATGTAAAGCAATTTACAGTTCTCAGGCATCCTACAAAACCTATCAGACTTCTTGGGGGAAGGAGGATGGGAGTCAGGAGCTTTAGAGGGCTAAGAAAATGCATACAAGGCAGCCAAAACAGAAGGTCTGGGAAAATCCATCTGCAGGAGCTCATAACACTCTTTCAGTACTTCGGAAACCTCATTCTAGAGATCGTCCCACCCAGAAGAAATTTCCTCAAAAAGGAGCATCAGGACTAGTAGAGTTCTCTTCCTCAGACCTATAATCTAAAGGAGAATGAATCAGAGGAGTAAGCAAGGGATTCCTCATCTGAATCTGCCTCCTCAGAGGAATCATGTTCCCTGAGTCTTTAAAGGGGAATAGAAGACCAAAGAGGAGCTGGAACAAAAACTCCCTGAGGTGGTTTTAAAGCCATTAAAGCAGGAGTGTCCAACCCAGCAGGCGCGTCCTCAGGGCTCCAGAGGCCATGCGCCACCCACCCTTTAAAATTTTTTTTTTTCTTTTTTCTTTTCATTTCCGCATCGCTGAGCTGCTATGTGCTAGCCTGCGCCAAAAAGCACCATTCCGTTTTTTTTTGGGTAGATGCATTCGCTAAATGAAAAGCTTTGAGCTATTTTTCTATCCTGCAGAAAAAATTACAGATCTGTAAGGTACTATAAATGGGAAATCGAGCCGTGTTGTGTGGAGCACAGACAGAGGCTGAGGTTTGTTCTTCAAGAGGACAAAAATTAAATTTTTTTGTCTGTGTCCCAGGTGTGGCCCCCCACCGACCCATTTATTTCGTTTCACATTCAGTGAGACGTAAGTTAAGGGAAGCTGATATGTGTGGATTAACTGGCATTTACATTTCAGATGTGACATATGTGACTTATATTAACAAATTTTCACCTTTGATATTTGGTGCTATTTTACCATGTCATTTGAAAGTAATAAAGAAAAAATATAAAAATATATTTAAATTTTTGTGATTTAAATTGTTTAGATAATATGATGCAGATTTAGAATGCACCAATGAATCCACATGCTCCATCTCAGAATTCTAACCAGCGGCTTTAATGCTCGGCTTCGCTGCTTCTCGGCCGACCAGCCGGTTGCGGGAACGCCGCTATTTCGCTAAGCAGCCCTTTGCTGTTTAGCGCAGCGAAAATGTGTTTTACTGGTGAAAAGTGCGTGTTTGTTGTGAGTGAGTGCAAGGTCAGAATGGTCGAGAGAGATAGAAGATTAATTAGCGGTTGCTGAAATGGTAGCAACAAGTTGAATATGTGAATGTGTGTGTATGTTTGTGCCATAGGTGAGAGTGAGAATGATGGAGGATGAATTATGAGTGCAGCGGCTAAAATCTAAGTAACAGTTATAGTGGTTGTGATGTAAGTGTGAAAATGTAAAATGTGTTGTGCACGGAGAAACGAGAGACGTCGAGCGGATATCTAGGTTATCTAGCTAAAGCTAAAATAAGCTGAAGATAATAAAAAAATAAAATAAGTGTGTGAAGGTGTGTGATGGAGACTGGAGAGGCAGCAGCACAGAAAGAGCGTGTCTAGGAAACTACTTAGGGTTTGTTTCTCACTCTGAAAAATGAAAAACACCTTCACAAAAAGCAAAAGCAGAAAAATCAAAGCTGGACACACATTTAAATTAGGCAAATTTGAAATAATTAAACATTTGGATAATTAAATGGCTTACTAACTTTACAGTTGCTAAAAAAGATATGAAAGTTGGGTTTCAATCCCATTATGGGAAAGACTGTTATATATAAAGAAAAGAATATCACTTATTAAATGATATAGTAAACACACAATTAGTACAAATTTAATTGCCCTCGCAGCTCATACTACAAGGCTAATCAATTAGTAAAATTTTTAAACACTGTCCAATGTATATATATATATATATATATATATATATATATATATATATATATATATATATATATATATATATATATATATATATATCTTGTAATTTACAGTTATTTTTCTCTCATGTAAAATTCTCTTGTGTGCTTTTACAGTTTTCTTGAGGTTGAGTGCTTTGTTTGTTTGACATGTACTACTATGTACTGTGGGGCATGAGCTTGCTATTTGTAAACCTGAGGTGTCACAGCAGTTGCTGTTTGTGACTGGATGTGTAGCCTAAGGGTTAGCAATTAACTCATGGATACTAGGTAAGGTAGCTGCCCTAGTAGAATAAAAGTAAGACTAGTAAATATAGAATATATAATAAAAAGTTTCTATAAGTCAGAAAAACCCATATAATGCTGTCTGTATATGTCTGGTTCTGCCCTGAGAGTTTTTGGTTTTTTCAGTTAGAGTACATCAGTTACACATCAGTTTGAGTAGCAGATGATGCTGTATCCAGTGTCATAAAGCAGGTTCAGTCTTCTTACTCATCTTTGATTCTTATTCTAGTTGTCTGTTACTGTGCTAAGTTGTCTTTATACAGCACAAATTCTTCATATATTATAAAAACTCATAATATATGCTAAACAACCAGCACAAATATTATTACCAGCACAAATATTACGCATTGCCTAATTAAATGACAGCTTTATGATAATCACATCACACTTTTAATTTCTCAGCACTTATTTTTCTCGGCTATTGCCAACAGAAGCTCTTTGTATGTGCTTACTTTCTTGTAATATTAATAGGATCCAGCTCCTGAAACCTTCCACTTCACTAATGAGGAAACATATAACAAATATAAATGGCGGAACTATATAAAGGCTTAATTAGGAACCTAATAATAGCTTACTAACAACTTAATTATTTTAGAATTAGATATAATATTTTAGATTTTTTTAGAATTTACTAATTTTTTATATTATATTATTTTTTTATTAAATTAGGAATTAATTATTGAATTTTACATTAAATATTACAATTCTATTAATTTGGGGTCCAGTTTCTTTAGTTTATTTTTTTTTTTTTTTTTGACTTTGTTTTGCTCACATGTTTTTCCCATTTGCTCTTTTTTTTTATTCCAGACGTTTTTGCACTGAGGTTCATTAAAGCATTAAACAACCAGTGTGTGAAATGTTGCCATTCACTAAGTGGGTCCTTAGCAGCTGGAGTAATATGTTTCGTTTTCTGCTTTTTCTTTAAGGGGAAGTCCGCCTTATAAGAAGTAGAAGGCTCCGACCTCGGACGGCATTCAATAATTGTAGTAGGGACTTCTCTGACCAAAATTTGAGGAACATTCCTAGGCCCCTTGGCAATCATCAGCCGCAGTTCCCTCTGAATGTCCAATGCAGACGTCTGCAAGGCCTCCATGGACGTGCCTCGTGCCTAAGGTCAGACCCCCGCCAGTCAATAAATTGGTCATGGCCAAAGAATACGATGAGCCGGGCAAAACTCAGAGCTTTCACTCACCTTGGGAGAGAAGTCTGGCAGAGGCTGAACGGCTGCCCCTGTGAGTGGGAAATTCCTTCCATTGTGTCTTTACCTAAGAGCTTAAGACGTTGATTCTCTAGATACAAAGCCAAAGAAGAAAGCCTACTACGAAGGGTCTTGGGAACAAAGGTCCGACAGCTTGAACAGGACGTATGGTTGTGGAAAGTACCAAGGCAAAACAAGCACTGCTTGTGATGGTCTTTATGGGGAATGTCTCAGACACTGGCATTTACCCTTCTTGGATGACGTGAAACCCCACAAGCAACAAAAACTAAAAAAATAAGCTACAATAAACCCCAATGTGGCAATTATCTGCAATGCTTTGGTGAATCAGCAAAGAAACAGGCGTTCAGACTGATGATCAAAAGATGGCGTTCAAACTGGTGGCAAAGAAGTTCTGAGGGTGGTACGTCTGGACGTCACATTTATGCCCTATGCTACATGAAGAGCATACTTGTGACATACGGCGTACATTAAAGCAACCTGAAGGCTTTGGTTTACTGGCCAGACATTGGGCTGCCCTTGGCAGGGTATCCCTATTGTAATGAATGCTGCAATAGTGAAATGGAAGGACATCAGCAGAGGCCTTTACAGATCAGGAAAGAGAAGAGACAGAAGCGCCTTCTTATTCTTCATAACACAAGGTCCTTATATACTACACAGCTGGTGGTAGTGAATCTTTGTATAGATTTAGCCTATGTAATTAATAACGTAGGTACGACCATTAGTAACAGTGAATTCAGGAGGCAGTAAGGCTACATCTGGGAGCCAAAATTTATACTGCTATGCCTAAATCAAAGCAGTTTAGAGCTAGGTCTTCAGTGCAGATAAAATACAGAAAGGAAACTGCCTTAGAGTGCTGCAAGACCAGACAGAGCAAAACTGCCTTACTGGCTAGTTTTAAATATGTTAGAAGTGAATTAGTAATACAAGAGGATGTAAGGAATGAACAGTCTAAACTATAAGGAACCACAAAGGAAAAAAAATTCTAAACTGGGGAAAGGAGGACAAATAAGACTGTCAACCAACCTAGAAAATGGAATTAAACGTTAAGTGGTCGAAAGATACGGACATACAGACGACAACTCTGGAAGGAAAAAAAAAATATTAGAAGGCCAAGAGAAAGTAAGGAAGGTCATGAATCAGATCAAGGCAACATTATGGAAAGAGACGGCTAGAGGAGAAATCTGTACATGCATAGTCACACCTGCTTTACTATGCCCCACACTTTCTAGCCACAATATGGGATATTTAGACTATTAAATATACATTGGAACATGTAGCTTTGTAGGTACTATCTTCCACTACCAAACTCATATGTTCAGTCCACAAACAGTGCTAACAGCACTTAATATACTACTTCGCAATCACTACAAACCAAGCCTTCAAAAATAAAAAGCACCGATTATACAGAGCAATGATACCCCATTCACCAGCTGCTTACACAGCTATAGCGAAAGCCTATAATACACTTAAAATGAAAATGCTGCACTGCAAAGGGCACCATTCACATAAAATCCTTGCTGGGAGACTGAGGATACCAGGCCTACACAATGACCATTTTTATTTTTCAAAATCTTGTTCCCATTCTCCATGACAAAGGAACTAGTGAACTATCCCCTAAGCTCTGACACACCTATCTAGAAATATGCTGTAGATCATTTAGATATTACAACACAAAAATGTTAACAGTTCACTTACCGATGACTCACTGTCCCTAACAAGGAAGTCACCCTCTGCTCCTCTCTCATTCAGAGCACATTCTGCTTGATGTCTAGTCACACTTCCGTAATACCACTCTTTTCCAGCAAATCTGCCAGTAGATGAGGGTCCTGTATAGCTTACTTGTGCAGTATGGGAACTGAGAGGGCCATCACTTACAATCCCTACATAGTTTTTTGGGACAAGGCCAATCTGACCTCTGGAATTTTTGCATTTCCACCATTCTGGGTCATTTTCTGGCTTTTCTACGACTTCCATTATTTCTCCTTTCTCAAAATTTAGTTCTTCATCAGTAACGGAGCTAAATGGATACAGAGTCTGAACCAAATGAAGTACTTTAGTGCTCTGGCCATTACTCATAGCTGCTCCTTGTCTGGAAGACAGAAAACTTGGAGAATCTGTTGATGCATCATCTGATTCTTCTACCACATAGTTTGATGGAAACCAACCTACCAATCCATTGTAACAACCTCTCCACCAGCCATCACTACACTTTTCCATGACAGTGAGTCGTGTTCCTTTAACAAGTGATAGTTCATCATCCCTCTCTGCAACATAGGCAAATTTAACGTATGCTGGGATGTTAAGATCATAAATGCGATCTGCACTACTTCCATTTGCTGGATATTCTGCATCTGTGCTAGGTGTAGGTGAAGCATCACGTGCACTGGTCTTCCTTTTTGTTTTACCAAGCCCTGTTCAGGAAAAAAAAAAACATTATATAGACTTTCTAAAAATGCTAATGTAAAGTAATCTAAGAGAAGCTCTTTTCTCAATAACTTCAAGATAAAACTGAAAACATTTTATGATAAAAGAGCACTTAACACATGCTTGCCAGCAAGCTATGCTTAGGCAAATACTTG
This sequence comes from Protopterus annectens, assembly GCF_019279795.1. Taxonomy (NCBI): domain Eukaryota; kingdom Metazoa; phylum Chordata; order Ceratodontiformes; family Protopteridae; genus Protopterus; species Protopterus annectens. Next base: position 1,030,360,891 of record NC_056735.1, on the reverse strand, counting down.
TCCTAGAGGCCCATTTAGTTTTGACAAACAGAAGAGTGCAAATGGCACTGTGGAAAGTCTAACCTAAAGTGTCACAAAAACACGAATAAGAAGTTATGTACCTACCATAACGTTCCATGTTAGTTGTCTTCTCTCACCTTCTTTCTTGCTTGATGGGTTCGGAGCCGATCCTCGGCTCCGACTCGGCACTTGCTAAGCTCGAGAGTCACTTTTACCAGCTCGAGGCAGCCCCATATCCCATGATGCAAGGCGGTAAGTACCCAGATCTCGTTTGATGACAAAGGGCAATAGCACCAAGCATAAATACTTCCCAAAGGAAGAAAGAAAGCCTACAGGATGAAAGAAGGACCAGTTCTGAATGGTCTTCAGCATAACAATCTCTTGTAGAAAGGTCTGTCCAGGCCTGGGGAAGGAGGGAGGGTCGAAGAAAGAAGGCGAGAAGACAACTAACATGGAACGTTATGGTAGGTACATAACTTCTTAATGTTAAGTTGTCAATCTCGCCTTCATTCTTGCTTGATGGGACCGTCCTAGCACCTCTATCCTGGGTGGCTCAACTGAACAGACTCTTGAGGACTGTAGAACCAAAACTGTCTCTGTCCCTGGAGGCCAAGTCCAATTTGTAATGGGAAACAAAAGTATGAGGAGTGGCCCAAGTGGCCGCTGCACAAATAGTGTCTAAAGGAAGTCTAGCTTGAAAGGCTGTAGAAGTAGCTAAGCTCCTAGTTGAATGTGCTTTAGGTTTTGAGCACAGCTGTTTTCCCCTGAGCAGATAAATTTCAGAGATGACAGAAGAAAGCCATCTAGATAAAGTCACTTTAGAGACAGGAAGGCCTTTCCTGTTATCCGCATAGGAAACAAAGAGTTGATCGGATTTCCTAAATTGTTTAGTTCTGTCCAAATAATATCTGAGTTGGCGGTGGACATCAAGATAATGTAATTTTTGTTCCGATCTGTTTGAATAGTTTGGAAAAAATACAGGGAGATCAATGGATTGATTCAAATTAGCCTTTGAGGCGACCTTAGGCAAAAAGGTCAGATTAGTTCTCAATGATACTCTGTCCTTGTGAAAGACCAAATAGGGGGGTCGAACCGAAAGAGCATGAAGTTCAGACACCCTCCTGGCCGATGTAATAGCTACTAGGAATAATGTTTTCCAAGAAAGAAATTTTAGGGAGCAAGAAACAGCTGGCTTGAAGGGGGGAAGAATCAAGGATGTCAGCACTAAATTTAGATCCCATTGAGGAGGAGGATTCCTGATTGGAGGCTTTAGCAGGAAAATTCCTTTCAAGAAGGCTTTACAAAGCCTATGGGACATGATATTGTGATCTGCGATCCCGACATGAAAGTTCGAGATAGCAGCCAGTTGAACTCTAACTGTGGAAGAAGAGGAGCCTGCATGAAAAATCTCCGCTAAGAAGTCCAAAACTGCCTGAACTGGGGCAGTGAAGGGATCGATATTCTTGGCTTTAGCCCAATAAGAGAAACGTTTCCATTTGCTTGTATAAATCCTCCTGGTAGAGGATTTTAAAGAAGCTACTATGATGTCTCTAACAGGGTTAGAGATCAAAGGAAGCCTGGCTAAGGAAGGAAGTGGAGCAACCATGCTGAGAGGTTGAGAGAAGGGATAGACCGGTGCAGCTGACCGGATTGGTGAACCAGAAGATCTGGCACTGGGTCCAGATGCCATGGCTGCACCAAAAGGTGACGATGGAGGAACGGAAACCAAATTTGTCGAGGCCAATAAGGAGCAATGAGAATCATTTTGGCTCTCAAAATGGTAGCTTTCTGGATAACCTGAGGGATTAGAGGAAAAGGAGGAAAAGCATAAAGTCGTCCCTGGGGCCAATCCTGGGTCAGAGCGTCTCTGGGGGGATGGCCTGACAGAGGGAAGCGAGAGAAGTCTGGGCATTTGCTGTTTTGGGGAGTAGCAAAAAGATCGCAACATGGGCGACCCCATTCCAGAAAAATCTCCTCCACTATAGATTGCTTGAGAGACCACTCGTGAGGCATGAGAATAGCTCTGCTCAATCTGTTGGCTAAAATGTTGGTTTTCCCAGGGATGTGCGTTGCTACCAGAAACCGATGAGAGGAGATCGCCCATTGCCACAGTCTGAGCGCTTCTCGACACAAGGGGTAGGACTTGTTCCGCCCTGTTTGTTGATATACCAAACTACAGACATGTTGTCTGTGTGGACTGCAATTGTCCCTACAGGAAGAGAGTCGTTGAGGGCTTGCAACATTAAAAGCACTGCTCTCATCTCTAGGACATTTATGTGCAGGTGGTACTCGAACGGTTGCCACGTCCCATGAACCATCCTGTCCTGATAATGCCCCCACCCGATCAGGAGGCATCCGTGGTGACAGTGGCTACGGGATGGGGTACAAAGTGTCTGCCTTGGTGAATCTGGGGAGAAGTGATCCACCAAGCAAGATGATTTTGCAAATCTGTGTCACCAGAATGTGGTGACGCATTGGAAGTTGTTGGTAAGACCACTGAGTGAACAACATCCACTGAAGAAGGCGCATGTAGAAGCGAGCCAGGGAAGAAGAGTAATGGCCGCAGCCATGAGACCTAATACTTTTAGAACCATTCTGGCCTGTACCTTCTTGTTGGCTAGAATGATCCTGACATGACTTTGAATGTCTGAAACTCTTTGGTTTGTAAGGGTAGCTGACATCCGAACAGTGTTTAAGTTTGCGCCTATGAAAGTAATAGACTGGCAGGGCAATAAGTATGACTTTTCGAAGTTGATCGAGATGCCCAAATGAGAACAAAGATTTATTGTGTAATCCCTGGCTTGAACAAGCTGATGCCTGGTGGTGGCTGACAGGAGCCAGTCTTCGAGATACGGAAACACCTGGAATCCTTGACGTCTCAGGTGAGCCGTGACCACTGCCATGCATTTGGTGAACACCCTGGGGGCTGTGGTGAGACCAAAGGGCAGGGCTCTGAACTGGAAATGACTGGACCCCAGCCGAAAGCGGAGAAATCTCCTGGAGCGTCTGTGAATTTTTATGTGATAGTACGCATCCTGAAGATCTATTGAGCACATCCAGTTGTCCTTCTGCAAGAAGGGTAGAATCGACTGAAGAGTGACCATTCGGAATCTTGTCTTATCTTGTCTTCCTCACAGACTTGTTGAGTCTGCTGAGATCCAATATTGGTCTCCCGTCTCCCGTCTTTTTGGGGACCAAAAAGAACCTTGAGTAGATTCCGGGCTCTGAATGGTCTGTTGTAACTGGCTGAATGGCTCTTTTTTGCAGTAGTTTTGAGACTTCCAACTCTGCAATTTCCCTTAGACCGGGTGGTACATCTGGGAGGGAATTTGAGGGATAGAAAGGACTTTCCTCGAAAGGAATTATGTAACCCTCGGATATGATGGACTGTACCCATCTGTCTTGAGTGAGAGAATGCCAGGCTTCTGGGTACAGTGATAGTCTTCCCCCGACTGCCTCCAAGGAGGGACAGCCGGGCAACATCTCAGGGATGCTGAAAGGGCTTGTCAGAGAGAGACTCTCTGTTTCCCTGGTTTTGTGGACCCCCTCTGCCTCTAGAGCGTCTGTTGTTGTTACCCCTCTGCCTCTAGGGGTAAACTGACCACGTGAATCCGGCGTGACTCCTTGGGATTTGCGGAACCACATTTGCCACCCTTCTGTCCTTTGGGATAAGGACTAGAAGGGGTGGGAAAACGGACTCCTACGGCAGAAAGAGTTTTGCCGTCCTGCTCACACCTGGTCAACGTTTCCTTCACTTGAGGGCCAAACAAAGCTGACCCATCAAAGGGAGAGTTTGTGAAGGACGCCTTAAAGGGATCTGCAAAATTACATAGTCGCATCCAGGCTTGGCGTCTAAGAGCCACACCTGTACCTGCAGCCCTACTCGCTCCATCAGCAGCATATGATATAAGCCGCATGGAGGAGTTTGCAATGGAGTTAAGGGTTCCTAGCTGCGAAGCAATTTTTCCTGAGCCCATGCAGCTGTAGGATCCTGCACAACTTCACCTAGCTCCTTAAGGATATCCCTTTGGAGTCTGGTGAAGTGACAAAGATAGTTCAGCGAACGCATAGCAAAGGTCGCTGAAGAAAACATCCGCTACCATATCTATCCATGGTCCTAGAGTCCTTATTAGGAGGATGGACAGGTACGGAAGGATCTGCAAGTTCCTTCTTGGTGGCAGCCGCCACCACCATGGCATCAGCGGGGACACCTTTTGTAAGGAATTGCTTGTCCGACAGGGCAGTAATAAATTTAGAAGGCCTCCTAGGGACAGGCTCTACAGAGTCAGGAGCAGTCCACGCCTTCGAGCAATAACCTGCATAAGGGGGTCGAAAGGCGGAGACACCCAGGAGGTGGAGGGCCGAGATCCAAACGCCTCCAGGTATACTGACTCATCCTCAGAGGGATTGTTGGTGGGCCAGTTTCCCTTCTGTCTAAGGAGTTCTAGGATGTCTGAGAAGGAGACATCCTCAGAGGGGGATATTGGGGATCCCTCTGACTCATCTAAGTCAGTATCCAGTGATAGACTCGGGAGTCTACGTGTTTCCTCTTACAAGTCCTCTTCCGGAGGATCACCCGACAAATCAGGAGAATCCTCAGAAGAGGGGGATTTTCCAAGTGGGGAAACCTGAGGCGGAGGATCTCTGGGTCCGGGAGCAAGAGAAGTGGCAGAGATGTCAACAGGCACTATAGAGGGAGGAGCTAAGGGAACAGACTGCTGGCTGAGTCCAGAGGCCAGCACACTCTTCATCACCTCGAAGGCTCCCCTCCCAGGGAGGTCCGAGAGAACCCGCTCCGAAGAGCTAGGAACTCCAGGACCCACCGAAAAGGAAGGCTCCGAGGCAGATGTCGGAGCCGAGCTCACCAAGGCCGAGGCTCCAAGGGAAGAGCGGGTCGGACAAGGGTCCGATGCCACTCACCCCTCGGAGGAGACCAGGAAGCCAGGCCACCGAATCCCTCTAAGGAAGGTCTCAAGAGGAGATAAGAGTAGAGGCTGAAGGAGCAGAAGGGGTATCTGTCCCTCAGCCGTAGCAGAAACTATTCGAAGACTCCAACTCCAAACTCTGGGGTAGAGTCGAAGGAGGAACTGCAATGGGGTGTGGACTAATAGTCGTCTGCTGAGACGGACTATGTAGCATTTGGGCCAGTGCCTGTGACTTTAGTAGTCTACTGACCACTCTCCAAATCATGGTCAGAAAGCCTGGATGACCTTGAAGATCGGCTCCGATGGCTCCGCCGAGAGGAGAGGCGGCCGAGCCGAAGTATCGGCTCCAAGGAAGGGGACCTAGACCTCTTCCTCGAAGGAACCATCGGAGCCGATGAAACTACTGAAACTGTCGGAGCCGACAACTTATCGGCACCGACAGGTAGCTTCGATGTATCGGCTCCAGCCGGAGCAGATACGGCCATAATAAGGGTGTCGGAGCCGACACCGATGCCTGGGCCACATGGTGGTCGGAACCGATCGGAGCCGACACCGAAGTGGTCGAACCAGAGTCGGCACCGATAGCCATCGGTGCCGAAGGTTTAGGTAACCCAGAATCGGCTCCAGCCGGAGCCAATCTCGACTCTGAATGAGTCGGAGCCGAGGCCACAGGCTTGGACACAGAAGCCTGGGCCTTGGAAGACTTAGAAGTCTTAGATGGGGCCGACTTAGCTGGAGAGCCCTCCGGCTTAACATGGCCCCTCAAAATCAATTTATTTCTTCTTTCCTGCAGGACTCTCTGGCTAAAAGAATGACATATAGCACAGGAGTCCTGCAGGTGAAGAGGCCCAGACAGTACAGGCAGAAGTGTGACCGTCTGTCAGAGACATCTTCTGACAGCACGAGTCACACTTCTTAAAGCCTGAGACCCTTTCTTTAGACATGGTGTAAAACACACACACACACACACCAGTCCAAGAAATTAAATTAAATATACCAAAAGGTATCACTAACAGACACACACACACACCCTAACAGGGGATGGGATGGGTTTTAGTCTGACTAAAAGTTTTGAGGAGACAGGAAATTTTCTGTCAGAAAGGAATTAAAACTAAGTTAAAACTAATAATTTAAGTTTTTTTGTAAAAAGGGGCTAAAATAGTAAAGTAATAATTCACTTACCAGGAGCTGGTAAAAGGAGGACCTCATCAGCGAAGCGGCAAACGAGATCTGGGTACTTACCGCCTTGCATCATGGGATATGGGGCTGCCTCGAGCTGGTAAAAGTGACTCTCGAGCTTAGCAAGTGCCGAGTCGGAGCCGAGGATCGGCTCCGAACCCATCAAGCAAGAATGAAGGCGAGATTGACAACTTAACATCTGTTCTTTCAGCTGTGTGGTGGCAGATGCATTTCCTCTGCCCCCTACTAAAAAATCTACTCCAAGGTCACTAAGATTAGAGAAAGTACACATTTTCTGGAGCAATCACAACTTACAATGTCTTGCACTACGGACTGAATTCCACTGGTATCCTGTGAGAACACCTAGAATTATTCAAGAAGCAAAATAGTGAATTTTTTTACAATGAAAAATAAAACGTTTTGAAACTGCATAAATATCCCAGTTCAAGGCAATTACTAGACAGTCTGCCTCACCAGAGAGGTGACGTGGGGCTTCATAAGTTTAATATCAAGTAGCATCAAAAAATGTTTATTGCTTCTACTCCATGTAGAGAAATGGAAATCCAGTACAAAATTTTCATGAACAGGGTAAAACAAGTTAACGAAGCAGGTTTAAAAGAACTACATTACATACCAGAGCCTAATCTGCTCTTGCCAGGCTGTTTCCAAAACAGTCTGGCTTCAAGTTTATCTATCCAAATTGCCCTTCACACCTGCTGGCAATGTCAGCAATGTTACTCAACAGCGCCTCACAAGGCTTCAGAGTGAAGCAGCAGGGAGCCCTTATCAGTTCAGGCTGCCTCATATGACAGACAGCTGCAGACTGAAAGGAAGTAGGTGAAATGAGAGTGCAGGAGTACACACACACACAAAACATATAAACAAATGCGCGCGTGTCCTTATCAAAAGGATGAAAGCTCACAAGAGCCAACATCAAAAGACCAAACCAGAAACACTGAAAACCCGAAGGATGAAAAACAGAAAACACATCTGCACTCCCACACCACCTGCTAATTATATACAAAAGTACAGTTGTGTACATTTACCATAAATGTAGACGTCTGTGTAGTCACTGTTTCAGTCTTAACTACTGGGATTTCCTGCCATGAAAACCCTTAGCTGCTCCCACTCCCAGAGAAAAATCTTTCTGGATCCCAGGCTGGCAGATGCCCTGACTGACATCAGTACACTCTGTTATAGAGGTAGCCAGCCTGCTTCATAATACCAGTATTTTCTTACCTCCAAATAAAGGGAGCCCAAAAAAGACTGGTGGTATCCAGAAGAGAACCTGACAGAGGAAGAAAACCAAGGAAGGGTTCCTTAGCTGATTTGCAAAGACAGAAGGAAGCCTAAATAGTAGGGACCCTGCTGTAGAAGGAAGTAGCATTCCACAAAATGTACAAAAACTGATGAGCCATACAGAGAATGGAGTGGACTACTGAGGATAAGAAAAATTATGTATTGTTACTATTACGCAAGAAGCCTGAAATTTCCAGACAAAAGATGTACAAAAAGATTGAGAGAAATTACAGGAAAGAAAAATACTTCCACAAGAAAAACCGTCAGAAGCTTCAAATAAAAAAATGTGTTCATTAATACAACAGATAATTGAAACACTATATAGACCAAGAAACCTTGTGCTATTTGGAAAAAGAAGCAACTGAGGAATTGCAAAAATTTAAATAAAATTTAGAAATGTTTGAAGGGTATAAAAAAAGAAATACGGACATGGGAAAGAAAGAGATCTGATACGATGCAATGTTTATGCAAATGAGAAAGCCAAATTAATCAATCAACACAAAAAGGCAGCCCCCAAAGATATTCTAAGAAAAATATAGGCAAAGGCATCCAGACATGGAAAATTTCACAATAAAAAAATAAAATCACAAAGAGGAAATGTACAGCAGATTAGTCAAGTAGAAGTTAAAAAAAATATAGAAGCTGATTTACGGAATACCTTCGAAGTAAAGGATTCAGTGTAGAAAGTCTAACAGGTCGTATCACAGCATGAAAAAACTAATCCCTAAAGTACGGAGAAACAAGAGGAGCAGGAGACATCTGAAGAAATATGGACACAGGAAAGAAAAAGTGATTTAATATGGTGCAATATTTATGCAACGGAGAAAGCAAAACTAATCAATGCAAAAAGAACAGCACCAAAGATATTTGAAGAGAAATACAGGCAAAACATCTAGATATGGAAAATGTTACAATACAAAAAGAAAACAGAGGAAAAGTAGAAAAGACAATTAGTAAAGGAGAAGTTAAAAAAATAGTAACTGAGGTTATGGATTACCTGCAAAGTGAAGGATTTAGTGTAGAAAATTTAACTCTGAAAACAACCTAACGTGATAGAGCAATGGACACCCAAATTAAGGAGAAACCAGTGGAGCAGGAAGCATCTAATCAGTTGACATATAAAGGTACTTTGGAATCTCCCAAAGGAAACCAGTACAAAGGTTCAGTTGAAGCTATGCAGCAAGGGAAAGAACAGGAAACTGTGGCAACTCTGACAGTCAATGCGGTGGAGTGATAAGCCAGCGAGTTCCCATATGAAAGAGCAATGAATGACACAGGGTGAAAATGGAGAACGTGGCACAGGGAAGAAGCTCTGGAACTTTCTATAGAAACCCTGCAGGAAAATGGCGAACAAAGAATTTGTCCTCAGTTTAGAAGAAAATGATCTAAGACAAGAGTTACTTGATTTACTAGAAATGGATAGACATTAAGATCGATGAAAGAAATAGACTGCCGGTCAATAAAACCCAAAACGTTAGAAGTTTCATAAAACAAACACAGTAATTATTTATTTAACTGTTTTTACCGGGAAAGTCCAACTTGGAATTAAGCCAGTTTTCAGCGGAGGCCTGGGGAGAAATGCTCCAGACACGTCTTTGTAACATGGAATTAGTTACTTTGTAATTAGGACTGTCCACAGAGATTAAAGTGATACAGCAGAAGTAAATAGGATACATTACTATGCAGCCAAGTCCTACCACAAGAACACAGAGTAGTAAGGGAAAGGACAGGGAGAATTCGAATGCCACCATGGAAGTATTGAACAGAGAAAACTATAATGCAATTAAGACAAGAAGTGTCACTGTTAGAAGAGTATAGAAGAGGGAACAGATCAATAAAAATACTCAAAGATAGACATGATTAATGCAATGCGCAGTATTATAATGATCAGGATTCTTCATGTACTATCTTAAACAAAAAATATCAGCACAGGCAGAACAATTTAGAAGATACACAAATATAAAGGTAAAGTACAAAATAAGCAATTTACTGATGACCCAAAAAAGTTCTATAGAGAATTGAGAAACAGGGTAAAAGGAATTGAGAGACCACCAAAAAAAGAAGAAATAGATACTATTTGGAGAAGTATTTATGAAGATCCTGTTGAACAGAATAAAGATGCTAAATGGAAAGAAAAAGTAAAAGAAAGAATAAGACGTTCAAAGGTACAGGATATGAAATGGGATGAAGTAATGACCAGAGAGATTGAAACAAAGTTAAGAAAGGCCTCTTAAGTGGAAAATCCCAGGCCCAGATGCAGTACCTAACCTCTGGCTAAAAGTCTTAACATCTATGCATGAAGATTTAGCCATGAGTAAGAATTATTTATACATGCATCCCGAATAGACATCAGCCTGGCTAACAGGAAAATCAATGCTCCTACTTAAGAGTGAGCCTGCAAGCTACCCTAAAAATTATAGGCCAATAACTTGCCTTTCGATGACAAACTATACACTGGAATTGATGCAGACAGTTTGTAGTCATTTAGAAGAAAACTCAATTATGGCAATAGAACAAAAGGGTAATAAAGTCATACGGAACAAAGGATCATTTCTTGTTAAAGTCATAGTGGAGAACTGTAAAAAGGGGAAGAACACAAGTATGGCATGGATAGACTACAAAAAACATTTGACAGTATCCCACATTCATGGATAAAAAGAGTGCTTAAAAATGTATGTATAACACACCCTACACTGATAAATTACATCACAGTGACCATGAAACAGTTGCAAACCACTTTGCAGTTAAACCATGATAAAGGACAAATTATTATTCCAGGAATTAAAATCCAAAGGGGGATATTCCAGTGTGACTCTCTCACCGCTGCTCTTTTGCCTTGCCCTTAACCCATTAAGCTGTCTGCTTAACAGATTAGGTCATGGCTATAACTTGGCTCCCAGAAAGCAACCAACTGTAAAGACTTATCTCTGTCGACGATTTAAAACTCTAGAGCTCACCAGATGAAGAAAGAACAGCTGTGAAAAATCTTACCATAACCACTGATGTCCTTCTCTTCTATGTTGCAGTATTCCAAACTCTTGGGTTTTCCTCTCTTGCTACCCAAATGTCTGGCCAGTATACAAAAGCATGTAGTCACCGACAGGTACGTAGGATGTCGGATGCTGGCCTAGGGAGCGTGGGCCATAAGTGATGTCTGCATGTACCTTTCCTCAGAACTGAATGCTCCAGTTGGACCCCAGTCCCAGGATAGCTGTATAGGTTCTGTGTCATCTAAGAAGAGATGGTTCAGATGGACAGAAGGGGGTAAGGTGGGAGGGAATGAGAAGGACATCTATGGTTATGGTAAGACTTTACACAACTATTCTATGTTCTTTTACTCTCATGTTGCAGTATCCCAAACTCTTGGTTGAGTGCCAAAGCTCACAGGGAAGAAGAGGGTGGTGGTATGAAGCTACACTACTCCACAAAGCCATGCAGGATTGTCCTAGCAAATCCCGCTCTAGATTTGTATTTATGATCCAACTTGTAGTGTTTAGTGAAAGTATGGACAGATGACCAAGTAAGCTACCTCTAGGATGGAAGCAGTGTCCAACCCTTTGAAGAAGGCCCCAGATGAAGCCATGGCTCTAGTGGAGTGGGATTTAATTTTGGATTTGAGCCGTTTCCCATGGAATGTGTAGTAAAAAGATATAGCTTTGGAGATGCAAACAAAAATGGTCTGCTTTGTCACCACCTTTCCCAAGACTCTGGGGTGGAAAGAAAAGTACAGTTTTGTACCTACCATAAATGTAGATGTCCGAACAGGTTAGCATCTGCAGTCATAACAAATGGGTTGTCCTGTAGTCAGGCAGCCCTTCGGTCGGCCGGATTCCAAAGTCTGGGTCCGGCTTCGGCTGATGTCGCACTCCACCCGACGTCATCTCTGCTGGTCTTCGGGTATAAAGGCATCAGCCGACGCCATTTTCCTCAGTGTTTCTTGCCCCAGATGCCAGTTGCCCTCTTGGAAAGCTAAATTTTGGATAAATGCCAATGTTTCCAAAAGAAATAGAAGGCAAACACAAAAAATAAGCATGTATGTACATATATACAAACAAATACACCATATGAGACTCCCCCCCAGCTAGCTAATAAGAGGGTAAATACCCTAGGAGTACCACAGAGGGGAAGGAGGGAGGGTAATCCTGACTGCAGATGCTAACCTGTTCGGACATCTACATTTATGGTAGGTACAAAACTGTACTATGTCCTTCAAGGTAGCATCTGCAGTCATAACAAATGGGTAGAATACCATAGCCAACTAGGGGTGGAGGAAGAAAAATTATGGTGTAGTTAGGATCCCTTGCAGTACAGCAGTGGCAAACCCTGCTCGGGATCTAGAGTATAGAGGTAAATTATAATGCTTGGCAAATGTATGCACGGAGGTCCAAGTAGCCGCCTCAATAATGTCCTTGGTTGCCACTCCTCGTAAGAAAGCTGTGGTAGTGGCTGTAGCCCTTGTAGAATGAGGTCTTATGTTCTGTGGAATTGGTTTTCCATGGTAGGAGTAACAGAATCTTATGCAATTTCCTATCCATTTGGAGATTGTCTGTTTGGAAATTGCTTTTCCTTCCCTTCCTGTTGCATAGGCTACTAAAAGCTGGTCAGTTTTTCTGTTACCTTTGGTTCTGTCCAGATAGTAGCGTAACTGTCTATGTTCATCCAAGGTATGCAGCAGTCTTTCCCCCCTGTTCTGTGGATTGGGAAAGAAGGTAGGTAGGTGGATTGCCTGGTTTAAAGACACTCTGGATACCACCTTAGGCATAAATGTAGGATTAGTTCTCAGGGAGACCCTATCTTGATGGAAGATTAGGAAGGGTTGTACTGCCATTAAGGCTTGTAGTTCCGAAACCCTCCTTGCTGAAGTAATTGCCAGTAGGAAAGCAGTTTTCCATGATAGATGTTGAAGTTCTGCTGTTGCTGCTGGTTCAAATGGAGGGAGTGTCAATTTTTCTAGCACAAAGTTCAAGTCCCATGCTGGTAATGGTGGTTTCCTAGGAGGTTTTACATTCTTGATCCCTCTGAGGAACTGCCTGAGTAGAGGATGCAAAAAGACAGGTGGATCGAAGCTGTATTCTGCTGAAATAGCTGATGCATGTATCTTGATGGAGGAATAAGACAGGCCTGTATGTAGAAGCTCTGCCAAGTACTCCAGGATGTTAGCAATATCTATGTTCGACACATCTTTTCCTCTTTCAGTACTCCAAATGACAAACCTTTTCCATTTTCCTGCATAGTTCCTTCTTGTTGAAGGTCTGTGGGCTTCAAGGATAATGTCTTTAACCCTTTGGGATAGGTCTGGGTTAGTTGCTGCTATGTGATGTTCCAGGCAGTCAGTTGCAATGTTTTTAGGTTTGGATGCATGATGTTGTAGTTGTTCTGAGTTAACATCAAAGGCATCAGGGTATTGACCACATTCTCCCGAGACATGCTCCTCAGCAATGGGTACCAGTGTTGTCTTGGCCAATTCGGAGCTATCAGGATTATCCTTGGACGTTCCTCTTTGATTTTCAGTAGTACCTTGTGCATCAAAGGAAGAGGTGGAAATGCATATGCTGTCAGGCCTTTCCAACTGAAGGGTAGAGAGTCCACCTTCCATGCAAGTGGGTGGCATGTCCTTGTGCAGAATTTTTTGAGCTGGTGATTGAGTGGGGATGCGAATAGGTCTATTTGTGGCATTCCCCATTTCTTTGTGATGGCCCTGAAGATGTCCGGGTGTAGCATCCATTCGTGAGCATCCGAGGTGGTTCTGCTTAACATGTCTGCTAGGGTGTTTTCTTTTCCCGGCACAAACATTGCCTGTAACTGGATGTTGTAGCTCAGAGCCATATTCCGAGGTCCATAGTCATTCTGCATAGGGGGTATGAATGAGTGCCTCCTTGTTTGTTGATGTACCACATGACTGTGGTGTTGTCTGTCCTTATCATTAAATGGCCTTCTTTGAGGAATGGTCTGAATTTCAGTATTGCTAGTTTTACTGCCAGCATTTCTTTTTGGTTTATGTGCAGGTGTAGCTGGTCTTGAGTCCACAATCCTTGTATGCATTTGTCCAACATGTGCGCCCCCCAGCCTAGGTCTGAGGCGTCCGTTGTGATGGTTTGGCTTGCTTGAAAGTTGTGGAAGGGTAAGCCTGGGTTTCACTGGCATGCTTGAGCCCACCATAGGAACTCCAGTTTCAGGCATGGGATTAGTGGGATTTCGGTTTCTAAGCTGTGCCTGTGTTGAGACCATAAATTCTTTAGGTACCACTGTAGCTTTCTCATATGTAGTCTGGCATGTGGGACCAAGATTATGCATGATGCCATGAAGCCCAAGGCCTGCAGTACTTTTCTTGCTGTTAGTTTGTTCTGCTTTGTTAATGCCAAGAAGTAAAGAGGAGTTGTTTTGTTTTTCTGCAGTTAGGAATGCCATTTGTTTTACTGTGTCCAAATCCGCACCCAAGAATGTTCTTGTTTGGGATGGTATCAGTTTTGACTTTTGTAAATTGACTGTGTATCCCAGGGCTTGTAGTAAGCAAATGACTCTTTGTAGATCTGTCGTCAGCTTGCTTTTGTTGTCCGCTTGTAACAGGCAGTCGTCCAGGTATGGATAAATTTGTATTCCCTGTAGCCTGCAGTGAGTGATTACTGATGCCAGGCATTTTGTGAATACTCTGGGCGCAGTAGATAAGCCAAAGGGCAATGCTGAGAATTGATAATGCTCTGATCCTGCAAGAAATCTGAGGTATCTTCTGCAATTTGGTCGTATGGGGACGTGCAGGTATGCCTCCTTGAGATCTAGAGTTACCAGCCAACACTCCTTGCCCAGCATGGGAAGAAGTTGCTGTAGGGTCAGCATTTTGAATTTTGGGACAATGATGTATGTGTTTAAGATGGACAGGTCGAGAATAGGTCTCCAACTTTTCTCTTTTCTTGGTACTAGGAAGAGTCTGGAGTAGAATCCTTTGCCCTGCTCTGTTATTGGTACTCTTTCCACAGCTCTCATCTTTGTTAATTCTGCTATCTGCTTTAGAGCTTCTGTTTTTTGATTTGGAGGTAGATTTGGCATTCCTCTTTTTACTGGTAAGGTGTGGAAGTGGAACCTGTAGCCTTGGTCTATGGTTTGCAAAATCCACTTGTCTTTTGTGATACAGTGCCAATTTTTCAAAAATAAGGCTAACTTTCCGCCTAAAGGTGCTGCTATTTGCTCCCTGGTAGGCGGTGTCAGAGCCAAGTCACTGTGATTGTCCTGTTGTAGTGGCAGTGGTTGTGTCTGTGCTTCAGTTATTGCCTTGCCACTGGCGTCCTCTGTAGGCACCTCCTCTGGATTGATTTCTGCCTCTAGAGCGTCTATTCCTGCCTCTTTGAGATTTTGAGGAATCTGGAAAGGACCAATTTTTGGCAGGCCAGTTCCTGCTAAACCTTGGGGCTGAACCTGTAAGAAATCCTTAACTGTTTGTACAGATTTTGCCTTTTCTTCCATTTTCTTCATTACTTGCTGAGCAGGTGTACCAAATAGACTGGCCTTATCCATAGGAGCATCTAACAGCTTTGCTTTAACATGATCCGGCAAGACCTGTTCTTTCAACCATGCATGCCTTCTTATCACTGTGCCAGTCATGGCTGATCTAAATGAAGCCTCCAGTGCATCATAGCCACATTTTAAAGAATGGTTACTAACCTGTAGAATGTTATTCACCATTTCTAAAACATATTTCTTATCTAAGGAGTCATCAGAGGACAGCTTCTTAGTTAGCTGATCAAGCATAAACTCTTGGTATTGGATCATATGAAACTGACAGTTTAAAGCTCTAGCTGAGAGAGTAGCAGAGGTGTAAACTTTTTTCCCCCATCTCTCTAAGGACCTGGATTCCCTTTCAGAAGGAGTAGGGTTTTTTGCTGAGGTCGAGGCTACTGCCTTAGGCCCCTGGGATATAGTCTCAGGATCTGCAAGTGGGGCCTTGTATAGGTGGTGATGAGTGTCTGGCACCCTGTAAAATCTATCTGGTTTGGCAGGGGCTGGAGGTAATGTATCAGGAGCAGTGCAAACATCATTAAATGCATCATCCACAACAGGCAGTACTGGAGGAATAGCTAAGGGTCTATGTTGTGGTAAGTGTAGGAAAGTCCTAAGCCTTTTTCTTGAATCTGAGAAGTCTTGTCCCTGCCATTGGAATTGTTCTCTCATGGCATGTAAGGTTTCCCCAAAGGAAAATTCCTCTGGCGGAGAGGCAGATGGGATGGATTCTTCAGCATCTGAATCTTCATATGTAGACAAAGGAGCCTCTGGCTGGTCTGTAATGTCCGAGTCATCAGCAGAATCATCAGAGGACACTGGCTCGGGGGGCTCTGCTCTGGATCTCTTTTCTGGTGGCTGAGAGGCCCTGTCTGGGTGAGAGTGGGATCCCCTAATTAAGGATATTAAATCCTCTGCCAGAGTAAGCATTTGAGAACTAGAAGTGGGCCTGTGTGAGGGAGGCTTAACAGGCACTGATCTAACAGTTTTGGCTGCTTTAGCCCTGGCAAAGCCTTAATAGACATGGCTGCAGGAGGCCTAGCAGCACCACGTGCTGGGGTAGAAACATCCAAAGGGATGGTGTCTGATAAATCACTAGGAACCACAGTAGTAGGTAAAATTTCTGAGGCCGATTCAACTAGGGTAGCAGGGGCCTCAGTAGTAGTCATGGATTCGGCTAAAGATTGACCGGTATTCTCGGTTTCGGCCGAAACCGAGACACTTGCGGCTTGCTTAACCGTGGTTTCGGCCGAAACCGCGGACCGCGAGTGTCAGTCTTTTTCTTTGCGTTTTTTAACAATTTGGGTAGTCAGAGGATCCGACGGCATAATGTACGCAAAATCTGAGCCGAAAAACTGTTCAGCAAACTCCGACCGACGCCTAAGCGTTCGTCGGTTGAAGGAAGCACAGGCCGAACAGGCTGCTACGTCGTGGTCTGGGCCTAAGCAAGGCAGACAGTAAGAGTGGAAATCTTTATGAGGTATTTGTTTCCCACAAGTTAAACAGTTATTGACTTTTTCTGACATTGGCTGAGGCAAGAAAGAGTCCCCAACGGGGTACTTAGCTTTTTAGAAGTCTTCGAAGTAGTATTCGGTAGTGAACACTGAAGTTTAACTGCCCGCAAGTTCGTGGAAATGCTGGGGTGCAGGATGACAGTAAATCCAAATAGCAAAGCCTGGTTGTAAAATCCAAAAGCGTTTATTTTAACAGAATCAAAATCACGTTAAACACTATAAGCGTTTTTCGTACCAGCAAGTGCCGGAACTTCAAGGAGCCTCTGGCTGGTCTGTAATGTCCGAGTCATCAGCAGAATCATCAGAGGACACTGGCTCGGGGGGCTCTGCTCTGGATCTCTTTTCTGGTGGCTGAGAGGCCCTGTCTGGGTGAGAGTGGGATCCCCTAATTAAGGATATTAAATCCTCTGCCAGAGTAAGCATTTGAGAACTAGAAGTGGGCCTGTGTGAGGGAGGCTTAACAGGCACTGATCTAACAGTTTTGGCTGCTTTAGCCCTGGCAAAGCCTTAATAGACATGGCTGCAGGAGGCCTAGCAGCACCACGTGCTGGGGTAGAAACATCCAAAGGGATGGTGTCTGATAAATCACTAGGAACCACAGTAGTAGGTAAAATTTCTGAGGCCGATTCAACTAGGGTAGCAGGGGCCTCAGTAGTAGTCATGGATTCGGCTAAAGATTGACCGGTATTCTCGGTTTCGGCCGAAACAGAGACACTTGCGGCTTGCTTAACCGTGGTTTCGGCCGAAACCGCGGACCGCGAGTGTCAGTCTTTTTCTTTGCGTTTTTTAACAATTTGGGTAGTCAGAGGATCCGACGGCATAATGTACGCAAAATCTGAGCCGAAAAACTGTTCAGCAAACTCCGACCGACGCCTAAGCGTTAACCGGGTTGAAGGAAGCACAGGCCGAACAGGCTGCTACATCGTGGTCTGGGCCTAAGCAAGGCAGACAGTAAGAGTGGAAATCTTTATGAGGTATTTGTTTCCCACAAGTTAAACAGTTATTGACTTTTTCTGACATTGGCTGAGGCAAGAAAGAGTCTCAACGGGTACTTAGCTTTAGAAGTCTTGTAGTATTCGGTAGTGAACACTGAAGTTTAACTGCCCGCAGTTAGGAAATGGGGTGCAGGATGACAGTAAATCCAAATAGCAAAGCCTGGTTGTAAAATCCAAAAGCGTTTATTTTAACAGAATCAAAATCACGTTAAACACTATAAGCGTTTTTCGTACCAGCAAGTGCCGGAACTTCATCAGACAACAACTTCCTCTTACACTAGCTCATTTATAGGGATTAGCCGCTGTCAGCAGCTAATTATTTAAAGCGCACATATTCTTTTGTTTTTAAAATGAAATAAAAACAAATGCATAATAGATGGTACTAGATACATAAAAAATGATGTTAAAATAACATGCAATGCAACACAGAAATCTTACATAAGTATTTTATAAAGAACCGAATACCAAGGAGTAAATGGTTTATATTAGCCAACAATTTCCTTTATCCGGTGGCTTTACTAAAAACCCAACCTTTGTTATTTATATGCTTTTACTTTAAAAGTGTGTGTTGCAATGTATATTCACTTTAATGTTTTTAAAAAATGTATATGTATATTGTCCTATTAAATAGGATAAAGCGCATATTATTAACTATGTTAATGTATCTACATGCCGAAATGCCATTTTAACAATAAATATAATACAATTTATGTATTTGGTGAAAATAAATATAAATAAAAATAAAAATATTAAATATATAACTGTCAATAATACATATATATAGAATATAAATCAGGCTATAACTATAAGTAAATAAATAACTAGTGATAGATGGATACTCCATTTCATAATTGTTTATATTTTCTATTTGATTTTTGTCTATTTTTTTATATATATATTTATTTGTTTATATTTTAATTGTTTATTGTTTAATAAACAGTATCTATTCTTATATATATGACGATCATCTAAGTAAACTTTTAATTTTAAGAATACATGCGATCGAGCAGAACTCATTCAGGCCTGGATCACTACAGGCCATTAAACGTAATTGCCATTTGAGTTCACTTCTCTCAAGTTCAAGTTTTAAAAAATTTTCATTAATAAGACCCTGTAATATGCGCTTTATCCTATTTAATAGGACAATATACATATACATTTTTTAAAAACATTAAAGTGAATATACATTGCAACACACTTTTAAAGTAAAAGCATATAAATAACAAAGGTTGGGTTTTTAGTAAAGCCACCGGATAAAGGAAATTGTTGGCTAATATAAACCATTTACTCCTTGGTATTCGGTTCTTTATAAAATACTTATGTAAGATTTCTGTGTTGCATTGCATGTTATTTTAACATCATTTTTTATGTATCTAGTACTATCTATTATGCATTTGTTTTTATTTCATTTTAAAAACAAAAGAATATGTGCGCTTTAAATAATTAGCTGCTGACAGCGGCTAATCCCTATAAATGAGCTAGTGTAAGAGTTGTTGTCTGATGAAGTTCCGGCACTTGCTGGTACGAAAAACGCTTTTAGTGTTTAACGTGATTTTGATTCTGTTAAAATAAACGCTTTTGGATTTTACAACCAGGTTTTGCTATTTGGATTTACTGTCATCCTGCACCCTAGCATTTCCACGAACTTGCGGTCAGTTAAACTTCAGTGTTCATTGGTTTTCTTCAGTTCTTGGTATTTTTAGTATTCGGTAGTAGTAATCTCTGGATCTGACCGACCGGCACTTGCGAACAGCTTCTGCTTCGGGCGCCACGCGGCAAGAAAGACTGAGGAAAATGGCGTCGGCTGATGCCTTTATACCCGAAGACCAGCAGAGATGACGTCGGGTGGAGTGCGACATCAGCCGAAGCCGGACCCAGACTTTGGAATCCGGCCGACCGAAGGGCTGCCTGACGACAGGACAACCCATTTGTTATGACTGCAGATGCTACCTTGAAGGACATCAAATAACTGGTCTGATTTCCTAATGGCCTTAGCCTTGTCAAAGTAAAGTCCACGTTGTCTGTGAACATCAAGGAAAAGTAAAACTGTCACTTTGGGGATGAGGGAAAAAGGTGGGCAGGTGAATACTCTGAATTTAGGACAGCTCATTGCCCACCTTGGCATAAAGGAGGGGTTGGTCCTCGGGGTCACTATCTTTGTGGAAGACGATGAAAGGAGGTGTTGCCATGACGGCCTGGAGTTCTGACACTCTTCTGGCTGAAGTCAAGGCCACAAACAGTATAGTTTTCCAGGTACAATGTTTCAGAGATGCCTTGGAAGCTGGTTCAAAGGGGGAAAAGTACAGTTTTGTACCTACCATAAATGTAGATGTTCGAAGATCCACATTGCTGCAGTCCTTACACTTGGGTAGTCCGCTGTCCTCGGTCGGCCCGAATATCAAAGTATAAGGCTGACGTCGGTCAAGGCGCATTTGACTGACATCAGGACGTCAGGGTACAAATGCGCATGACCGACGTCATATCCTCAGTCTTTTCTTGCCCCAGATGTCAGAAGACCCTAAAAATAAAGGTCAAAACCAAAAGACAGCAAACAAACAACCAACCATCCTAGCACTAAAAATATGTACAATATATACAATATACACCATATTGACAACCCAACCCACACAACCCTCTAACTACAGAGGGAAGGAGGGAGGGTATTGACTGCAGCAATGTGGATCTTGAACATCTACATTTATGGTAGGTACAAAACTGTACTATGTTCTTCATCTCACATTGCTGCAGTCCTTACACTTGGGTAGAATCCCAAAGCAGAGGTAAGGGAGGATGGCCAAACTATAAGAAGCAGGAGCTGCCAAAATGCCCTGCAAAACAGCAGTGGCAAAACCAGCCCTGGATTTAGAGTAAAGTGGTAGGTGATAATGCCTAGAGAAAGTATGCACTGAACTCCAAGTAGCTGCCTCCAAAATATCCTTAGTTGCCACCCCCTCAAAAAGCTGTCAAGTGGCAGTAGCCCTAGTGGAATGAGGCCTAATCCCAGCTGGAATCTCCTTGCCATGATGGGAATAACAGAAAGCAATGCAAAACCCAATCCACTTAGAAATAGTTTGTTTTGACACAGGCTTGCCCTGAGAACTCAAAGCAAAAGAAACAAATAACTGCTGAGACTGCCTGAACCCTTTAGTTCTGTCCAAATAATATCGCACCTGCCTGTGTACATCTAAAGTGTGCAAAATCTTATTCCCTTTATATTTTGGTGATTTGCATAAAAAGTAGGCAAATGAATAGTTTGGTTTAAAGCCACACTAGAAACCACTTTAGGCATAAAGGAAGGATTAGTACGTAAAGATACCCTATCCTTATGGAAAATTAAGAAAGGCTCAACCGCCATAAGGGCCTGCAACTCAGAAACCCTTCTTGCAGAGGTAATAGCCAAAAAAAAAAGCAGTCTTCCATGATAAAACTTTTAATTCAGTAGTAGCTGCAGGCTCAAAAGTTTGTAGAGTGAGTTTCTCCAACACAAAATTGAGATCCCAAGCAGGAGTAGGAGCTCTTCGGGGGTCTTATATTCTTTGCCCCTCTAAGAAATTGCTTGAACAAAGGATGAGAAAACAATGGTGGGTCACAATCATAGTGAGCGAAATTGCTGCAGCATGAACCTTAATAGAAGAGAAGGACAAACCTTTGTCCAGTAACTCAGTAAGATATTGAAGAGCCACACTTAAATTAGGCTCAGAAACATCAAAATCCTTTGCTGCACTCCAAAATAAAAATCTCTTCCATTTATCTGCGTACACTTTCCTTGTACTAGGCCTTCTAGCTTCCAAAATAACATTCAAAACTTGCTGTGGAAGTGGAGGCCCACTATGGTTCAAAACAGAATATGCCAGGCTGTTAGGTGCAGAGAGTGAAGCTTGACATTGAGCAAATGACTGTCCTCCTGAGACAACAGGTGTGGAATCGAAGGCAAAGGCCATGGAGGCTTCCGCACCAGGCTTCTCAGTAATGGGTACCAATGCTGTCGAGGCCAATCTGGAGCTATCAAAATCATCCTTGGCTTGTCTTGTCTGGCCTTTAGTAGTACCTTTGGGAGGAGAGGCAGAGGCGGAAAGGCATACACATGAAGATTGCTCCAATTGAAAGAAAGAGCATCCACTTTCCAAGCTGTGGGATGAAACCTTTTTGTGCAAAACTTTGGCAGCTGGTGGTTTAGTGGAGAAGCGAACAGATCTATGTCTGGAGTTCCCCATGACACTGTCAATTTCTGAAATACATGAGGATCCAATTTCCACTGTGGGGATCCATAATTTGTCTGCTCAACACATCTGCTAAGGAGTTCTGTGCTCCTGGCAGAAACCTTGCCTGAAGATTTAGCTGTAAACTGAGAGCAGTCTCCCACAAAATCATTGCTTGCCTGCATAGAGGATAAGAATGTGTTCCGCTTGCTTGTTGATGTACCACATGACAGTTGTGTTGTCTGTTAGAATCAACACCTGCCCTGGAAGAAGTAAATCCTTGAAAGCTATTAATGCAAACTGGACTGCTAACATCTCTTTCAAGTTGATATGTAGATGTTGTAGTCTGGCAGGCCACTTGTCTTGTATCCACTTTCCATTCAGATGAGCTCCCCAAGCTTTGTCTGAGGCATCTGTCGTTAGAATCTGACTCGCCTCTGGCGGGTCACAGAGAGTCCCTTGTTTAGGTGACATTCCTGAGCCCACCACAACAATTCCTTTTGAATGCAAGGTATTATTTGAATGACAGTGTCCAAATCCTGGCAGTGCTGTGTCCATACATTTTTGAGATACCATTGTAGCTTCCTCATATGCAGTTTGGCATTGGGAAGCACCAGAATACAAGATGCCATGAACCCCAAGGCTTGAAGGACTGTCCTTGCAGTCAGCCTGGACTGATGAGACAACTGATGAAAGTAAAGGGAAAGATTCTTTTGTTTGTCCGGGGTCAAAAGGCCATCTGGGATGCTGTATTCAGTCTCACACCCAGAAAGCACATGTCCTGAGAGGGTACTAGACTGGACTTTATTTCGCTCACAGAATACCCCAGGCATCTTAGCACTGCTATCACATAATCCAAATGATGAAGAAGCTCGTCCCTTCCTTGAGCCAGAATCAGGCAATCGTCCAAATAAGGATAGATCTGTATTCCTTTTAACCTGAGGAAAGCTATCACTGGAGCCAGAACTTTCGTGAACACTCTGGGCGCAGTAGATAAGCCAAAGGGCAATGCAGAGAACTGATAATGAGAAGTCCCAGCTCGAAAACGCAGATACTTCCTGCAACTCAGTCTGATAGGAACATGAAGATAAGCCTCCTTGAGATCCAAAGTTACCATCCAATGATCTTTGCCCAGCAGAGGTAAAAGCTGCTGTAACGTCAACATTTTGAACTTGGGAATGTCCAGATAAGTGTTGAGGATAGATAAGTCCAAAATTGGTCTCCACGTGTTCCCTTTCTTTGGTACTAGGAACAGGCGAGAATAAAATCCTAGGCCCACTTCTGGCATAGGGACCGGCTGTATGGCCCCTATTTGGAGTAACAGAGAAATTTGCTTGTGAGCCTCTATTCTTTGTTGAGGAGGAATGTCTGGCATGCCTTTGAAAGGAGGCAAGGTATGGAAATAAAACCTGTAACCGTGGTGTATGATATCCAATACCCATCTGTCTTGGGTAATTAAACTCCAATTTTCTTTGAAAAGTGCCAACCTTCCCCCCAAAGGTGCCGCCAGACGAGAAGGCTCTGGCAGCTGAAAAGGTAGGTCATTGGGTCTGTTTACGAAAGGACTGACCCCTGCCCTCACCCGAAGACTGTGCAGGAGAACTCCCTGTTCTAGGCCTGAAAGAGCCCTGAGCTCTGCCCCTACCACGTCTAGATCTACCTCTAGACTGGGAATCATAAGAAGGATACGTCCACCCCTTAGTAGGCCAATTTCTACTAAACTTTGGAGGCTGAACCTGCAAAAAATCTTTAACAGTCTGCATAGACTTAGACTTGTCTTCCATTTTCTTTAAAACTGCCTCAACAGGAGAACCAAACAACACATCAGATTGTAAAGGAGCATCTAAAATCCTTGTTTTAACATGGTCAGATAAATTCAGATCCCTCAGCCAGGCGTGCCTGCAAAGAACTGACCCAGTGGCAGCCACCCTAGACGAGGCCTGTACAGCATCAAAACCACATTGCAAAGAATGCTTACCCACCTGTTCAGAAACATGTACTAAATCTTGTAACTCTTTACAATCAATACCTTCCGCCAGAGCATCAACCTTAGACTTCAATTGTGAAAGGAGATAGTTTTGGTATTTCAACATGTGAAACTGGCAATTCAAAGCCCTCATAGCTAGAGTGGAAGAAGTATAAACTTTCTTTCCCCATCTATCCAAGGCCCTGGCCTCTTTATCTGTAGGAACCGGATTCTTGACAACAGAAGCCTTAACACCTTTAGGCCCCTGACTAACAGTTTCTGGGTCTGCCCTAGGACCCTTAAAAAGATACTTATGAGCTTCAGGCACCCTGTAATACCTATCCGGTTTAACAGGAGCAGGAGGCAAAGAATCAGGATTAAGAGAAGCCTCTGTAAAAACATCCTCCACCACATCCAAAACAGGAGGTATAGCCAAAGGCCTATGCTGGGGTAAAAACAAAATTCCCTAAGCCTTTTCCTGGAATCAGAGAAGTCCTGACCTTCCCACTTAAAATGCTCCCTCATGGAATGAAGAGTTTCTGAAAAAGAAAAATCCTCAGGAGGAGAAGCAGAAGGAGTAGAATCATCCACATCAGAATCAGAATAAGGAGAATACTCCTGCAAGTCTTCAGCCGAAGACTCTGAAACATCCGAGCCTGCTCAAAACTCCTAGCTCAGGCTCCACCCTAGGTCTCTTATCAGGAGGGGCAAAGAACCCTAATCAAAGTAATCAAATCTTCTGCCATTTTAAGCATATGCTTCTTGGGCACAGTTCCTGAAGAACCAGGGTGACACCAACTGAAGCTAAACCTGGCCTGCCTCTGGGAGAAGCCTTGGAAACAGAAGGAGAGGGCCTAACCACCCTAGGAAGGGAGGGAGTATAGTAACCTGAGAAGCCCCTTCAGCCTGACCTGCCTCCTGAGAGGCCACATCCTGCAATAACAAAGTCTCTCCCTGGGATCCCAAAGAAACCTCCGGTGGAACCACCGCTCCACCGACACCTCTAAAGAACCGGCGTCCGCACGGACGGTTCCTCTAGCCTAGGCTTAACTGCTTTGTCCTTGCGCTTCTTGAAGAAGCGGGCCGGAGCATCCGGCGGCATTTTATAATTGCACCGCTCAAGACTAACCTGGCACAATCTAACCTTCTCTTTATAGTGCGCTTATTGAATCTAGCACAAGAGCGACACCCAACAACGTCGTGCTCAGGCCCTAAACAAGGAATACATAAAGTATGATAGTCTCTATGCGGTATCTGTTTCCCACAAGAAATACAATTATTCACTTTTTCTGACATCCGGTAAACCACTTAGGCAAGAAAAAACTAAAATACTCCCCAACGGGGTACTTAGCCAACTTTGACTCGGTCTGAAACTCCGAAATCGAAAAATTTCAGAACGCCAACCGGCACTTGCAATGCTGCTTCTGCATCGGACCATGCGGCAAAAAAGACTGAGGATATGACGTCGGTCATGCGCATTTGTACCCTGACGTCCTGATGTCAGTCAAATGCGCCTTGACTGACGTCAGCCTTATACTTTGACATTCGGGCCGACCGACAGCGGACTACCCAAGTGTAAGGACTGCAGCAATGTGAGATGAACATCAGTGAAACTCTCTAGAACATGATTCAGATCCCTTAAGGAATAACTTTGAAGGGAGACAGAGGAGGATCAAGAGGCAGACAGGCTGAATTAGCAGCAAGGTGTGCTTTGACAGAGGAATATGCCAACCCTGCTTGCACGAGTTCACACAGATAAGACAGCACTAAGGAGAACTCACTATGCGAAGGGTCTAGCTGTCTTTGTTGAAACCACATGGAGAACCTCTTCCATTAAGACATAAGATCTCCTAGTATTGGTTTCCTGGCATCCTGCAGGATTACTAGCGCTTCCTCCGTGTAAAAGTGCCTAGAAGGGATCAGAATTCTATCACCCACAGGTTAAATCTAGAGATTCCAGGTAGGGATGGATCAGGGATCCCTTTTCCTGTGTGAGAAGGTCCACTCTGAGGTAACTTGTGACTGCCCCTGGTTAAATGCAGAAGGATGGGGAACCAATGCTGTCTTGGCCAAAAGGGAGTCACCAGCAAGATTTATGGTTTGTCCTGCTGGATCTTCAACAGGACTTTCTGAAGTAATGGGAAGGGGGGACGCATACAGAAACATCCCCCTCCATGACATGGAGAAGGCATCTGTTGCTCTTGCTATGGGATTCGTTAGCCTGGTGCAAAACAGTGGTAGTCGTCTGTTCTGGGAGGAGGCAAACAGATCTATTTGAGGTGTATCCCATCTGTGGACAATTGTCCAGAAACGCATCCCTGTGTAGCATCTTCTTGGATTTCTTTTTCAATGAAGACCTAGGAGGCACAGGCCCTGAGGAAGGCCTAGTGTCTGAAGGCCTAGGTTCAGTGGACTGAGATGCCGAGGAAAGGGCAGACTGGGCAGCCGTAGGAAAGTACAGTTTTGTACCTACCATAAATGTAGATGTTCGAGTGTTCACCCTGCTGCAGTCATCACACTTGGGTTATCCTGCCATAAGGCGGTCCCGCAGTCGGCCTGAGTTCCAAAGTCTTGGTCCGGCGTCGGTTGCAGTCGCTTCTTCCCTGACGTCAGTGCGCCAGGGGTATATAAGAGGCATCCAGATGTCAGGTGCCCCCAAATAGGTAGGCTATATATAAGCAAATACACCACAGAGGTTGTATAGTATAGAGTGGTATAGATAAGTTCAGCTAGTTCAGAGGGGATGGAGAGAGGGTAACCTGGAATGCAGCAGGGTGAACACTCGAACATATACATTTATGGTAGGTACAAAACTGTACTATGTTCATCGTGTTACCCTGCTGCAGTCATCACACTTGGGTTGAATCCCAAAGCTAAGGATGGGTGGTGGAGTTAAACAGGGTTAGAAGAAGCTAGTAGGCCCTGCAGAACTGCAGTGGCAAAACCAGCTCTAGTCTTAGAATATAGAGGTAAGTGATGGTGTTTGGTGAAGGTGTGCACTGAACTCCAAGTTGCAGCTTCCAGAATATCCTTGGTTGGCACTCCCCTGAGAAAGGCTGCTGATGTAGCTGTAGCCCTGGTGGAGTGGGACCTAATGTTAGCAGGTACCAGTTTCCCCATGATGTGTGTAGCAGAAACGTATGCAATGCCCTATCCATTTAGAAATGGTCTGTTTTGAGATAGCTTTTCCTTGTGATCCTGCAGCATAGGCTACAAAGAGCTGGCCAGATTTTCTGAAAGCCTTAGTTTTATCCAATTAGTAACGTAATTGCCTGTGAATGTCCAAAGAGTGCAGGAGTCTTTCTCCTTTGTTCTGGGGATTTGGGAAGAAGGTGGGCAAATGAATGGTTTGGTTTAGGGCCACAATGGATACCACCTTTGGCATAAAGGAAGGGTTAGTTCGTAGAGAGAGAGACCGTCTTGATGAAAAATGAGGAAAGGCTCCACTGCCATTAGTGCCTGTAGCTCTGAGACTCTTCTAGCTGAGGTTATTGCTAGTAGCAGGGCAGTTTTCCATGAAAGAAATGTAAAATCTGCTGAAAAAGCTGGTTCAAAGGGCGGCAGTGTAAGCTTTTCCAGAACAAAGTTGAGATCCCAAGTAGGTGTTGGTGCTCTCCTGGGTGGTCTTATGTTCTTAGCCCCTCTGAGGTACTGTCTTAGGAGTGGATGTGAGAATAAAGGAGGATCCGTGTTGTAATGAGCTGAAATTGCTGAAGCATGGATCTTAATAGATGAAAAGGAAAGTCCTTTGTGCAACATTTCAGTTAAATATTGTAGAATCTGAGGAATGTTTGGATCAAGGGGATTTTGGCCTTTAGCCTGGTTCTAGGCGCAAAATCTTTTCCATTTGTCTGAATAGGTTTTCCTGGTGCTGGGCCTCCTGGCCTCCAGAATGACATCCATAACAGCTTTGGATAGAGGTGTTGGCTGGTTGTCAAAAGTAATTTGCCATGCAGCCAGGTTTAAAGTCTTGAGCTGGCTGTGTAGAATCGGATTGTCTCGCTGGGTGAGCAGGTGAGGAATTTGTGGTAAAATCCATGGTGGGCTGTGGGCCATGTTCCTTAGAATTGGATACCAATGCTGGCGTGGCCAGTCTGGTGCAATGAGTATCATTTGTGGCCTCTCTAATCTGACTTTCAGCAGTACCTTTGCTAGAAGAGGCAGTGGAGGAAAGGCATATACTGTTAATGTTTTCCAACTGAATGAGAGGGCATCCACTTTCCAAGCTTGTGGATGGAATGTCCTTGTACAAAATTTTTGAAGTTGGTAGTTTTGGGGGCTGGCAAACAGATCTACGTCTGGGCGCCCCCATTTTTGAACTATCATTGCAAATACCTGTGGATCTAGTTTCCACTCGTGTGGATCCATGATGTTTCTGCTTAGGTCATCTGCCAATGTGTTTTTCTTTCCTGGCAGGAATTGTGCTTGTAATTGAACCTGGTAAGACAGTGCTGTTCCACAAGGTCATGGCTTGCCTGCATAGAGGGTAGGTATGTGTGCCCCCTTGCTTGTTTATGTACCACATTACTGTGGTATTGTCCGTCTTTATTATTAGTTGTCCTGGGTGTAAAAGGTCCTTGAAAGCGGTTAGGGCATTCTGTACTGCTAACATTTCTTTTTTTGATTGATATGCAAATGCCTTTGATCTGTAGTCCATTTGCCCTGAATGCACTGTCCTGCCATGTGTGCTCCCCAGGCATAGTCAGATGCATCTGTTGTCATAGTTTGCCTGGCTGTGGGTAAGGTGAAAGGCTGACCCTTGTGTTGAGGTGACATGCCTGTGCCCACCATAGACACTCCTGTTGAAGGCAGGGAATGACTGGTATCATTGTTTCCAAGCTGTGGCTGTGCTGAGTCCATACGCTTTTCAGGTACCATTGTAATTTCCTCATATGCAGTTTTGCAAATGGTACTAGTAATATGCAAGATGCCATGAATCCCAAGGCCTGCAGAATTTTTCTTGCAGGGAGATGGGTCTTTGTTGCCATTATTTTGAAATATTGAGTCAGCTGTTGTTGCTCGTCTGGCGTGAGATAAGCCATCTGGGCCGTTGTATTCAAGGAATATTATGTTTTGTGAGGGCACTAGTTTTTATTTCTTTTCGTTTACTGTGTACCCTAGGCAACTTGGGTGTTTGACAAATGCCAGATGCTTTAAAAGAATGTCCTTGCTTTCTGCTTGAATAAGGCAGTCGTCCAGGTATGGGTATATTTGAATTCCTCTTTGTCTGCAGTATGCAATTACTGGTGCCAGGCATTTTGTGAAGACCCTGGGCGCAGTAGATAAGCCAAAGGGCAGTGCAGAGAATTGATAATGCATTGAACCTGCAATGAAGCGGAGGTATCTTCGGCAATTTTGTCTGATAGGGACATGCAGGTATGCCTCCTTGAGGTCCAACGTTACTAGCCAAGCATTCTTGCCCAGCATGGGAAGAAGCTGCTGTAGTGTTAGCATCTTGAATTTTGGTACTTGCAGATAGGTGTTCAGAATTGAAAGATCCAGAATGGGTCTCCATGCTTTGTCTTTTCTTGGGACTAGAAAGAGTCTTGAGTAAAATCCTTCTCCTTGCTCCTGTGTAGGTACCTGTTGAATGGCTCATGTCCATGAGAGCTGTAATTTGTTTTTGTGCCTCTGCCCATTGATTTGGTGACAGGTTTGGCATTCCTTTTATCCTTGGCAAGGTATGAAAGTGGAATCTGTATCCCTGTGAGACAATGTTTAGGACCCATTTGTTTTTTGTGATGTGCCAGTTGTCTGCAAAAAAATGCTAATTTTCCTCCCAAGGGAGCTGCCAGGAGAGATTTGCTTGGTAGTTTGAGGACTGAGTCATTGTGTTTGTCTTCTGCTAGCTTGGGGCCTGTCTTCTCCTCCTTTCTGGGTAGCAGTACCCCATTGGCGAGGTTTGTAAGGGCCTTGTGACTGACCTCTGCCCCTTGGGCGTCTGTATTTGCCCCTCTGTGATCTGTCAGAAGCTGGAAAGGACCAGTTTTTTGTTGGCCAATTTCTGCTGAAACGAGGAGGTTGTACCTGTAAAAAAATCCTTGACTGTCTGCATAGACTTTGCCTTATCCTCCATTTTCTTTAAAACCTCTTCTGCTTTACCACCAAATAATACATCCTGCTGTAAAGGTGCATCCAATAACTTTGCTTTAACATGATCAGGTAGGGTTTTTGTTCTTTTAACCAAGCATGTCTACGTACGACAGACCCAGTAACAGCTGCTCTACAGGAAGCTTCCAATGAATCAAATCCACACTGTAAAGTATGTTTGCCCACCTGTTCAGCTGCATGCAATAGATCCTGCATCTCCTTGAATTCAGACTGTTCAGTATGTGTGCTCATTTTTTATTTTAATTGAGACATTAGGAATTGCTGATATTTCAGCATGTGAAACTGACAATTTAATGCTCTCATAGCCAGAGTTGCTGAGGTGTATATTTTCTTTCCCCATCTATCTAGGGCTCTGGAATCCCTTTCAGAGGGCACAGGATTTTTAGCCATAGAAGCTTTAGCCCCCTTGGGACCCTGGGAAATTGTTTCTGGGTCAGCCACAGGGCTTTTATAAAGGAATTTGTGTGAATCGGGTACTCTATAGTATATGTCTGGTTTGGCTGGAGCAGGAGCAGGAGGTAGAGAAAGTACAGTTTTGTACCCACCATAAATGTAGATGTTCGAGTGCTAATACAGCTGCAGTGATCACAGATGGGTTCTCTGCCGTCAGGCGGGTCCTCGGTCGGCCGAATTCCAAAGTCTAGGTCGTCAGGGGCTGCGTAGGCGCCTCACTGAAAACCGGAGAACCGGCGACAGGCCCAGCAGAGGCCTCGGAGTCTGGCTTGTTCCTAGGCTGCCTGTCCTTATCCTTGCATTTTTTATGCATGCTGGTCGTCGGCTGCTCAGACGGCATGATATAATTAAATTTCCTACCAAAGTAATGTAGAGCGAAGTCAAAATGGCGTTTGATAGTTCGTTTATTAAGCCTAGCACAAAACTGACAACCTGTGACGTCGTGGTCTGGGCCTAGGCAAGGAATACAATAAGAATGGAAGTCCTTATGAGGTATTTGCTTCCCACAAGAAATGCAATTGTTAACTTTTTCTGACATCGGACTGAGGCAAGAAAAGGTTCCCCAACGGGGTACTTAGCTTTATTGAAGACTTCAGACTGAAATTCGAATCGAAAATCTCAGGTGGTGGCCGACCGGCACTTGCGAACTGCTTCTGCTTTGGGCACCGCGCGGCAAGAAAGACTCAAGAAAATGGCATCAGATGCCTCTTATATACCCCTGGCGCACTGACGTCAGGGAAGAAGCGACAGCAACAGGCACCAGACCGAGACATTGGAACTCAGGCCGACTGCGGGACCGCCTGACGGCAGGATAATCCAAGTGTGATGACTGCAGCAGGGTAGCACGATGAACATCCTGTGGTTCCCCCTCTATGTTGCAAAGCGACGTCTGTGAACCCTCCCCAGACGAGCCTTCTGCTCTAAGTTCTACAGCAATCCAAGGAGTACCAGCTAGATTTGCTTCAACAGATTCCGAGCATTCCTCCATGGGAACATTGAATACAGGAGGGCCATCGGATGGAGGAGGGGCAGCAGTAGCAGCTCCGGGCCTGGAAACCATGGCTGCCTTTTTAGGTGGTTCCACGGGCTGACTGGATGACCCTTCCATCCCTAACGCTAAGTGTTTAAGAAGCTGATTTTCTAGATATATATTCAAGGCATGCAGATGGCTGCATAGGGTTTTAGGCATGAAGGCCTGACAGATCGTGCATGAAAGATGGTCATACGTAGGCCCTAGACAGAAAAGGCAAAGTTCATGGGGGTCCTTATGGGGGATCTGACAACCACACTTGCACTTTCCCTTCTTGGATGACATATAACCCCTAAAAGGCATGCAGTGATAAAGGAATCAAAAACGGCCCCAACAGGGTACTTATCTTTTGGAATTCGAAGAATTGAAGCAAAGATGGCAGGAATGCTGATGTTTGACTGGCGGCAGAGAAGTTCTGAGGAAAGGTATATGCAGACATCACTTTTATGGCCCATGCTCCCTAGGCCGTCAGACGTCCTATGTACCTAGCAGTGACTACAAGCTTTACTGGCCAGACGTTCAGGTAGCAAGAGAGGAAAACCCAAGAGTTTGAGGTACTGCAACTGGAGAACAGAAGGACATCTGAAAACACAATTGCAAGTAGTCAAAACTTTTTCAGACTATATAAGAATGTCATTTGGTCTAGATAAATGTGCGAAAAAAATCTTTAAAGCAGGAAAGCTGCAGCATCAAGAAAAAATCAGTTTGGGACAAGAATGTGATATAAAAACTTGAGCAAGAGGGATTGTATAAACATTTGGGAACTGAAAGAGGACCAACAATAAAACAAATGAAAATAAAACTCAGTAAATATTTTTGAAGTCTAATTCTGAAAACAGCATTGACATCTAGGAACAAAGTTCAAGCTATAAACCAATTTGTTCTTCCTGTCCTAACTTACAGTTTTGGAGTGACTGACTAGGCCCAAAATGTGTTGAACAGATCAGACAAGAAAAAAAGGATGCTTCATGCTCAAATGACTTATAAAAATCAGTGCATGGGCCTCCATGAAACTGATTACATGTACAGATCTGCAATCGTAGGACTGCATACATATTTGCTAAACTCACAAGACTCAAAACATTGGAAACATGAGGAATATAAATCTAACATGACTTTCCTTCTTAGTCTAGCAGAAGCATATCGACATTGAGCAGGAATGAAAATCAAACCAGTACATAAAAATCAGTTAGCAATTGAACGTGCCAAAAAACAAAAGAAAGAATATAAGGTGAAGGGATCAGATGAGAAGACAAGAAAGGTGGAAAATGCATAAATATAGTTGCAAGTATAGAAAACTCCTGGAAAAACCTCATGTTGATCAGGATCGAATGCAGGAATGGTTAAGGAGAGGCACATTTAAACCAAAAGATGGAAGGTTAATATTGGCAGCCCAAGACAGTGGACTACATAAACACTGGTTGACAAAGTCCATTGAACATGTGGGGGAGACAGACAAATGTAGGTTTTGTAAAACAGAATTGGAAACAGTTGCACGCCTTGTTGCTGGTTGTGACATACTAATGACAGAATGACTGTATACTGAAAGGCATAATAATGTGGCAAGAGTGCTGCACTGGGGATTGTACCAACAATAAAATACTGAAGTAGCTAAAAAACACTGTAAAACTTGAGCCACAAAGCATCATAGAAAATATTCAAGTCTACATCACATGGGATCACTCATTACCAACAGTTCAAAAGATAGATGCCAGAAAACCAGATGCAGTGGTCCATGAAAAGACAAAAGTAGACTGATCACTGAAATCGCTACACCCAGTGACTACAGTGTCTTGCATAGAGAGAGAGACAAAGTCAAAATATCAGGATTTGCAGGCAGAAACAAGAGCATTGTGGAAGAAAGATACCCAGACACTTCCAATAGTAGAAGGAGCAACAGGTCTTATAAAAAAATAATCGACAATCATATTTAGACATGTTACCGATACATGCAACTCCATACGAACTGCAGGAGTCATTGCTGGGCACACTGCGGTTGCTGCGAAGAGCACCTCTGGCTGACAGACTGAAAATACTAATTTCATGAATTGTAATCACACTTGGGTATGGGGTCCATTCCAGTCATGGTATCAGAAACCCAAAAGATTTGGAGAAATTAAAATAGGCTGGGGGTAAGAGGGAGGGAAACAAGACTGCAACAGTGAATACACTAACATCTACATTTATGGTAAATGTTCTTTGTGTTTCACTGTTGCAGTCCTGACTATTGGCAAGACTCCCAAAGCATAGAAGAGGGAAGAAGGAGCCTAAGGAGAAGAGAGGATGCCCTCGCAGAAAGTACAGTTTTGTACCTACCATAAATGTAGATGTTCAAGTGGTTATGCTGCTGCAGTCATCACACTTGGGTTATCCTGCCGTCAGGCGGTCCCGCAGTCGGCCTGAATTCGAAAGCCTTGGTCCGGCGTCGGTCGTCGTCGCTTCTTCCCTGACGTCAGTGCGGCAGGGGTATAAAAGAGGCAGCAGACGCCATTTTCTTCAGTTTTTCTTGCCCCAGATGTCAGGTGCTCCAAACTAAGGCGGCAAAATAAGAAGCTTGCAAAACATACCTTAGTGCAAAAAGTACAGTTTTGTACCTACCATAAATGTAGATGTTCGAAGATCCACATTGCTGCAGTCCTTACACTTGGGTAGTCCGCTGTCCTCGGTCGGCCCGAATATCAAAGTATAAGGCTGACGTCGGTCAAGGCGCATTTGACTGACATCAGGACGTCAGGGTACAAATGCGCATGACCGACGCCATATCCTCAGTCTTTTCTTGCCCCAGATGTCAGAAGACCCTAAAAATAAAGGTCAAATCCAAAAGACAGCAAACAACCAAACCACCACCCTTGCACTAACTATATGTACAATATATACAAAATACAAAAATGAACAACCCAACCCACACAACCACCTCTAACTACAGCAGCAATGTGGATCTTCGAACATCTACATTTATGGTAGGTACAAAACTGTACTATGTTCTTCATCTCACATTGCTGCAGTCCTTACACTTGGGTAGAATCCCAAAGCAGAGGTAAGGGAAGATGGCTAACTACAAGGAAGCAGGAGCTGCCAAGATGCCCTGCAAAACAGCAGTGGCAAAACCAGCCCTGGATTTAGAGTAAAGTGGCAGGTGATAATGCCTAGAGAAAGTATGCAATGAACTCCAAGTAGCTGCCTCCAAAATATCCTTGGTTACCACCCCTCAAAAGCTGTTGAAGTGGCAGTAGCCCTAGTGGAATGAGGCCTAATCCCAGCTGGAATCTCCTTGCCATGATGGGAATAACAGAAAGCAATGCAAAACCCAATCCACTTAGAAATAGTTTGTTTTGACACAGGCTTGCCCTGAGAACTCAAAGCAAAAGAAACAAACAACTGCTGAGACTGCCTGAACCCTTTAGTTCTGTCCAAATAATATCGCAACTGCCTGTGTACATCTAAAGTGTGCAAAATCTTTTCCCCTTTATTTTGGGGATTTGCATAAAAGTAGGCAAATGAATAGTTTGGTTTAAAGCCACACTAGAAACCACCTTAGGCATAAAGGAAGGATTAGTACGTAATGATACCCTATCCTTATGGAAAATCAAGAAAGGCTCAACCGCCATAAGGGCCTGCAATTCAGAAACCCTTCTTGCAGAGGTAATTGCCAACAAAAAGCAGTCTTCCATGACAAATATTTCAACTCAGAAGTAGCTGCAGGCTCAAAAGGTTGTAGAGTGAGTTTCTCCAACACAAAATTGAGATCCCAAGCAGGAGTAGGAGCTCTTCGCTTATATTCTTTGCCCTCTAAGAAATTGCTTGAACAAAGGATGAGAAAACAATGGTGGGTCACAATCATAGTGAGCAAATTGCTGCAGCATGAACCTTAATAGAAGAGAAAGACAAACCTTTGTCCAGTAACTCAGTAAGATATTGAAGAGCCACACTCAAATTAGGCTCAGAAACATCAAAATCTTTGCTGCACTCCAAAATAAAAATCTCTTCCATTTATCTGTGTACACTTTCCTTGTACTAGGCCTTCTAGCTTCCAAAAGCACATTCAAAACTTGCTGTGGAAGTTGAGACCCTCTATGGTTCAAAACAGAATATGCCAGGCTGTTAGGTGAAGAGAGTGAAGTTTGACATTGAGCAAATGGCTGTCCTCCTGTGACAACAGGTGTGGAATCGAAGGCAAAGGCCATGGAGGCTTCCGCAGACTTCTCAGTAATGGGTACCAGTGCTGTCGAGGCCAATCTGGAGCTATTAAAATCATCCTTGGCTTGTCCTGTCTGACCTTTAGAAGTACCCTTGGGAGGAGAGGCAGAGGTGGAAAGGCATACACATGAAGATTGCTCCAATTGAAAGAAAGAGCATCCACTTTCCAAGCTGTGGGATGAAACCTTTTGTGCAAAACTTTGGCAGCTGATGGTTTAGTGGAGAAGCGAACAGATCTATGTCTGGAGTTCCCATGACACTGTCAATTTCTGAAACACATGAGGATCCAATTTCCACTCGTGGGGATCCATAATTGCCTGCTCAACACATCTGCTAAGGAGTTCTGTGCTCCTGGCAGAAACCTTGCCTGAAGATTGAGTTGTAAACTGAGAGCAGTCTCCCACAAAATCATTGCTTGCCTGCATAGAGGATAAGAACCCTTGCTTGTTGATGTACCACATGACAGTTGTGTTGTCTGTTAGAATCAACACCTGCCCTGGAAGAAGTAAATCCTTGAAAGCTATTAATGCAAACTGGACTGCTAACATCTCCTTTAGATTGATATGTAGATGTTGTAGTCTGGCAGGCCACTTGTCTTGTATCCACTTTCCATTTAGATGAGCTCCCCAAGCTTTGTCTGAGGCATCTGTCGTTAAAATCTGACTCGCCTCTGGCCGGGTCTCAGAGAGTCCCTTGTTTAGGTGACATTCCTGAGCCCACCACAAAAATTCCTTTTGAATGCAAGGTATTATTTGAATGACAGTGTCTAGATCCTGGCAGTGCTGTGTCCATACATTTTTGAGATACCATTGTAGCTTCCT
This sequence comes from Protopterus annectens, assembly GCF_019279795.1. Classification (NCBI taxonomy): domain Eukaryota; kingdom Metazoa; phylum Chordata; order Ceratodontiformes; family Protopteridae; genus Protopterus; species Protopterus annectens. Next base: position 1,030,324,711 of record NC_056735.1, on the reverse strand, counting down.
CATATGCAGTTTGGCATTGGGAAGCACCAGAATACAAGATGCCATGAACCCTAAGGCTTGAAGGACTGTCCTTGCAGTCAGCCCGGACTGATGAGATAGCTGATGGAAGTAAAGGGATAGACTCTTTTGTTTGTCCGGGGTTAAAAAGGCCATCTGGGATGCTGTATTCAGTCTCACACCCAGAAAGCACATGTCTTGAGAGGGTACTAGACTGGACTTTATTTCGTTCACAGAATACCCTAGGCATCTTAGCACTATCATCACATATTCCAAATGACGAAGAAGCTCTTCCCTTCCTTGAGCCAGAATCAGGCAGTCGTCCAAATAAGGATAGATCTGTATTCCTTTCAGCCTGAAGAAAGCTATCACTGGAGCCAGAACTTTTGTGAACACTCTGGGCGCAGTAGATAAGCCAAAGGGCAATGCAGAGAACTGATAGTGAAAAGTCCCAGCTCGAAAACGCAGATACTTCCTGCAACTTAGTCTGATAGGAACATGAAGGTAAGCCTCCTTGAGATCCAAAGTTACCATCCAATGATCTTTGCCCAGCAGAGGCAAAAGCTGTTGTAACGTCAACATTTTGAACTTGGGAATGTCCAGATAAGTGTTGAGGATAGATAGATCCAAAATTGGTCTCCACGTGTTCCCCTTCTTTGGTACTAGGAACAGGCGAGAATAAAATCCTAGGCCCACTTCTGGCATAGGAACCGGCTGTATGGCCCCTAGTTGAAGTAACAGAGAAATTTGCTTGTGAGCCTCTAGTCTTTGTTGAGGAGGAATGTCTGGCATGCCTCTGAAAGGAGGCAAGGTATGGAAATAAAACCTGTAACCTTGGTGTATGATATCCACTACCCATTTGTCCTGGGTAATTAAACTCCAATTTTCTTTGAAAAGTGCCAACCTTCCCCCCAAAGGTGCTGCCAGACGAGAAGGCTCTGGCAGCTGAAAAGGTAGGTCATTGGGTCTGCTTACGAAAGGACTGACCCCTGCCCTCACCTGAAGACTGTGCAGGAGAACTCCCTGTTCTAGGCCTGAAAGAGCCCTGAGCTCTGCCCCTACCACGTCTAGATCTACCCCTAGACTGGGAATCATAAGAAGGATACGTCCACCCTTTAGCATGCCAATTTCTGCTAAACTTTGGAGGCTGAACCTGCAAAAAATCTTTAACAGTCTGCATAGACTTAGCTTTGTCTTCCATTTTCTTTAAAACTGCCTCAACAGGAGGACCAAACAACACATCAGATTGTAAAGGAGCATCTAAAATCCTCGTTTTAACATGTTCAGACAAATTTTGATCCCTTAAGAACTGATCCAGTGGCAGCCACCCTAGACGAGGCCTGTACAGCATCAAAACCACATTGCAAAGAATGCTTACCCACCTGTTCAGAAACATGCACTAAATCTTGCAACTCTTTACAATCAATACCTACTGCCAAGGCATCAACCTTAGACTTTAATTGTGAAAGGAGATAGTTTTGGTATTTCAACATGTGAAATTGGCAATTCAAAGCCCTCATAGCAAGAGTGGAAGAAGTATAAACTTTCTTTCCCCATCTATCCAAGGCCCTAGCCTCTTTGTCTGCAGGAACCGGATTCTTAACAACAGAAGCCTTAACACCTTTAGGCCCCTGGCTAACAGTTTCTGGGTCTGCCCTAGGACTCTTAAAAGATACTTATGAGCTTCAGGCACCCTGTAATACCTATCCGCTTAACAGGAGCAGGAGGCAAAGAATCAGGATTAAGAGAAGCCTCTGTAAAACATCTTCCACCACATCCAAAACAGGAGGTATAGCCAAAGGCCTATGCTGGGGTAAAACAAAATTCCCTAAGCCTTTTCCTGGAATCAGAGAAGTCCTGACCTTCCCACTTAAAATGCTCCCTCATGGAATGAAGAGTTTCTGAAAAGAAAAATCCTCAGGAGGAGAAGCAGAAGGAGTAGAATCATCCACATCAGAATCAGAATAAGGAGAATACTGCAAGTCTTCAGCAAGACTCTGACACATCTGAAGCCTGCTCAAAACCCCCAGCTCAGGCTCCATCCTAGGCCTCTTATCAGGAGGCATAGAACCCCTAATCAAAGTAATCAAATCTTCTGCCATTTTAAGCATATGCTTCTTGGGCACAGTACCTGAAGAGCTAGGGGTAACACCAACTGAAGCTAAACCTGGCCTGCCCCTGGGAGAAGCCTTAGAAACAGAAGGAGAGGGCCTAGCCACCCTAGGAAGGGAGGGAGTATAGTAACCTGAGAAGCCCCTGCTTGACTTGCCTCCTGAGAGGCCACATCTTGCAAAACTAAAGTCTCACCCTGGGAACACAAAGAAACCTCCGGTGGAGCCACCGGCTCCACCGACACCTCTAAAGAACCGGCGTCCGGTACAGACGGTTCTTCCAGCCTAGGCTTAACTGCTTTGTCCTTGCGCTTTGAGCATCCGACGGCATTTTATAATTGCACCGCTTCCCAAAGACTAACCTTGCACAATCCAACCTCCTCTTTATAGTGCGTTTATTAAATCTAGCACAAGAGCGACAGCCAACAACATCGTGCTCAGGCCCTAAGCAAGGAATACACAAAGTATGATAATCTCTATGTATCTGTTTCCCACAAGAAATGCAATTATTGACTTTTTCTGACATCCGGTAAATCACTGAGGCAAGAAAAACTAAAATATTCCCAACGGGTACTTAGCCAACTTTGAACTCGGTCTGAAACTTAATCGAAAAATCTCAGAACGCCAACCGGCACTTGCAATGCTGCTTCTGCATCGGACCATGCGGCAAAAAAGACTGAGGATATGACGTGGGTCATGCGCATTTGTACCCTGACGTCCTGATGTCAGTCAAATGCGCCTTGACCGACGTCAGCCTTATACTTTGATATTCGGGCCGACCGAGGACAGCGGACTACCCAAGTGTAAGGACTGCAGCAATGTGAGATGAACATCAATGGTACTAGTTGTAAGCAAATACACCATATAGACATGCATCCCAAAGGCTGAAGTACATGGAGGTATAAGAAAAGCCTTGTTAGGTAGAGGGGATGGAAGGAGGGTAACCTGGACTGCAGCAGCATAACCACTCGAACATCTACATTTATGGTAGGCACAAAATTGTACTATGTTCATCGTGCTATGCTGCTGCAGTCATCACACTTGGGTAGAATCCCAAAGCTATGGTTGGGTGGTAGGAGCTAAATTGGGTTAGGTGCAGCTAAGATGCCCTGCAGAACTGCAGTGGCAAACCCAGCTCTGGTTTTGGAGTACAGAGGAAGGTGGTAATGCTTGAAGGTGTGCACCGAACTCCAGGTAGCTGCCTCCAGAATGTCCTTTGCTGGGACTCCTCGGAGGAAGGTTGCTGTAGCCCTGGTAGAGTGAGACCTAATACTAGCAGGCACTGCTTTCCCGTGGTGTGAGTAGCAAAAGCGGATGCAATGTGCTATCCATTTGGAGATGGTCTGTTTTGAAATAGCCTTTCCTTCTGAGCCTGGTGCATAGGATACAAGGAGTTGGTCAGATTTTCTGAAGGCCTTTGTCTTGTCCAAATAGTAACGTAACTGTCTGTGAATGTCCAAAGAGTGACGGAGTCTTTCTCCTTTATTCTGTGGGTTTGGATAAAAGGTGGGCAAGTGTATGGTCTGATTGAGAGCCACACTGGATACTACCTTTGGCATGAAGGAAGGGTTGGTGCGTAAAGATACTCTGTCCTGATGGAAAATGATGAAAGGTTCCACTGCCATAAGTGCCTGCAGTTCTGAGACTCTGTGTGCTGAGGTGATAGCCAGCAGCAGGGCGGTCTTCCATGACAAGTATTGAAGCTCTGCTGAAAAAGCTGGTTCGAAAGGAGGAAGTGTTAACTTTTCCAGAACAAAATTTAGATCCCAAGTTGGAGTTGGTGGTTTTCTGGGGGGTCTTATATTTTTTGCCCCTCTGAGAAACTGCCTTAGCAAAGGATGAGAAAAAATGGGAGGAACCGTATCATATTGAGCTGAAATGGCTGAAGCATGGATCTTTATGGATGAGAAAGAAAGGCCTTTGTGTAGCATCTCAGTTAGATATTGGAGTATGTGCGGAATATTTGGGATGCCAGGATTTAGGCTTCTGGCCTGGCTCCATACACAAAATCTTTTTCATTTGTCTGAGTAAGTTTTTCTGGTGCTGGGCCTCCTGGCCTCCAAAATGACATTCTGGACGTCCTTTGAGAGAAGTGTTGTTTGATAATTTAAGGTATTTTCCATGCAGCTAGATTTAAGGTCCTTAGCTGAGAGTTATGTTGGGTTAACAGCAGAGGAAATTGAGGTAAGATCCATGGAGGGCTGCGAGTCAAGTTTCGTAGTAGTGGGTACCAGTGTTGACGTGGCCAGTCCGGAGCAATGAGGATCATCTGTGGTCTCTGATCTGGCTTTCAGTAATACCTGGGTCAGTAGAGGCAGAGGTGGGAAGGTGTAGACTGACAATGCTGTCCAACTGAATGATAGGGCATCCACTTTCCAGGCCAGGGGATAAGTCCTTGTGCAAAATTTTTGTAGCTGGCAATTGTTGGTTGAGGTAAACAGATCTATGTCTGGTGGTCCCCACCTTTGAGTTATCATTGAGAATACTTGTGGGTGTAGTCTCCACTCGTGAGGATCCGTCAAATTTCTGCTTAATTTGTCAGTCAAAATGTTTTCTTTTCCTGGCAGGAATTGTGCTTGCAGTTGTACTTGGTAAGTTAATGCTGTGTTTCACAAGTCCATAGCCTGTATGCATAGTGGGTAGGAGAGCATTCCTCCTTGTTTATGTACCACATAACTGTGGTGTTGTCCATCCTTATTAGAAGTTGTCCTGGATGCAAAAGGTCCTTGAAGGCTGTTAGTGCATTTTTTACAGCTAGCATCTCCTTTTGATTGATGTGGTTGCCTTTGGTTTGCAGACCATTTGCCCTGTATGCATTGTCCTGCCATGTGTGCACCCCAGGCGTAGTCTGATGAATCTGTTGTCAAGGTTTGGTTTGGTGGAGGTGAGACAAAAGGAAGGCCCTTGTTTGCTTGGCATGCTTGAGCCACCATAGAAACTGTTTTTGAAGGCAGGGAATGAGAGTTATAGTTGCTTCGTGGCTGTGTCTGTGTTGGGACCATACACTTTTTAGGTACCATTGTAGTTTTCTCATATGCAGCCTTGCATATGCAATTAGTTGAATGCAGGATGCCATGTACCCAAATGCCTGCAGGAATTTCCTTGCAGTGAGCTGGGTAGAAGTTGCCATCTTTTTGAAGTACTGAGCCAGTTGATTTTGCTTGTCTGGCATGAGGTAAGCCATCTGGGCCATTGTATTCAAGCTGGCACCCAGGAAAATTATTTCTTGTGAGGGTATTAGTTTTGAATTCTTTTTGTTTACTGTGTACCCTAGGCAACTGAGCAACTTTGTTACAAATGCCAGATGCTGTAGTAGGATGTCTTTGCTGTCCGCTTGGATCAGGCAGTCCCATCCAGATATGGATAAATTTGTATTCCTCGCTGTCTGCAGTATGCAATTACTGATGCCAGGCATTTCGTGAATACTCTGGGCACAGTAGATAAGCCAAAGGGCAATGCAGAGAATTGATAATGCGTTGTGCCTGCCAGAAATCTGAGGTATCTTCTGCAATCTTGTCTGATAGGGACATGCAGGTATGCCTCTTGGAGGTCCAACATTACCAGCCAAGACTCCTTGCCCAGCATGGAAAGAAGCTGCTGTAGTGTGAGCATTTTGAATTTGGGAATGTCCAGGTACGTGTTTAGAATTCAAAGGTCTAAGATGGGTCTCCAGGCTTTGTCATTTCTTGGTACTAGAAACAGTCTTGAGTAAAATCCTTGACCTTGCTCTTTTGCAGGTACCTTTTGAATTGCTTTCTTGTTCATGAGAGCTGAAATTTGCTTTTGTGCCTCTGCCCATTGGTTTGTTGGCAGATTTGGCATGCCTCTCATCCGTGGTAAAGTGTGTAAATGAAATCTGTAGCCTCGGGTAATAATATCCAGAACCCATTTGTCCTTTGTTATGATGTGCCAATTTTGTGGGAAGAGAGACAGTTTTCCTCCTAGAGGTGCTGCCTGGGCAATTTTGCTTGGTAGGCGAAGAGGAAAGTCATTGAGTTTGTTTTCTGAAGGGTTGAGATCTGTCGTCTCCCCCTCTGAGTTGTTGTTTGCCATTGTCTAGGCCTGAAGGTACCCTAGGGCGTCTGTACCTGCCCCTTTGGGGTCTGTCTGAAGCAGGAAAGGACCAGTTTTTTGATGGCCAGTTTCTGCTGAAGCGAGGAGGTTGTACCTGTAAAAAATCTTTAACTGTTTGCATTGATTTTGCCTTTTCTTACATCTTCTTTAAAACTTCCTCTGCTTTGACACCAAATAACGCATCCTTTTGCAGTGGAGCATCCAGTAACTTTGCTTTGACATGTTCTGATAAGGTCAGCACTTTTAGCCAAGCATGTCTACGTATTACAGATCCTGTGACTGCTGCTCTACAGGAGGCCTCCAAAGAATCAAAACCACACTGCAAGGTATGTTTTCCCACTTGTTCTGCTACATGCAACAAATCTTGCATCCATTTGAAATCTAGCTGATCTGTTTGAGGGATCATTTTCTGTTTTAACTGAGTAAGCAAGTACTGCTGGTATTTAATCATGTGGAATTGGCAGTTTAATGCCCTCATGGCCAAAGTGGCAGAGGTATACACTTTTTCCCCCATCTTTCCAATGCCCTGGAATCTCTTTCTGCAGGTAGTGAATTCTTAGCAGTAGAGGCCTTAACCCCTTTGGGACCCTGGGAAATGGTTTCTGGGTCTGCAGCAGGGCTTTTATATAAAAACTTGTGAGAGTCAGGGACTCAATAGTATCTATCTGGTTTAGGTGGTGCTGGAGGTAAGGAATCTGGATTTAGACTGGATTCAGTATAGACATCATCCAGAATGTCTAAAACAGGAGGAATGGCAAGGGGTCTATGCTGAGGCAGAAGAAGAAACTCACAGAGTCTTTTCTTGGAGTCAAGAGTAATCTTGTCCTTCCCAGTGGAAATGCTCTCTCATGGTGTGCAGGGTTTCCCCAAAAGAGAAGTCTTCATGGGGGAAACAGAGGGAATAGTCTCCTCAGCATCTGAGTCTTCTCATAGAGGGAGAAGGGGTAATCCTGTTCCTCAGTGTCTGCTGAGGAAATGGATTCCTGGTCAGAAGGAGGTAAATCTTCCTCCAGTCTAGGCCTTTTGTCAGGAGGGGGCTGGGAACCTCTGATAGGGGTAATCAGGTCCTCCCCCATTTTGAGTATCTGTTTTTTAGGCATAGGGGCTTGTGTGGGAGTCTGTGGACCCGGTTTCTTAACCTTTGGAAGCTTAGCGTATAACTTAACGGAAAGAGTAGTCGGTTTAAAGATGCCTTCTGAAAACGAAGGCCTGTCCATAGCCTCCGGATCGCCGCCAGGGCTGGCGTCCACGAGTTGAGGAGGAACCGGCTCCAGTGGCCCAGTAGATTCTGACTGAGAGGTAGTCATATTTTCTAAATCTGTGGTAGTCAGGGGCTGCATAGGTGCCTCACTGAATACCGAAGATCCGGCGGCAGGCCTAACCGAGACCTCGGTATCTGGTCTAGGCTGCCAGTCTTTGTCCTTGCGTTTTTTAAACATAGTGGTAGTCGGAGGTTCCGACGACATAATGTAGTTGAATTTTCTGCCAAAATAATGTTGGGCGGTATCAGCCTGACGCTTAATAGTGCGTTTATTGAACCTAGCGCAAAACCGACAACCAGAAACGGCGTGGTCTGGGCCTAGGCAAGGAATACAATAAGAATGAAAATCCTTATGAGGTATTTGCTTCCCACAAGAAATACAATTATTAACTTTGTCTGACATTGGTCTGAGGCAAGAAAATTTCCCCCAACGGGGTACTTAGCTTTATAGAAGACTTCGGCTGAAATTCTGTTCGAAAATCTCAGGAGCTGGCCGACCGGCACTTGCGAACTGCTTCTGCTTCGGGCACTGCGCGGCAAGAAAGATTGGAGAAAATGGCATCAGCTGCCTCTTTTATACCCCTGCCGCACTGACGTCAGGGAAGAAGTGACGCCAGACCAAGGCTTTGGAATTCAGGCCGACTGCGGGACCGCCTGACGGCAGGATAACCCAAGTGTGATGACTGCAGCAGCATAGCACGATGAACATCAGCAGTGGCAAAGCCTGCTCTGGATATGGAAAAGGTTGCCAAGTGGTAGTGCCTGGTGAGGAGAACCAGACGCAGCCTCTAATATGTCCTTAGTGGGGAGACCCTTAATGAAGGCAGCACAGGTTGTTGTAGGCCCTGGTGGAGTATGACCTGATCCCAGCCGGTAGGACCTTGCCATGAGTGCTGTAATAAAAGGAGATGGAATGAGATTCATTCAGAGATAGTTTGCTTAGAGGCTTGGCTTGCCCTCTGAGCCAGGGGCAAATGTGATGAAAAGCTGCTCAGTCTTCATCAGAACTTTAGTCTTATCCAGGTATAAGGGCAGCTCTCTGTGCACATCCAAAGAATGCAAAATCCTCTCCCTTTTATTTTGTGGGTGGGAAAAGAAGGTGGGGAGATAGATGGCCTGATTCTCAGTGGCCACCCTGGGCATAAAGGATGGGTTGGTTTTAAGAGACCTTATCCTTGTGAAAAGTAAGTAAAGATTCCACTGCCATGACGGCTTGTAACTCAGAAACCCTCCTGGCTGAAGTGATAGCCAGTAGCAGTGCTGCTTTCTATGTCAGAAACTTCAAATCAGCAGAAGCTGCTGGTTCAAAAGGAAGAAAAAGTTAGCCTTTCAAGCACAAAGTTCCCAAGGAGGAGTAGGTTTCCTCATAGGTGGTCTAATGTGAATAACTCCCCTGAGGAATTGTCTTAAGAGTGGACTGGAGAAGACAGGGGGATGAAGAGACATGTATGCAGAGAAAGCAGAAGCATGGATTTTAATAGAACAAGACAGCCCCGGACTCAAGCGGCCAGTTAGGTATTCCAGGATATTGGAAATATGAGGTGAATGTAGGTCTAGGTGAACCAAATAGAGAATCTTTTCCACTTAGCTCTAAGACTTTCGAGTGCTAGGTTTTCTGGATTCTTTGAGGATGTCTAACACCTGTTTAACTCAGGGTAGCACCAGTGTAGGATGTTGTGGGATCATCCAAGCTGCTAGGCGGAGGGTCTGCAAGTTGGGGTGGACAACTTTTCCATTTTTGTGCGAGGAGATCTACCTTCTGAAGCAGAGGCCATGTTGTCTGGTTGGTGAGCTCGAGGAGTGGACACCAATGCTGTCTGGGGCCAGTCTGGAGCTATCACATTGCTCTTGGTCCCTCTTTCCTGATCTTGAGAAGGACACGAGGAAGGAGAAGTATGGGAGGAAATGCATGAATGTAAAGTTGAGTCCATGGGAAGGAAAAGGCATCTGTTTTCCAGGCTGACATCTTTGTTCCTGTGCAGAATTTTTCACAGACAGTGTTTTCCTTGGCAGCAAAGAGGTCCACCTCCAGAACTCCAAGACTAGGCTATGGTTTGAAAATCTCTAGGTGCAAATGCCACACGTGGGAGTCTATCAGATTCCTGCTGAGATGATCTGCCAGTGCATTTTGAACTCCTGGTAGAATATTGCGCTACTAGGTGCAGACCCAAGGAGTAAGCTGTCTCCATGACTTGCACTGCTAGCCAATACAGGCTGTGTCCCTCCCTGTCTATATACAACACAACTGTGGTATTGTCCGTCATTAATAGGATGCTTGGTGCCCATTTTTCTTTGAAGGCTAGCAGGCCCTTCTGTACTGCTATGAGACCCTTCCAACAGATGCATCTGTTTCTGATGCAGAGATCCCATATTCCCTGGGTTTGAAGGTTCTGAAAATGAGTCACTAGGCTCTTTCTGAAGCATCTGTGGTTAGGGTCTGACCCTGAGAACTGAATCTGAAGGGCAGGCCCGGATTGTGTGAGCAAGTCTGCACCCACCAAGCAAACTCCTGTTTGAGGGAAGGGATCAGGGGGATCTAAGTTTCTAGGGACAGAAAGCTCTGGCACCATAAATTCCTGAGGTACCACTGAAGCTTCCCAATTCGTAGCCTGGCAAGGGGTACCACATCAGGATACATGAGGCCATGTAGCCTGGCAAGGGGTACCACATCAGGATACATGAGGCCATGTATCCCACGGCCCGTAGGAATTCCCTTGAGATGCAATCCCTCATTTGGATCCTTTATTTATTACTTATTTATTTTACATTTGTTTACTGGGAAGGAGCTCCACAAAGATTAGTACAGTAAATACAATATGCATGCTAATAAAGTACAGTACAGAGTTAAAAAGTTAATAAGGTACAGTTTCAAGGCCAAGAAAGGAGCAAACAGTACATATACTATAAGGAGCACAATGTGTTACAATAAACAACACAGTTGAAAAGACATTTTGCTTAGTCATTTGGTTACATTAATCAGTGGCTAGTACAGTAAACACACATTAAGAGTACAGAAATGAGTTGTTGCAAGCTTAGTATGAAGTAGTATGTCAGAAAAGAGACTTTCTGGAGGGAGGAAGGTCTTCTAGAGATAGGAGTCTAGAAGAGCCCCCAGGAAACAATTCCCTTTGCTGGTAAAGTGTGGGACTTCTGGAGGTCACCGTGAACAGCAGAGATGAGTAGGTCCTGGGGGAATTTAAGGTCCTTGAGTAGTTTTGTCTGATCTGTGGCCTGTAAGAGGCACTTATCCAAGTAAGGATATATTAGGATTTCCATAGTCCTGCAGAATGCTACTACTGGTGCTAGGCAATTTGTCTTATCTACCACACCTAGAGTTTTCACAAAGGGCACAGCAGAAATTTGATAGTGACTGGATCCTGCTCTGAAGCAAAGAAATGTTCTGTGTGATTTGTGAACACGAATATGGAGCTAGGCATCTTTTAGGTCGAGACCGACCATGAAGGCCTGGGGGATATCAAGGGCAGGAGCTTTTTGTAGAGTTAACATTTTGAACTTGGGCAGCAGGAGGAACCAATTAAGATTGGACATATCCAGAATGGGATATCAAGACTCTTCCTTTCTGGGACCAGGAATATTCTGGAATAGAATTATATTCCCTGTTGAGGGGGGGGGGGGGTGGCTCTACTGCTCCTTGTTTGCACATAATTTCAATTTGATCCAGTGCTTCTGTTTTTGATTTTTGGGAACATCTGGATAACCAGAGTACTTTAAATGCTCTTTGAAGGTGAGCTTGTAGTAATTTCCAATAATGTCTAGAACCCACTTGTCTGAGGTAATGGAGGTCCAGGAATGAAAGAAAAAAAAAAGACAGCCTTCCTCCTAGCTTTGGCATGGGGAGATGGCTGAGTCACTGTTGGTCTTTGGATGCTGCTTGGGATCTAAAACTCCCTTAACTTTGGGTTTGAGGACCAGGTTATGCCTTTTTTGCTGCTGCTGCCTCCGTCTATGTGGTCTATCCCTTTGAGGTGTTCTGTCTGCTCCTAAACTGGGAGGGAAAAGGACTGGTGCCTGGCAGGACAATTCCTACTAAACGTGGGAGGTTGCACCCCAGAGGAAATCTTTCACTGTCGGCATAGACTTTACCTTATCCTCCATCTTTCTAAGAACTACTTCTGCTTCTGGGCCAAATAGAACACCTTTGCCAAGAGAAATACCCAGCAAATTAGATTTAATCTGGTCTGGAAGGGCTTGTCCTCGAAGCCAAGCATGAAAAGACCCCCAGTGGTAGCAGCTCTGCAGGATGCTTCCATGGCATCATAACCACAATGGAGGGAATGCTTTGCTACCCGAGCAATGGAATGAGACAGGTCAGACAATTAGGTTTTTGCCTTTAAGGATGGAAACCTTCTGTTTGAGTTGCTCAAGGATAGTTTGTTGATATTTAATCATATGGAATTGGCAGTTGAGGGTCCTCATGGTGAGTGTAGCAGAAGTATTTACCTTTTTCCCAAACTGGTAAAGGGATCTGCACTGTCTGTGGGAAGTAGATTCCTGGAAGAACCGACTTTAGCTCCTTTAGGTCCTGGCATGATCACTTCAGGGTTAGCAGTGGGGTTTCTGTAAAGATATTTATGGGAATCCTGGATCCTGTAAAACCTGTCTGGTTTATGTGGGGCAGGAGGAAGGGAGTCAGGTTTTAGAGAAAATTCCTGGAAGACATTTACTTTATTTTACATTTGTTGACCGGGCAAGTCTAACTGGATATATGTCCATTTTGAGTAGAGGCCCGGGGAGATGAGCTCCATGAGAACAAAATCATAACATCTCATATAAACAAATCAAAACATCATATATAAACGCAAGTTCATAAACAACTATTCATATGTATAATGTACATTGAAGGAATAGTAGAGAGATTATCAAAGAGGGTAGTCATTCCAAACATAGTACAGAGAAATGCAGATACAATACAAAAACTGCAGGTTAACACATAATATAGAAAAGCAAGCAGGTTATACTATAATTATTTAGTAAAAAAGATGTCACAATCATAAGTTTCTAGAAGATGCAAGTTAGTTTATAGTAGGACAAGGGTATGTTATATTTAAGGCAAAAAGGACTTGATAAATGAGAAGAAGAGGGTAGGCAGAAGCAAGATAGAAGAGCTAGTTGCTTGGTCAGGCTTAGCATAGGGGCACAACCAGTGTGTTCTGAGGAAGAGTTTTAGTTCCCGTTTGAAAAGTGATATAGAGGGAAGTGAGGAAAGTTCACTAGGAAGTAGGTTCCAGGATTTTCCAACAGTATTAGAGAAGAGAGAGTCCCCAGCTCTGTTGTTGGATTTTGTAATATCTACAAGCAGTTTGTGTGATGATCGTAGGGTCTTCAGATTGGTATAGGGGATGATGAAGGTTGATAGTACAGGAGTATTGGTAGGTTGGTAAAGGGTCTTATGGGCAATGGTCAGTTGGTGGAATTTAAGCTGATTTTGCAGTTCAAGCCATCCTAGCTACTTTAGATTATAACATTGGTGGGTTCTGAAAGTGTTTTTCCATTTTATTGAGGTTGTTTTTAGACAGATTTGTATATATGGGTGAGGCATAGAGGGGAGTAGAGATTAGAGGAGTGTGAGTAATACTTATTCTAGCTGAAGGAGAAAGGAAGGGTTTGATCCTGTAGAGAGAGCCTAGTTTTCTGTTAACAGTTTTTAGAGTATTGCTGATCTGGGTGTCGAAGTTGAGGTTGTCGTCTATGGTGATGCCTAGTAGTTTGGTTGTAGGTTCTGGGGATATGAGAGTACCGTTGCTGGATGTTACAGTGAAATCTACTGGGGAGGACCTATGTGTAGGAGTAAAAAGGAGGAGTTCAGTTTTTTGGGGGTTCAGTAGGAGACAGCACTGTGTAAACCATTGTTCAACTGTGTTAAACACTGCTTGGGTAAGGGAGTGAAGTTCAGATGTGGATGAGCATATAAGAGTGGAGTCTTCTGCGTATTGGATATATGTAGCTTGGGGGATTGCTAGATGAAGGTCATTGATAAATATAGAAAAAAGTAAGGGTCCTAATATAAACCCTTGAGGGAAACCAAGGTTAACAGGCAGGTAGGTAGATAGAATATTGTGCCAAAGAACAGCCTGCTGTTTGTTTTCTAACTAGGACTTGAACCATTTTATAGCAAGTTCATCTAGTGACAGGGATGTAAGGATATTTAAAAGTATCTGGTGATTTACCATATTGAATGCCTTGGATACATCAATAAACAATGCTGAGGAAAGCATATTGTGACTGTGTTTTTTGTTGATATAGTCAGTAAAGGACAGGAGGGCAGTAGTAGTGCTGTGGGAAGGTCTGAAACCATGTTGACAGATGAATAGTAAATTATTTTGGATTAGGTGGTCCAGCATTTGCTTGTGGATACATTTTTCCATGATCTTTGCCAAAGGAGAAAGTAGGGCTATGGGACATTGTTGGAGAAGTCAGTGGAGCTTCCGCATTTATGTAGGGGATAATATGGGAGACTTTCCAGATACTAGGAATCTGTCCTTCACTGATGGTTCTATTGATCAGGATGGAAATGGGATAGGCAATGGATGTGGCTGCTTTTTGTAGATATTCAGCAGGTAGTTGGTTTGCTGAAGAATGGTTTCAGTTTTTGGAGAAGGGTAAGAATATATGTTGTTGGGACTGGTTGGAAGAGAAATGGAGGAGGTTGGGTAGAGTTTGAGTTAGATATAGGAAAGCCTTGAGGCGATAACTGCCAAGTGTTTGGATGGCTTCAGTGAAAAAGGTATTAAAGGCATTGGCAGTATGCTTGGGATTTTCCTGGTCTGTGCCTTGTGGGTTTGGAGTGATTGATTGACCTGGGTGCAATAGTTGGTTAATACTCGCCCAGTTGGTTAATACTCGCCCAGAACTTTTGAGGTTTATTATGGTAAGTATGCTGGAATTGTAGGTAGTAGTTTATTTTGTCAGAGAGTATAGATTTTTTAGTGTCATTTCTCAGCTGTTTGAAATTTTGTTGGTCTATTAGGATTTTAGTCATTTGCCATTTATTTCTAAGATGGATTTTTGCTTGGTTTCTTTTGAAAGCCATGGGGCAGATTTAGTTCGGATTCTGATAGAGTGGGTTGGAGCATGAGGAGCATGATGGTCAAGTATAGCTAGGAAGTTAAAATTAAAGTATTTAACATCATTCTCCAATGGGACGTATTTTAAGGGAGACCAGTTACATGCTTTTAGTTTGTTTTGGAAGAGATCAGGGTTAACGTTTTTCTTGGTTCTAACTGTCCTACAAATAGTTGGAACAGGTAGATTGGTCTTGTGCTTGATGATGTAGGTGAGTGAGTGGTCACTCACATCATCAGGGAAGGTTCCAGTTTCAAAAGTGAGGGGAAGATTATTTATGAGAATCCAGTCTAAGATACTTTCTTTCTTACTAGGTTTGTTTATCCTAGTAGGGGAGGTAATGGTTTTAGAGAAACCGAATAGGTTGATATGGGTGGTAGGGTGAGTACCGTTGCAACATTTCCAATCAATGATGAAATCCTCTAGGATAATGGTTTCTTGGGGTAAGTTTTGAGATAACCAGCAAAGGATATCTTCTATGGTGGCACTGTTATTACCAGGAGGAAGATAGATACAGATAATATAAATGGATTTGTAAGCGTTGATTTGAAGTTTGGAAATAAGAATTTCAGCGTTAGAGGTGGCTTGTAATCATAGGTAGTAATTTGTAGGCCTGATTTAAATAAAATAGCAGTCCCATCACCCTTCTTAGCTACACGTGGCGTGGCGGGATGACTTCATTGTCTTTAGTAACGGGTTTTAACCAGGTTTATGTTAAACATAGAATGTCAAAGGAGTAGACTTCTAAGAGAGAATTGAGTTGTGCAACTTTTATTAATATTACGTACAGTGAGGTGAGCTATTACAAGTGAGTTTGGTGAGGGAATGAAAAGTAGAGGGATTGGAGTTGAGTGGTAGTAGTTGTTGAGCCTGGGTGTGGGTGAATATCTCCATCTTTTAAAGAGAGGAGCTGTATTTGAAATTTAGGATTTGGGGATTTACAGTATAGGTTTGGAGATCTCCTGAGGTTGAGAGTGTTGTATCTAATTGTGGGCTATTCTATGATACTTAGGCAGTAGAAAGCTGGGTTTAGATCTTATATTTACATGGTTAGGAGAATAGGAGGTGGTTAGCTTATTGGGGTACTGAAGTTGTGGATTTAATGGGTGTTCATAGAAGGTAAGCAGGTAGACTAAAGTTAAAGGAGGTAGAAGTATGAGTGTGAGTAACAGCTGTACGTGTGTTGAGGTGTGTAGTTTGTACATTCGGATGGGTTAGGTGTAAGGTCTGTTATAGGTATGGAAGTAAAGTAGATGTAGACAGGGAGGGGTAGAGGGTGTGGTGGGAGAGGTAGGGAGTAGTAGGTGAAAGGAGGGAATAGGTGGTTGATGGGAAATGTTAATGTATGTAGTGATTGGTGAGAAGGGGAAGGGGTGTGGTTAGGTAGTATAAGAGTAGGACCTCTGGGGTGGGTGGAAACTGGGGATAGGGTAGGGGAGCGGAGTGAGCCCGCAGGGCGAACGGAGTGGGTAGACACAGGTAGAGGAGAAACAATCAGCGATACTGGTTACTGAAAAAGTTAGGCAAGTCTAAAGGGGGAAAGAGCAGAGATAAGCAGTCTAAGAAAACAGGAGGGTGTAGACAGTAAAGGGTGAAGTGTAAAGTTTCAGAGCAGGTCTAGGAAATGTAGAGCAAATAAAAGAAGAATAGCAGATGGATAAGCAGGAGAAATAAAGGAAGGGATAGGGTGCCACCTACTGGACAGAGCTAGTATTGCAGGTAGTTCTGTAAGGGCGCTAGCTGTTGTCAGACTAGGGAAGGGGGAAGTTTGTAAGAGGGGTTACTATGAGGTGGTGGAGGTGTTTTGGCAACAGGGTAGATGGAAGGGGGTAAAGGCTGCTGGCTGTCCAGGCTCGGAGCGTGCTTTAGAACCCCTGAAGCAACAGTGGAAGGTAGTAGGCTTTACAGGCAAGACATAGATAACGTACTTTCTTGAGAGAGGGTACAGGGAACAGAGGCATAGAGATGAGACCACAGGTTTTGGATGGGGTCCTTTGTCACTAGGTAGGTAGTTTCACAGAGATTAATTGCTGGAAGAGCGCAATGGAGAGCAGGGTACTTATGGGAGAGAGAGAGAGAGAATAGTGGTGGTAAGTAGCAAGAGGTTAGCACACAGAAAGGTAGTTATAGCAATATAATAACAGGCATTACAAGAAGACAAGAAATAAAAACAGTACTAGGCTATCAGCCCTAGGGCCTATACAAGCCTAGCCATAACAATTCCCTGGCTATTTCTTCCCACATTATTTACTTTCCTGGACCCCTGTCTAGCAGGGCGACTGACGTGATCCCTGGGGTGAATTTCCTTTCTCCCATCCAATCATCAAGGTTCCTCTTGAAGAGGTCCAAAGAGGCACTCTGCTTTACATGTATGGGCAATCTATTCCAGAGTCTGGGGAGTCTCTGGGTCAGGAACCTATCCCTCCAGCATGTTTTGTTTATTGTGAGGACAAGGTTTAGATCCCTGGAGCGTGTAGCTCTGAGGGATTGGGATTTCTTTAAGTGTAGCATGTCCAACAGCTCTGGGTTTGACATGGCCTTGTATGTTAAGCAGAGATCGCCTCTGAGTAGACGATATGCGACAGAGTATAGCTGGAGTTTTTTAGGCGGTCAGCGTAGGGCATCTGCTTTAGGCCTGTGATTCTTTTAGTGAGGTATTTCTGAGGCCTTTCCAGTTGTTGCAGATGTCTTGAGAGGTACATCCCAAATGGGGCGTTGTTTTCTATAATGGGTCTAATGAGGGATGAGTACAGTGGGACAATGACCTCCTTTATTCTGGATGAAAAGCCCTTCATGATGAGGTGTGCCACATAGAAGGATTTCCTGACTGTTGTGGCGATGTGTTTATCGAAGTTGAGACCACTGTCCACCTGTGTCCCTAAGTCTCTTATCACACTTTCTGTGTTTAGTGTACTGCCACCTATATGGTAATTTATGGATACATGTTTTTTCCCAAAGGGGATAACAATACATTTCTTGGCATTGAGCTTGAGCCCATGGCTCTGGCACCAAGCATCTGTTTCTGTAAGGCCCTTTTGTAGAGTATCCACATCATTTGGGGATTCAATAATGGCTCCCCAGTTTGCAGTCATCTGCAAACTTTGCTAGCCAGAGTCCCTTAGTGTTGACCTGTACTTCAAAGTAGATGCCAAACAAGAGCGGCCCCAGGACTGAACCCTGAGGTACTCCACTTGTCACTTGTCTGGAGCTGGATTTGGAGTCGGCTACTTTTACAGTGTGGGTTCTATCAGTAAGCCATTTAGCAACCCATTGGGTGACATAGGGATTAATGCCCAACTTAGTAAGTTTATCTATGATTCCAGAGTGGGGGATGGTGTCAAAGGCCTTGGCAAGGTCTAGATAGGCTGTGTGGACCACCTTACCCTTGTCCATGGCTCTGGAGACAGATTCAAAGAAGTCAATCAGGTTCAGGAGACAAGATCGTCCCTTCACAAACCCAAACTGGGTGGGGTCCAGTGTTTGAAGGTTGCCAATGTCTTTGTTTATAAGTTCCATGATAATACGCTCCATGGCCTTGCAGATAAGGCTTGTCAGACTGATGGGACGGTAGTTTCCGGGATCCAATGTGGATTCCCCCCTTGTGGATTGGTATAACTGCAGCTCTGCGCCACTCAGTGGGCACGAAACCTGAGGTGAGGCTATGATTAAACATGACACTTAGGTGAGGTGCCAGTTCATATTGTAGTTCATGTAGTACACAGCCCGGGATGTCATCTGGTCCCATGGATACTGTATTCTTGGCTTTACAGAGTGCGTTTTGTACCTGTGTGGCCGTTATTACTGGAATTTGGCAATCTTCCGGTATTGAGATGGGCCATTTAGGGGGTGAGAGGGGGGTGAAGTTGGCACTAAATCGATCTGCCAGGATATTGGCAACATCCTTCCGATCAGTATATTTAATGCCATTCTGTTTTAGCTCAGAGCAGATCTGAGCATTGCCATTTAGATTCTTGACATAGTTATAGAATGCTTTGTGGTTGTCTTTGGAATCTTTGGCAATTTTATTTTCGTAACTAGCTTAGGAGGATTTTATGAGGCATCTCAGTTTCTTAGAGGCTAGTAAGGGAGTTTTTTGCATCCTGGGATTTTCCTCTTTTCTGCAAAAACCAGAGCCACAAAACAAAACGCTAGTAGCCACTCATATACTGGAACAGCAGTAATGCAGAACAGTTGTAAAAATTCAAAGTGAAGCACTTCCAAAAGTAATATGAAGTGTAACTTCATTTATTTTAGATAATGTTAATACTATAATCAGACCTAAACAGGGAAATTGCAAAACTAGTATGTTAGTGTACATTGCCAAATGTAATATCTGTCCTGCCAATTATATAGGCAGAACAGAAAGACAATTTAGAAAAAGGATTTATTCACACTGATACAGCATTAAAACTAAAGACGTAAAAAATGCTTTATACAAACATGTCAGTAAGGTAGGTAATGAACATTCCTTTAAGTTTGCCATTCTGGAAACAGTCAAAGCAAACCCTAGAGGTGGTAATTTAACAAACATTTTAGCTTACAAAGAATATTGGTGGCAATTGTACACTGATGCAATGACCTTCCCAGGCATTAATGACTATATTACGGTGAAACCTTTATTAATGATAAAAAGATGAATATAATAACTCGATTATTGCACTAATTCTTGCACATACATTATTAGTGTATATAGCTTTGTATATATATATATATTATATAACAGATTTTAGGAAGGATTAGCTTCAGTAACTATACAGCCTCATTAATTTTGTATTTTAAGCATTTTTAAACTTTATATTTAATGTATTTTCAAGCTTCATTATTGTATGTCATACAATATTGTATTTGATTTTTTAATCAACAGTTTTATATTTAACAATATGCAAATATATATTTATATAATGAGAAGTTATGTACCTACCATAACGTTCCATGTTAGTTGTCTTCTCTCGCCTTCTTTCTTGCTTGATGGGTTCGGAGCCGATCCTCGGCTCCGACTCGGCACTTTGCTAAGCTCGAGAGTCACTTTTACCAGCTCGAGGCAGCCCCATATCCCATGATGCAAGGCGGTAAGTACCCAGATCTCGTTTGTTATCTATAGGCAATAACACCTAGCATAAAAACTTCCCAGAAGGAAAGAAGGGCAAAAAAGCCTGAAGGATGGGTAAGGCAGACCAGAACTGTCTGGTCATAAGAAGCATTCTTCCATATAGGGAGAAAAAGGTCTGTCCAGGCCAGGGGGCAGGAGGGAGGGTCGCAAGAAAGAAGGCGAGAAGACAACTAACATGGAGCGTTATGGTAGGTACATAACTTCTCAATGTTATGTTGTCAATCTCGCCTTCATTCTTGCTTGATGGGACCGCGTCTCTAGCACCTCTATCCTGGGTGGCTCAATGGAACAGACTCTTGAGAACTGTAGAGCCAAAACTGGCTCTATCCCTGGAGGCCAAATCCAATTTGTAATGAGAAACAAAGGTATGAGGAGTGGCCCAAGTGGCTGCTGCACAAATAGTGTCTAATGGAAGTCTAGCCTGAAAGGCTGTGGAAGTGGCTAAGCTTCTGGTTGAATGCACTTTAGGTTTCGAGCACAGCTGTTTTCCCCTGAGCTGATAGATTTCAGAGATGACAGAAGAAAGCCATCTAGATAAGGTCACTTTGGAGACAGGAAGGCCTTTTTTGTTATCAGCATAAGAAAGAAAGAGCTGATCGGATTTCCTGAATTGTTTTGTTCTGTCCAAATAATATCTGAGTTGGCGGTGAACATCAAGATAATGTAATTTTTGTTCCGATCTGTTTGAGTAATTTGGGAAAAATACAGGTAGGTCAATAGACTGGTTCAAATTGTTTTTCGAGGCGACCTTAGGCAAAAAGGTCGGATTAGTTCTCAAGGATACCCTGTCTTTGTGGAAGACCAAATAAGGGGGACGAACAGAGAGAGCATGAAGTTCAGACACTCTCCTTGCCGAGGTAATAGCAACAAGGAAGAGTGTTTTCCATGAAAGAAATTTCAGGGAACATAAAACAGCTGGCTCGAAGGGAGGAAGAATCAAGGATGTCAGCAATAGATTTAGGTCCCATTGAGGAGGAGGACTCCTGAGGTTTCAGGAGAAAGATTCCTTTTAAAAAGGCTCTACAAAGCCTGTGGGACATAATGTTGTGATCTGCAAACCAGACATGAAAGTTCGAGATAGCAGCCAACTGAACTTTGACCGTGGAAGATGAAGAGCCTGCGTGAAAGATTTCTGCTAAGAAATCCAAAACTGCTTGAACAGGAGCAGTAAAAGGATCTATATTTTTAGCTTTTGCCCAACAAGAGAAGCGTTTCCATTTGCTGGTATAAATCCTTCTAGTAGAGGATTTTAGGGAAGCCACTATGATATCCCTAACAGGATTAGAGATCATAGGAAGCCTGGCTAAGGAAGGAAGTGGAGCAACCATGCTGTGAGGTTGAGAGAAGGGATAGACCGGTGCAGCTGACCCGATTGGTGAATCAGAAGGTCTGGTACTGGGTCCAGATGCCACGGCTGCACCAAAAGGTGACTATGGAGGAACGGGAACCAAAATTGTCGAGGCCAATAGGGAGCAATGAGAATCATTTTGACTCTCAAAACGGTGGCTTTCTGTAGAACTTGTGGAATCAGCGGAAAGGGAGGAAAGGCATGAAGAAGTCCCTGGGGCCAATCCTGGGTTAGAGCGTCTCTGGGGGGATGGCCTGGCAGTGGGAAGAGAGAAAAGAAGTCTGGGCATTTGCTGTTTTGGGGAGTAGCAAAAAGATCGCAACATGGGCCCCATTCTAGAAAAATCTCCTCCACTATAGATTGTTTGAGAGACCACTCGTGAGGCATGAGAATAGCTCTGCTCAATCTGTCCGCTAGAATGTTGGTTTTCCCAGGGATATGCGTTGCTACCAGAAACCAATGAGAGGAGATCGCCCATTGCCAAAGTCTGAGAGCTTCTCGACACAAGGGGTAGGACTTGGTTCCGCCCTGTTTGTTGATATACCATACTACAGACATGTTGTCTGTGTGAACTGCAATTGTTCCCAAGGGAAGAAAGTCGTTGAGGGCTTGCAATGTTAAAAGCACTGCTCTCATCTCTATGACATTTATGTGCAAGCGGTATTCGGTTGCCACGTCCCATGAACCATCCTGCCCTGATAATGACCCCCCCCACCCGATCAGGGAGGCGTCCGTAGTGACGGTGGCTACCGGGGCCGGGGATACAAAGGGTCTGCCTTGGTGAATCTGGGGAGAAGTAATCCACCATGAAAGATGATTCTTGCAAATTTGTGTCACCAGGATTTGGTGACGCATTGGAAGTTGTTGGTAAGACCACTGAGTGAACAACATCCATTGAAGCAGACGCATGTAGAAGCGGGCCAGGGGAAGAAGGGTAATAGCCGCAGCCATGAGGCCCAACACCTTCAGAACCATTCTGGCTTGCACCTTTTGCTGGCAAGGATGATCCTCACGTGACTTTGTATATCTGAGATTCTTTGGTCTGTGAGGGTTGCTGACATCCGAACAGTGTTTAAGTTTGCGCCTATGAAGGTAATAGACTGGCAGGGCAATAAGGAGGATTTTTCGTAGTTGATCGAAATTCCTAATTGAGTGCAGAGATTTAGTGTGTAATCCCTGGCTTGAAGAAGTTGATGCCTGGTGGTGGCTGAAAGGAGCCAGTCGTCGAGATACGGAAACACCTGGAATCCTTGACGTCTCAGGTGAGCCGTGACCACTGCCATACATTTGGTGAACACTCTGGGGGCTGTAGTGAGACCAAAGGGCAGGGCTCTGAATTGAAAATGACTGGACCCCAGCCGAAAGCGGAGAAATCTTCTGGAGCGTCTGTGAATTTTTATGTGATAGTACACGTCCTGAAGATCTATTGAGCACATCCAGTTGTCCTTCTCTAGGAAGGGCAAAATTGATTGAAGTGTGACCATTCGAAATCTTGTCTTTCTCACAGACTTGTTGAGTCTGCTGAGATCTAAAATTGGCCTCCAGTCTCCCGTCTTTTTGGGGACCAAAAAGAATCTTGAGTAGATTCCGGGCTCTGAATGGTCTGTTGTAACTGGCTGAATGGCTCTTTTTTGTAGAAGCTTTAATACTTCTGACTCTGCAACTTCCCTTAGACCGGGTGGTACATCTGGAAGGGAATTTCTGTGAGAGAAAGGACTTTCCTCGAAAGGAATTTTGTAACCCTCGGATATAATCGACTGTACCCATCTGTCTTGAGAGAGGGAACGCCAGGCTTCTGGGTACAGTGATAGTCTTCCCCCGACTGCCTCCAAGGATGGACAGTCGGGCAACATCTCAGGGATGCTGGAAGGGCTTGTCAGAGAGAGGCTCTCTGCTTCCCTGGTTTTGTGGACCCCCTCTGCCTCTAGAGCGGCATCTGTTATTATTACCCCCTCTGCCTCTAGGGGTAAACTGACCACGTGCGTCCGGCGTGACTCCCTGGGATTTACGGAACCACATTTTTCCGCCTTTCTGACCTTTGGGGTAAGGTCTAGAGGGGGTAGAAAAACAGACCCCTATGGCAGAAAGAGTCTTGCCGTCCTGCTCACACCTGGTTAATGTATCCTTCACTTGAGGGCCAAACAATGCTGACCCATCAAAGGGAGAATTTGTGAAGGACGCCTTAAAGGGATCTGCAAAATTACAGAGCCGCATCCAGGATTGACGTCTAAGAGCCACTCCTGTACCCGCGGCTCTACTCGCTCCATCTGCTGCATACAATATCAGACGCATGGAGGAGTTAGCTATAGAATTAAGGATTCCTAGCTGAGAAGCAATTTTCTCTTGAGCCCCTGCAGCCGTAGGATCCTGCACTACTTCACCTAGTTCCTTAAGGATGTCCCTTTGGAGTCTGGTGAAGTGACAAATAGTTCAGCGAGCGCATGGCAAAGGTCGCTGAGGAGAACATCCGCTTGCCATACCTATCCATGGTCCTAGAATCCTTATTAGGAGGATGGACTGGTACGGAAGGATCTGCAAGTTCCTTCTTAGTGGCAGCCACCACCACCATGGCATCAACAGGGACACCTTTCGTAAGGAATTGCTTTTCAGAAGGGGCTGTAATAAATTTAGACGGCCTCCTAGGAACTGGCTCTACAGAGTCAGGAGCAGCCCAAGCCTTCCGAGCAATAACCTCCATAAGGGGGTCGAAAGGTGGAGACACCCAGGAGGGTGGAGGGTTGAGATCCAAACGCCTCTAGGTATACCGACTCATCCTCTGAGGGATTTGTGGAGGGCCAGTTTCCCCTCTGTTTTAGGAGTTATAGGATGTCTGAAAAGGAGACATCTTCAGAGGGGGATCTTGGGGATCCCTCCAACTCATCTAAGTCGGTATCTGAAGTGATAGACTCAGGGGAGTCCAGGTGTTTCCTCTTACAAGTCCTCTTGCCTGGAGGATCTCCTGACTGGTCAGGAGAATCCTCGGAAGAGGGGGTTATTCCCAGTGGGGAAACCTGAGGCGGTGGATCTCTAGGTCCGGGTGCAAGAGAGATGGAAGAGATATCGACAGGCACTGTAGAGGGAGGAGCTAAGGGAATAGACTGCTGACTGAGCCCAGTGGCCAGCACACTCTTCATCACCTCGAAGGCCCCCCTCCCAGGGAGATCCGAGAGAACCCGTTCCGAAGAAACCGGGACTCCCGGGCCCACCGAAAGGGAAGGCTCCGAGGCAGATGTCGGAGCCGAGCTCACCAAGGCCGAGGCTCCAAGGGGAAGAGCGGGGTCGGACAAGGGTCCGATGCCACTCACCCCCTCGGAGGAGACCAGGGAAGCCCGACCACCGAATCCCTCCAAGGAAGGTCTCGAAGAGGAGATGAGTAGATGCCGAGGGTGCAGAAGGGGGGGGGTATCTGCCCCTCAGCCATAGCAGTAACTATCCCCGTAGACTCCAGCTCCAAACTCTGGGGTAGAGTCGAAGGAGGAACTTGAAGAGGGTGTGGACTAATAGTCGTCTGTTGAGACGGAGTATGAAGCATCTGGGCCAGTGCCTGTGATTTTAATAATCTACTTACCACCCTCTCTAAATCATGGTCCGATAACCTGGACGACCTAGATGATCGGCTCCGATGGCTCCGTTCCGAAAGAAGAGGTGAGGCCGGAGCCGACAGAATCGGTTCCAAAGAGGGAGACCTGGACCTCTTCCTCGAAGGAACCATCGGAGCAGACAAGGCTACTGATCCAGTCGGAGCCGATAACTTTTCGGCTCCGAGAGAAGATCTAGACGCATCGGCTCCAGCCGGAGCCGATGCCGGCACCGAAGTAGTGGTGTCGGCGCCGACACCGAAGCCTGGGCCACATGGTGGTCGGAGCCAGTACTCGGAACCGACACCAAAGTGACCAAAGAAGTATCGGCACCGATAGCCATCGGTGCCGAAGATTTAGCCAATGTCGGATCAGCTCCAGCCGGAGCCAAGGCCGAAGGCTTGGATACAGAAGCCTGGGCCTTAGATCTAGAAGGCTTTCCCGGAGCCGATTTGGCCGGGGAGCCCTCCGGTTTAAGGAGTCCCCTTAAAATCAATTTGTTTCTCCTCTCCTGCAGGACTCTCTGGCTAAAGGAATGACATATCGCACAGGAGTCCTGCAGGTGGAGAGGTCCCAGGCAGTATAAACAAGAAGTGTGACCGTCTGTCAGAGACATCTTCTGACAGCACGAGTCACACTTCTTAAAGCCTGAGACCCTCTGCTCTTTGGACATAGTGGACAAACACAGAACCACACAGTCCCAAACAAACAACTAAATTATAGTTAAAACAGTAAAACCTCACGCACACACACACCCTGACAGGGGGGGAGGAAGGCCTGACTAAAACAATTAAGGAGGAAGGATAATTTTAGTCAAAAAGGGCTTAATATAAACTAAAAATGTCAGATAAGTTTAAAAGTGAAAAGGGGCTAAAAGCAGTTTAATATAAAACACTTACCAGGAGCTGGTAAAAGGAGGACCTCATCAGCGAAGCGGCAAACGAGATCTGGGTACTTACCGCCTTGCATCATGGGATATGGGGCTGCCTCGAGCTGGTAAAAGTGACTCTCGAGCTTAGCAAAGTGCCGAGTCAGAGCCGAGGATCGGCTCCGAACCCATCAAGCAAGAATGAAGGCGAGATTGACAACTTAACATCATACATTTTCGTACTCTTATATGTGAATGAAGAAAAATTTTTTTTTAATATATCTAATATGATTTCATTATATTAAGTATGTATTGCAGAGTTAATTCATTCATTGTTGCTTTAAGATTATGTCAGTTTTGGCGCCAAAACACTAATATTTAAAAAGTTGCAAATGAATTAAGTCTGTTCTGATGAAGCTCGTTGAAACGAGTGAAAGCGCTTAACATCTGTTTTAATAAAAGACTTTATTATAGTCTTGTGGGCAGCGATTTTTTCCTCAGCAGTTACACTTCATATTACTTTTGGAAGTGCTTCACTTTGAATTTTTACAACTGTTCTGCATTACTGCTGTTCCAGTATACGAGTAGCTACTAGCATTTTGTTTTGTGGCTCTTTTCTGCAAAAGTTTCTTCCTTTTGTTGTAAAGTTTGTTTATGGCAGGGGACCACCAGATTGGCTTCCTTTTTTTGGATGAGAGCATTTTGGTTCTATTTGGGATGGCACGATTCATGCATGAGTGGATGTGCTCGTACAGTGCCTTAGTGTAGGATTCAGCAGTTGAACTTTCAGTTCCCGTCTGCATGGGTGTCATGAAGTTTGCCACTTCTGACTTGAGTAGCATGAAGTTGGCTTTGGAGAAGTTTTTTATGGTGTTTTTTTACTGAGGGGTAGGGGTGGGATGTGGATGTTAAGGGTGATTAGCTTATGGTCAGACCTGACTAACGAGGGGGTGACCATAGGTATGGAGCATTGATTTCCCATGTTGGTAATGACCAGGTCTAGGATATTGGAGCCCCTGGTGGGACTATGGATTAGTTGATCCAGGGGGTTGGAATTTATGAATTCCAAGAACCGTTGCGCAAAGGTGTTGGAACATGAGTAGTTTTCCCAGTTAATGGCAGGGTAGTTAAAATCACCCAGTATTAGGGTGTTTGGTTCAATCTTAATATTTTCCAGTATGTTTAGAAAGGTGTAGTGAGAATCTTGGGGTATGGTGGGGGATCTGTAGCAAGCTACAATTTGGACTGCAGTCTTACCTAGTGTTAGTTGCACTTGGAGAATTTCAGACACATTGTGTTGGCCAACTAGCCTGGTGGTGTGAATATCCTTGGTGAATATAGACACTCCTCCACCTTTTGTGTTTTGGTCCTGGTTTGGTGGCCGAAAAGTGTGGTAAGAGTTGTAGCCTGGTATTGCAGGGGTGCTCTCTGGAGCCTTGAACCAGGTCTCAGTTACTGCACAGATATCGATGTTCAATTAATTTTGCTAGAAGCTACCAGCATCACATGTATGGTAGCAGGCAGGCTCAGAATCTACACTAAGCATAGGTCCAAAGGATTCAGCACCTTCTATAATACAATATATGGCACACCATTAAACAATTCTGTAAAAATATGCAGTAATAACATGGACAGCTACACAGTAGCTTTACCCACTAATCATTTCATTAATGTAGGTTTAGCATTCCACAATTAACATTCGCACATTTGGCTTGTATACCATTCATAAAGGTAAAAAGTGTTATTAGTGATTAGCAACAAAGCACTCACTGGATGCTACTAGTTACCACAGCATTCTACAAATAACTGATCCATAAGACCCTCATCTGTAATAATATCATGCACAGATAGCCGATAGCTTGAGGGCTATTAGGATAGGCTTGAACAATGGCTTGACTCTACAGGACAGGGAAATGTGTAGAGTAGCTCCCTGAGGGTAACGGAAGTAGACATAGCCTTTATAGATACACAACACAGGGTATGTAGAACTGGTAGCAAATTAAAACATGTCGAACTGAACTCAGTTCTCTGTTTTGTGAGTTGAGAAAAGCAAAAGAAGCAAATGTGCACAGCTCACTCAGAGTAGCTCCATGTGGGTAGCGTATTTCCAAATAGCCGTTACAGGCTAATACAAACAAAACAAGTGAGCTTCAGCTCAAATATAGTAGCTCCACGTGGGTGGCGTACTGTTTAATGGGCGATACAGGGGTTAGAAGAAAGACTAGCTCCAACTATCTAAATGGGCATTACATTCTAGACACAAGTTCCCAAAAGCAACGCAAACAGCATCAGGATCAACAAGTGAGCTTCAGCCCGCACATAATAGCTTCCACGTGGTTGGCGTGATGCTAAATGGCTGTTACAGGCTTTTAAGAAATACAAATAAATCTAGTTCCTAACATTCTCAGTAGCCGCAGCACAAACAGAAGTTTGATCAGCAAGTGAGCTTCAGCGCTCACATTGTAGCTTCCACTTGGGCAGCTTGATGGTAAATGGCCGTATCAGTCTGCTTTAGAGAAATAAACTAGTTCCTAACATTCAAAATAGCCATTACAGGCTAAAAACTAGTAACCCAGTAACATACAGCAGCCATTTAAGCTGCCGAAATAATAGCTCCCAACCTTCAAAATAGCTGTTACAGGCTAAAAACCAGTACCTTAGCAAGACAAACGGCAGCTGTTTAAGAAGCTGAATAAGTTAGCACCCAACTTGCAATATAGCCGTTACAGGCTAAAGATTGATAAAATCTAGTACCCTTATAGGACAAACAGCAGCCGTTTAAGCTGCCGAATTAACTGGTTCCCTACATACAAAATAACCGTTACAGGCAGAAAAGCAAGTACCTAAGCAACACAGACAGCGGGCGTTTAAGCTGCCGTTCAAGCCTATGGCATAAAATCGAGCTTCCATTTCAACATAATAAGCAAGAAAACCTATAACTACCATTCAAAAATAGCCCAAGCTACAGTTGTTTAAGCAGCCGTTGGTGGCATAAATCTAGCACCTGAACCTCGGCAATTGAGATAGAGGCTCCACATTGGTGGCGAGCTACTAAATGGCCGTTACTTACCTTAGTGAAACAAACAAGCAGCAAGTAATGTAGGGATTACCAGAGTAGGATACGTTTTTCAGGCACACAGTAACACTAACAGCAGTATTACTTTAAGCACCTAGTTCATAGTTAAACATTACAGCAGAAGGCAAGACAATTACGGTCAACCGAATACTACTTACCAGAGGGAAAAGATGCTGGGACAGGATCGGACAGCAGCCAGGGGCAATTCTAGGTGATTAAAGATGGCGCCACACAGGACTATGGGTATTTATGGGTTTCCATAGGACATCCTCCACCACCTCCAGAATGGGTGGATTAGACAATAGCTTGTGTTCAGGTAAGTCCAAGAACTCTCTCTTCTTTGCCTGTGGGTAGTCATGTGCTACCCACTGGAAATGTTACCTCATGGCATGGAGGGTCTCTCCAAAAGCGAAATCCTCAGCAGGAGAAAGAATGATTTCCTTAGAATCCAATTCCTCATAGGATGTGTAAGAAAGGCCCTGCTCAGACCCACAGTCTTCAAAGTCAGTCTTCCTCAGACATGAGTGGATCCTGGCAAATTTCAGGGTGATCATCTCTCTCTTTTCTTTGAGGAAACCGCCCCTGGAGCTTGCTTTGATTGGATAAAAGAAAGCAAGTCCTCAGCAAGTCTAATAAGATCCTGCTGGGATCCCTGTGAAGTAGAGCCAGAAGGGATAACAGAAGGCATGGGTATAGAAGGTTTGCTAGGAGTGGCTAAGGGCTTAGTTCTAAGAGCGTCTCATACCCTGATGCCCTTCTCTCAAGAGTGTAGAGTATGCACCGGAGCTGGATTTGGCAGAGACTTAGTAACAGATTCTCCAGGCAGTGCACACACACAGAAGTCAAGGCCTGCTGAGCAGTCCTGGATCCAACCGGCGAGCCAGTGTCAAAGGCTTGCACTGAGGTGGAAGGTATTACCGGCATGTCCGACTCCAAAAGGGTCTCGACAGAATCCCGAGTCACCAGTTCTGGAAATGAAGGGGGCTATGAAGGCTCCTCAAATTGTTCAACAATATCAAGCCCGAAAGGAGGATCAGGCAGTGAAAGACTGTCTGAAGGCCTAAGCTTTTTTTTTTCCCTGTGCTTAGGCCATTCAAATTCTGTACAACCAACAGACGCCATAGAAGACGATTCAGCAGACTGTTGGGCAAGGAACTCTACAAGAAATTCAGCCCTACGCCTAATAGTCTTACTTTTAAAACACTTGCAAAAGTGACAACTGTGAACGTAGTGGTCTGGGCCTAGACAAGTAAAAGAGAATGAAACTCTGTGTGGGATCTGCTTATTACAACAGATAGTTATTAACTATCTGACATCAGCAAGGAAAGAAAAAAGCTCCCCAATGGGGTACTTACCTGTCTGACGACACTTCTCTCTGGTGCAGGCCTTCACAAAAAGCATGCAAATGTAAAGTCTTCTGGACAACTTTCTCAGTAATATAAAGAAGCACACCCAGGGTGGAGGGAAGGTAACAGTCATCCAAACTGCAACACGTGAAGGGGAGTAATCTTCAGATAATGCATTTGTCAAAGCACTTTAGCACTCCGTGTGTGGTCTAATGAATTACCAGCATTCAGAAATTAATACAAGACAGTGTGCGTGTCATACCTAAATCACTAAGTGCTCCTCATTAACTACAGTAAGCCACTTGTTACATCTGTAAAGTACAGTTTTGTACCTACCATAAATGTAGATGTCCGAACAGGATAGCATCTGCAGTCATAACAAATGGGTTGTCCTGTCGTCAGGCAGCCCTTAGGTCGGCCGGATTCCAAAGTCTGGGTCTGGCCTCGGCTGGTGTCGCACTTCACCCGACGTCATCTCTGCTAGTCTTCGGGTATAAAGGCATCAGCCGACGCCATTTTCCTCAGTGTTTCTTGCCCCAGATGCCAGTTGCCCTCTTGGAAAGCTAAATTTTGGATAAATGCCAATGTTTCCAAAAAAGTAGAAGGCAAACACACAAAATAAGCATGTATGTACATATATACAAACAAATACACCATAAGAGACCCCCCCCAGCTAGCTATTAGGAGGGTAAATACCCTAGGAGTACCACAGAGGGGAAGGAGGGTGAGTAATCCTGACTGCAGATGCTATCTTGTTCGGACATCTACATTTATGGTAGGTACAAAACTGTACTATGTCCTTCAAGGATGCATCTGCAGTCATAACAAATGGGTAGAATACCATAGCCAAACTAGGAGAGGAGGAAGAAGAATTATGGTGTAGTTAGGATCCCTTGCAATACAGCAGTGGCAAACCCTGCTCGGGATCTAGAGTATAGAGGTAAGTTATAATGCTTGGCAAATGTATGCACGGAGGTCCAAGTAGCCGCCTCAATAATGTCCTTGGTTGCCACTCCTCATAAGAAAGCTGTGGTAGTGGCTGTAGCCCTTGTAGAGTGAGGTCTTATGTTCTGTGGAATTGGTTTTCCATGGTAGGAGTAACAGAATCTTATGCAATTTCCTATCCATTTGGAGATTGTCTGTTTGGAAATTGCTTTTCCTTCCCTTCCTGTTGCATAGGCTACTAAAAGCTGGTCAGTTTTTCTGTTACCTTTGGTTCTGTCCAGGTAGTAGCGTAACTGTCTATGTACATCCAAGGTATGCAGCAGTCTTTCCCCCCTGTTCTGTGGATTGGGAAAGAAGGTAGGTAGGTGGATTGCCTGGTTTAGAGACACTCTGGATACCACCTTAGGCATAAATGTAGGATTAGTTCTCATGGACACTCTATCTTGATGGAAGATTAGGAAGGGTTGTACTGCCATTAAGGCCTGTAGTTCCGAAACCCTCCTTGCTGAAGTAATTGCCAGTAGGAAAGCAGTTTTCCATGATAGGTGTTGAAGATCTGCTGTTGCTGCTGGTTCAAATGGAGGGAGTGTCAATTTTTCTAGCACAAAGTTCAAGTCCCATGCTGGTAATGGTGGTTTCCTAGGAGGTTTTACATTCTTGATTCCACTGAGGAACTGCCTGGGGGATCGAAGCTGTATTCTGCAGAAATAGCTGATGCATGTATCTTGATGGAGGAATAGGACAGGCCTGTATGGAGAAGCTCTGCCAAGTACTCCAGGATGTTAGCAATATCTATCTTCGACACATCTTTTCCTCTTTCAGTACTCCAAATGACAAACCTTTTCCATTTTCCTGCATAGTTCCTTCTTGTTGAAGGTCTGCGGGCTTCAAGGATAATGTCTTTAACCCTTTGGGATAAGTCTGGGTTAGTTGCTGTTATGTGATGTTCCAGGCAGTCAGTTGCAGAGTTTTTAGGTTTGGATGCATGATGTTGTAGTTGTTCTGAGTTAACATCAAAGGCATCAGGGGTAGTGTCCATATTCTCCCCAGAGACATGCTCCTCAGCAATGGATACCAGTGCTGTCTTGGCCAATTCGGAGCTATCAGAATTATCCTTGGACGTTCCTCTTTGATTTTCAGTAGTACCTTGTGCATCAAAGGAAGAGGTGGAAATGCATATGCTGTCAGGCCTTTCCAACTGAAGGATAGAGAGTCCACCTTCCATGCAAGTGGGTGGTATGTCCTTGTGCAGAATTTCTTGAGCTGGTGATTGAGTGGGGATGCGAATAGGTCTATTTGTGGCCTTCCCCATTTCTTTGTGATGGCCTTGAAGATGTCCGGGTGTAGCATCCATTCGTGAGCATCCGAGGTAGTTCTGCTTAACATGTCTGCTAGGGTGTTTTCTTTTCCCGGTACAAATATTGCCTGTAACTGGATGTTGTAGCTCAGAGCCATATTCCAAAGGTCCAGAGTCATTCTGCATAGGGGGTATGAATGAGTGCCTCCCTGTTTGTTGATGTGCCACATGACTGTGGTGGTGTTGTCTGTCCTTATCATTAAATGGCCTTCTTTGAGGAATGGTCTGAAATTCTGGATTGCTAGTTTTACTGCCAGCATTTCTTTTTGATTTATGTGCAGGTGCAGCTGGTCTGGAGTCCATAATCCTTGTATGCATTTGTCCAACATGTGTGCCCCCAGCCTAGGTCTGAGGCGTCCGTTGTGATGGTTTGGCTTGCTTGAAAGTTGTGGAAGGGCAAGCCTGGGTTTGACTGGCATGCTTGAGCCCACCATAGGAACTCTTGTTTCAGGCATGGGATTAGTGGGATTTCGGTTTCTAAGCTGTGCCTGTGTTGAGACCATAAATTCTTTAGGTACCACTGTAGCTTTCTCATATGCAGTCTGGCATGGGGGACCAGGATTATGCATGATGCCATGAAGCCCAAGGCCTGCAGTACTTTTCTTGCTGTTAGTTTGTTCTGCTTTGTTAATGCCAAGAAGTAAAGAGGGAGTTGTTCTTGTTTTTCTGCAGTTAGGAATGCCATCTGTTTTACTGTGTCCAATTCCGCACCCAAGAATGTTCTTGTTTGGGATGGGATCAGTCTTGACTTTTTTAAATTGACTGTGTATCCCAGGGCTTGCAGTAAGCAAATGACTCTTTGTAAGTCTTTTGTCAGCTTGCTTTTGTTGTCCGCTTGTATCAGGCAGTCATCCAGGTATGGATAAATTTGGATTCCCTGTAGCCTGCAATGAGCGATTACTGATGCCAGGCATTTTGTGAATACTCTGGGCGCAGTAGATAAGCCAAAGGGCAATGCTGAGAATTGATAATGCTCTGATCCTGCAAGAAAACTGAGGTATCTTCTGCAATTTGGTCGTATGGGGACGTGCAGGTATGCCTCCTTGAGATCTAGAGTTACCAGCCAACACTCCTTGCCCAGCATGGGAAGAAGTTGCTGTAGGGTCAGCATTTTGAATTTTGGGACAATGATGAATGTGTTTAAGACGGACAGGTCGAGAATAGGTCTCCATTTTTTTTTTTTTTTTTTTTTTTTTTTTTCTTGGTACTAGGAAGAGTCTGGAGTAGAATCCTTTGCCCTGTTCTGTTATTGGTACCCTTTCCACAGCTCTCGTCTTTGTTAATTTTGCTGTCTGCTTTAGAGCTTCTGTTTTTGATTTGGAGGCAGGTTTGGCATTCCTCTTTTACTGGTAAGGTGTGGAAGTGAAACCTGTAGCCTTGGTCTATGGTTTGCAAAATCCACTTGTCTTTTGTGATATAGTGCCAATTTTTGAGAATAAGGCTAACTTTCCGCCTAAAGGTGCTGCTATTTGTTCCCTGGTAGGCGGTGTCAGAGCCAAGTCACTGTGATTGTCCTGTTGCAGTGGCAGTGGTTGTGTCTGTGCCTCGCTGGTTATTGCCTTCCCACTGGCGTCCTCTGTAGGCACCTCCTCTGGATTGATTTCTGCCTCTGGAGCGACTATTCCTGCCTCTTTGAGATCTTGAGGAGTCTGGAAAGGACCAATTTTGGAAGGGCAGTTCGTGCTAAACCGTGGGGGCTGAACCTGTAAGAAATCCTTAACTGTTTGTACAGATTTTGCCTTCTCTTCCATTTTCTTCATTACTTGCTGAGCAGGAGTACCAAATAGACTGGCCTTATCCATAGGAGCATCCAACAGCTTTGCTTTAACATGATCCGCAAGACCTGTTCTTTCAACCATGCATGCCTTCTTATAACTGTGCCAGTCATGGCTGATCTAAATGAAGCCACCAGTGCATCATAGCCACATTTTAAAGAATGGTTACTAACCTGCTGGATGTTATTCACCATTTCTAAAACATATTTCTTATCTAAAGAGTCATCAGAGGACAGTTTTTAATTAACTGATCAAGCATAAACTCTTGGTATTGGATCATATGAAACTGACAGTTCAAAGCTCTAGCTGAGAGAGTAGCAGAGGTGTAAACTTTTTTCCCCCATCTCTCTAAGGACCTGGATTCCCTTTCAGAAGGGAGAGGGTTTTTTTGCTGGGGTCGAGGCTACTGCCTTAGGCCCCTGGGAGATAGTCTCAGGATCTGCAAGTGGGGCCTTGTATAGGTGGTGATGAGTGTCTGGCACCCTGTAAAATCTATCTGGTTTGGCAGGGGCTGGAGGTAAAGAATCAGGAGCAGTGCAAACATCATTAAATGCATCATCCACAACAGGCAGAACTGGAGGTATAGCTAAGGGCCTATGTTGTGGTAAGTGTAGAAAGGTCCTAAACCTTTTTCTTGAATCTGAGAAATCTTGTCCCTGCCATTGGAATTGTTCTCTCATGGCATGTAAGGTTTCCCCAAAGGAAAATTCCTCTGGTGGAGAGGCAGATGGAATAGATTCTTCAGCATCAGAATCTTCATAAGTAGAAAAAGGAGCCTCTGGATGGTGTGTAATGTCTGAGTCATCCGAAGAGTCATCAGAGGACACTGGCTCTGGGGGCTCTGCTCTAGGTCTCTTTTCTGGGGGCTGAGAGGCCCTGTCTGGGTGAGATAGGGATCCCCTAATTAAAGAGATGAGATCCTCTGCCAGAGTAAGCATTTGTGAACTGGAACTGGGCCTGTGTGAGGGGGGCTTAACAGGCACTGATTTAGCAGTTTTGGCTGCTTTAGCCCTGGCAAAGGCCTTAATAGACATGGCTGCAGGAGGCCTAGCAGCACCACGTGCTGGGGTAGAGACATCCAAAGGGATGGTGTCTGATAATTCACTAGGAACCACATTAGTAGGCATAACTTCAGAGGCCGATTCAGATAAGGTAGCAGGAGCCTCAGTAGTAGTCATGGATTCGCTGAAGATTGACCAGTTTTGCTCGGTTTCGCCGAAACCGAGACACTCGGCTTGCTTAACCGTGGTTTCGCCGAAACCGCTGACCGCGAGTGTCGGTCTTTTCTTTGCTTTTAACAATTTGAGTAGTCGGAGGATCCGACGGCATAATGTACGCAAAATCTGAGCCGAAAAACTGTTCAGCAAACTCCGACCGGCGCCTAAGCGCTCGCCGGTTGAAGGAAGCACAGGCTAAACAGGCTGCTACGTCGTGGTCTGGGCCTAAACAAGGTAAGCAGTAAGAGTGGAAATCTTTATGAGGTATTTGTTTCCCACAAGTTAAACAGTTATTTACTTTTTCTGACATCGGCTGAGGCAAGAAAGAGTCCCCAACGGGTACTTAGCTTTTTAGAAGTCTTCGAAGTAGTATTCGGTAGTAGTAATCTCTGGATCTGACCGACCGGCACTTGCGAACAGCTTCTGCTTCGGGCGCCACGCGGCAAGAAAGACTGAGGAAAATGGCGTCGGCTGATGCCTTTAAACCCGAAGACCAGCAGAGATGACGTCGGGTGAAGTGCGACACCAGCCGAGGCCAGACCCAGACTTTGGAATCCGGCCGACCGAAGGGCTGCCTGACGACAGGACAAACCATTTGTTATGACTGCAGATGCATCCTTGAAGGACATCATCCATTTACTTTTGCAAATCTTCATAGTCGAAGGTTTATGAGATGAGACTATGATTTTTCAAACTGGGGAGGAAAGCCTGGAATGTTTAGCAATCACTGGAATTGAAGAAACCATGCTGTCAACTTAAGACCTGCATTGCTCAGGTGATCTGCCCTGTTGGGTGAGATAGGAGGTCTGTATTGGGATCCAGTGCCCATGGAGGATGTACTAGCAGAGACCAAAGGAAAGAGAACCATACCTGCCGTGGCCAGAAGGGAGCAATGAGGCTTACTGTGGTCTTCAGAAGACGTGCTTTTAGAAGAAACTTGGGGAGGAGAAGCAGGGGAGGGATAAAGGAGACCGGAGGGCCAAACATGGAATACAGCATCTCTCTGAGACTGTCCCTGAGGTGGGATAAAGGCAAAGAACCCGATGGATTTGTTACTGAGGTAAGATGCAAATAGACTGCACCAAGTTTGACCCCATTTGTGGAAGATCATGTTCGCCACCGGTTGGTTGAGACACCAATCAAAGCATGAGGATGGTCCTGTTGAGTGTGTCCACCAGAATGTTGGATTTAAATAAAGCAGTTGGATGAGATTACAACAAATGGGGTAGGACCTGGTTCTTCTGTTTGTTGATGTACCAGACTACCTACATGTTGTCAGTTTGTACTGCAACAGTCCCTAGAAAGAAAAAGCTCTGAAAGGCCAGCAATGCTAGAAGCACCACTCATCTCTAGGACACTGTCATGCAAACTGTTCTTTTGTAGGGACCATGTGCCTTGAACAGTCCATTCCAAGTAATGCCCCCTCACCCCAACTGTGAGGCACCATAATCAACGTGGCATTTGGTCGAGGAAAGATAGACATTCAAGCCTGAGACAATTTTATTGGATGTCTTAAGGGGTGCTGAGGAAAGGATCATTGCAGAAGAGCAGTGGGAATTAAAACTAACTGCAGCAGCTTATTCACCCTAGAGCTTTGAGGTCCAGTTTTGCTGGGGAAGGAAGGACAATTTGTGACATGCGTCTTCAATGTATGAATTCTGTTTTGAGGCAGAAGAGGTAGAGAATTGACCGTGTCTAAATGAGCCCCTATAAACTCCAAGGCTTGGGCTGGTTGAAGTTGTGATTTGCCCATATTAATAGTGATTCCCAGCTACTGAGAAAGCTGGTGTAAATATAGTCTCTGGCTTTTATAAGCAGATGCCTGGTTGGTGCGGTGAGCAGCCAGCCATCTAAGTAAGTGTAGACTATGTTCAAAAGTGCCTGTTCATTTTGATGTGATAGTACGCATACTGAAGATCGATTCAGCACATCCAGTCATCCTTTGTAGTAAAGGCAGAATGGACTGAACTGTGAATCTGGAATAAATTCCAGACCCTGCTTGGTCTTGGGGACCTCTCGGATGACTCTTGTCTAACACTTTTCAGATCTCTTGAGCTGCCAGCTTGCTCTGATTGGGTGGAACATCAGGGAGACTTTTCATCTTTTTACATGAATTTGTACAAAAGGAATGAACTATCCTCTGGATATGATCCTTTGTACCCAGGACTTTTTTGATGGCTATCCAGGCCAGAGAGCTGGAATGATCTGTTTCTGCAGGGTAGAAAACTGGATTCTGATGGATTCTGATGGGAGCAATGGTTGGCCCAAACCAAGAAGAACAAGGAGCAGTGACGAATGACATCTTGAAGGGCTCTGGAAAATCACACAACTACATCTAGGCAGGTCTCCTCCTGTCTATGCCTGAACCAACCGCCCTTGAAATACCTTCAGCTGCATGCGAGATGAACCACACGGATGCATTTGTAATAGATTGTAGGGTGGCCAGTCGTGAGGAAAAGGACTTCTGTTCCTCTGCGGACATGGACCTTGGGCAGAATTAGAGAGTTATTTTACCAAGTCCCTCTGTAATCTGGTGAAATGTGCCAGGTAATTCAGTGATCAGGAACGGATAACCCAAGACAAACGGTCCAGACCCGAAGTCTTCCAACCACCTTTCCAGTGAAAGATCTCTTGGATGTCTCCTAACAAGAAGTCCTCAGGTGGAGATATTGGTCTTCCAGGAGAGATTCTGCACAACCTCGGCCAAGAGACCTCCTCGGTAGGGTATTCTGGCAAGGTATGCAAAGAGGCAGGGAGTTCCCAGGTGGAAACTGGCTAGAAGCTCATACAGGTTTGACTGCTCCTGAGGGGTAGGATGGGCAGAGTCAGACACAGAATCCAAAGGGGGAACAGAGGATAGATAAGACAGTGGAAGAGTCCAGATTACTCTTGGGTGAGAGAAAAAGTACAGTTGTGTACACTTACCATAAATGTAGATGTTAGAGTCTATTCATTGTTGCAGTCATCACATTTGGGTTATCTGCTTACAGGTAGTCCTCAGTTGGCCTGATTATCAAAGTCTTGGGTCCTGCATCAGTTGCGGTCTCATCTTCCATGACTTCAGGTAGTCAAGGGGTATAAAGCATGCAGCAGACTCCATTACATCAGTTTTTCTTGCCACAGATGTCAGGTGCCCTCATAATGGGAAGCAATTATATACAAAGTTACACCTCCAACAAAAAAGCAAATACACCAGAAAGCTTTAAGCATAGTAAACAAGAATAGAGGTATAGTCAATAGAAGTCAGGGGGCTGGAGGGAGGGTAACCAGGACTGCAACAGTGAATACACCAACATCTACATTTATGGTAAGTGTACACAACTGTACTACGTTCTTCACGTTTCACTGTTGCAGTCATCACATTTGGGTAGATTCCCAAAGCTAAGGATGGGAGGAGGTAATTAGCATTAGGACCAGCTATAAGGCCCTTCAAGACTGCAGTGGGAAAGCCAGCTCTGGATTTAGAAAAAACTGGCAAGTGATAATGCTTGGTGAAGGTATGTACAGAACTCCAGGTAGCAGCTTCTAGGATGTCCCTGGTAGGGACACCTCCGAGAAAGGCTGTAGAGGTAGATGCAGCCCTGGTTGAATGTGGTCTTATCCCCTTGTGGGGTAGGTTTTCCAAGGTGCTTTATAGCAGAAATGAATGCAATGGCCTATCCACTTAGAAATGGTTTGCTTTGAAATGGCTTTCCCCTCTGCTCCTGCAGCAAATGCAACCAGCCAGCAGCTGTTCAGATTTCCTGAGAGGCTTAGTCCTGTCCAAGTAAAATCTAAGTTGTCTGTGCACGTCCAAGGAGTGCAGTATTCGTTCCCCTTTGTTCTGTGGATAAGAAAAGAATGTTTGCAAATCAATGGACTGATTAAGGGCCACACTGGATACCACCTTGGGCATAAAGGAATGATTGGTCCTGAGGGACACCCTGTCTGCATGAAAGATGATGACAGGCTCCATTGCCATGAGAGCCTGTAATTCAGACACCCTTCTTGCTGAAGTGATGGCTGGAAGGAAGGCTGGTTTCCAAGAAAGGAATTTCAACTCTGCATTTGCAGCTGGCTCAAAGGGAGGTAAAGTGATCTTTTCCAATACAAAGTTAAGGTCCCAGGCTGGAGTAGGGACTCTCCTGGGTGGTCTTAAGTTTTTGGCCCCTCTGAGGAATTGCTTCAGCAGTGGATGAGAGAAGAGGGATGGTTCTGTACTGAAATGTGCTGAAATAGCTGAGGCATGAATTTTGATGGAAGAAATGGAAAGGCCCTTGAGAAGCATCTCAGTTAAGTATTGAAGAATATGAGGTAAACTGGGCACTGCTGTGCCCGTCCCCTGTGTTTGGCTCCAGGAACAGAATCTTTTCCATTTTCCAGCATAGGATTTTCTAGTACTAGGCCTCCTTACCTCCAGAATGACATCCATCACTTGCCTGCTAAGGGATGGTAACGGA
Organism: Protopterus annectens; assembly: GCF_019279795.1. Lineage (NCBI taxonomy): Eukaryota > Metazoa > Chordata > Ceratodontiformes > Protopteridae > Protopterus > Protopterus annectens. Next base: position 1,030,285,126 of record NC_056735.1, on the reverse strand, counting down.
GAGATCAGGTAATTAGCCAGGCTGCAAGGTTCAGGGTTTGAAGCTGTGGGTGCAGAATCTGGCCCTCCTGCTGGGACAGCAGGGCAGGGGTCTGAGGCAGGTGCCAGCAGTGACACACTGCACAGGAGGGGGTACCAGTGTTGCCGTGACCAGTCTGGTGCAATCAGTATTGTCCTTGGTTTGTCTGTTTGATCTTTAGCAGCACTTTGGAGAGGACAGGTACACGGTAAAGGCATAAACTGATAGGTTTTTCCAGGTGAAGGACAGGGCATCCACTTTCCAAGCTTGTTTGTGGGTAGTCCTTGTGCAGAATTTGTCCAATTGGTAGTTCTGAGGGGAGGCAAACAGGTCTATCTCTGGGCTCCCCCATTTGTTTCTCAACATGTTGACTATCGTTGGTTCCAGCTTACACTCGTGTGGGTCCATAAGATTTCTGCTTAGGTCTGCCAGTGTATTTAGCTTTCCTGGCAGGAATTGAGCTTGTAGGTGCACTTGGTAGCTCAAGGGTGTGTTCCATAGAGCCATGGCTAGTCTGCAGAGAGGGTTTGAGTGGGTTCCCCCCTGCTTGTTTATGTACCACATAACAGTGGTGTTGTCTGTCTTTACCAATAATTGTCCTGGAACAATGTGGTCCTTGAAGGCTGTCACAGCATTCTGTAGAGCTAACATTTCTTTTTGATTGATATGTAGGTGCATTTGACTTGGGTTCCATTTACCCTGAATGCACTGTCCTGCCAAGTGAGCCTCCCATCATAGTCTGATGTGTCTGTTGGGGTTTGGGCAGCAGGGGGTAGGGTGAATGGCAGTCCCTTGTTTTGGTGGCAGACCTCTGCCCACCAAAGGAACTATCTTTAGACAAGGTACGATAGGAATCATTGATTCTAGATCCTGAGAATGTTGGCACCATAGACTTTTTAGATACCACTGTAGTTTCCTCGTATGCAGTCCTGCATATGGAATTAGTACAATGCAAGAGGCCATGAACCCCAGTGCTTGCAGTATTTTCCTTGCAGATAGCTGGGTCTTTGTGACCAGTAGTTTGAAGTAGGCTGTCAAATGAACTTGTTTCTCTGGCATGAGGTAGACCATCTGGGAAGTTGTATTCAAGCTTGCTCCCAGGAATACAATTTGTTGGCAGGGTACAAGATGTGATTTCTTTTCGTTTATGGTGTATCCCAGAGAAGTTAGTAATTTCTTTACAAATGCCAGATTTAATAGTATGTCCTGGCTTTCTGCCTGAATTAGACAATCGTCCAGGTAAGGGTATATCTGAATATTTCTTTGCCTGCAAAATGCAATGACTGGAGCTAGGCACTTTGTGAATACCCTGGTTGCAGTAGATAAGCCAAAGGGCAGCGCAGAGAACTGATAGTGCATGTAGCCTGCTCTGAAGCGTAGGTATGTTCTGCAAAATTCCCATATTGGGATGTGCAGGTAGGCTTCCTTTAAATCCAGTGCTGCCAACCAGGCATGTTTACCTAGCATGGGAAGCAGCTGATGAAGAGTTAGCATCTTGAATTTTGGGATTACCAAAAAGGTGTTTAGGATAGACAGGTCCAGGATAGGACGCCAGGAATTGTCTTTTCTGGGTACCAGGAAAAGTGTTGAGTAGAAACCTTGCCCCCATTCTTCCTATGGGACAGGTTGAATAGCCCTGATGCTTAGAAGAGAGAGAACTTGTTTTTGAGCCTCTGCCCACTGATTTGGGGGTAGGTCTGGACAACCATTTGGTGTTGGTATGGAGTGGAAGTGGAATCTGTATCCTTGGGAAACTATACTTAAAACCCATTTGTCCTGGGTAATGAGTTCCCAATTTTTTGCATGCAGGGCGATCTTTCCTCCCAATGGAACAATCAGTTGAGCAGGGCTTGGAATGTTTAAAGTTAAGTCAACAACAGAGTTTACCATTTGGGGGGGGTCTTACTACTCCCTGCTTTGGAAGTGGGAGCCCCCCACTGTTTAGGCCTACGAGTACCTTGGGACTGAAGCCTGGGTGTTCTGCTGGTTCTGCATTTGGACTGAAAAGAAGAGGCAGGAAAGGACCAACAATTAGAGGGCCAATGCCTACTAAATATGGGAGGGTGTACTTGCAGGAAATCTTTAACAATTTGCATAAATTTAGCTTTTTCCTCCATCTTTTTAAGTACTTCTGCTTTGTTGCCAAACAGGCGGTCTTGGTTTAAGGGAGCATCCAGTAATTTAGCTTTAACATGATCTGGCAAAGATTGCTCCTTAAGCCAAGCGTGCCCTCTAAGTACAGACCCAGTGATAGTAGCCCTGCAAGATGCCTCTAATCAAAACCACATTGCAAAATACGCTTTCCAACTTGTTCAGCAGAATGCATTAAATCCTGTAATTCTTTATTTTCAGCACAGTCAGGAATCAACATAATTTTCTGTTTAAGCAATCCAATAATATGCTGCTGATACTTCAACCTATGAAACTGGCAGTTTAAGGCCTTAATGGCCAAAGTTGCAGAAGTCTGTACCTTCTTACCCCATCTATCCAGAGCCCTGGAATCTCTATCAGAGGGGCTAGGGTTTTTGGCAGTAGTAGCCTTAACGCCCTTGGGTACCTGTGAAATGGTCTCAAGATCTGCAGTAGGATTTTTAAAGAGGAACTTATGAGAGTTAGCTACCCTGTAATACCTATCAGGATTTCTGGGAGCAGAAGATAAAGTGTCAGGGGCCAGGCTAGATTCCGAGAAGGCATCATCTACAATGTCCAGTACAGAAGGCCTGTGTTGAGGCAGGAGTAAGAATTCCCTAAGCCTCTTTTTGGAGTCAGAGTAATCCTGGCTTTCCCAGCGGAAATGCTCCCTAAGAGTATGCAAGATTTCACCAAAAGAAAAATCCTCTGGAAGGGAAGCAGAGGGAATGGAGTCCTCTGCATCAGAATACTCATAGGTAAATAAGGGCAAATCCTGGTCATCAGATAAAACAGAAATTTCAAAATCCTGATCAGAAGAATTAGAAGGAAAATCAGTCCTAGGTCTCAGAGGGAGAAGGGTGGCTTCCCCTGATTAGAGTAATAAGGTCTTCAGCCATTCTTTGTTTTTTAGGCATAGGGGCCTGACCATGCAGTCTGGGTGTCAGTTTTCAGGGCATGGATCGAGTTTTAGGCCTTGAAGAAGACAACGGAATCGGCAAGTCAGTAGGCCTGAATACACCCTCAGAACCCAGTGCCTGCACAACGGCTCCAGACCCATCCAAGGCAGAGACATCCACAGGTTCCACAGTCGAAGCATCTTGCGGCATACCAGACTCTGAATGGGTCTCAGTAGAGGCCTGCGAATCAGAAGTAGTGGGTATCAGGGGCTGTGAAAGCACCTCACTGAGTACCGGCGAACTGGCGACTAGCTTAGGAGAAACGTCGTCAGCAGCTTTGGACCTATGCAGTCTCTGTCTTTATCTTTGCGTTTTTTTCTGAATGTCGGTAGTCGGGTGGCTTACTGAAGCCATTTCTGGATAATTGAACAGAGTACCATAATATTTAGTTGCGAAAATGAACAGACGAGGTTTGAATAAGGCACAAAACAGACAGCGAGGTACGTCGTGGTCTGGGCCTAAGCAAGGAATGCAGTACAAATGAAAATCTTTGAGGTATTTGCTTTCCACAAGAAATGCATTTGTTAACTTTTACTGACATTGGTTTAGAGCAAGAAAAAAGATCACCCAACAAGGTACTTAGTTGAAGACTTCGGATCTGAAACTTGAAAACGAAAATTTCAAAAGTCGGCCGACCGGCACTTGCTAACTGCTTCTGCTTCGGGCACTGGATGGCAAGAAACACTGATGTAATGGCGTCTGTTGCATGCTTTATACCCCTGACTACCTGACGTCATGGAAGATGAGAGAGCAACTGACGCAGGACCCAAGACTTTGATAAACAGGCCGAGTGAGGGCTACCTGCAAGCAGATAACCCAAATGTGATGACTGCAACTGTGAAACAAAAAGAACATCCCTCTCCACCACTTTGTAGGCAGAAGGACCAGGAGAACCTGATCGAAGCAGAAACTTTCAGAGCAGACAATCCTGGGCCCTCCAGTCTGAAGGAGGGGTCGGAGGTGAACTGCTCAGTGCCGGAGCCCTGAGGGGAAGACAGGGCTCTGAAAACTTCGAAGCTGAAGTCAACCCCTTGGATCAGACGTACACTCTATGGGAACCACTGTGCTCTAAGGTGGTAGGAGCCTATCAGATCAGGGACACTGCCAGACAAGACAAAGAAATCTTGGGATCAGAGACTCGACTCTTGGGAAACTCAGATCCAAGGGTGCTGAAACAGAAGGCCGGATTGGAGAAGCAGCAGCTAGCTGAGAGAAGAGTTTAAGGCTCACTGATCCAATGGGAGACTGAGCTGGCAAGACCCCCACCTGGATCTGTGTTCTGAGGAACTTTCTCATCATCTTATTAGACTCCTCCTCAGACTTTAGTATGACCTAATGGAGGAGGATATGGAGGGCGGCTTTGAACACTTTTTGGTCGTCTCCTGCAGAAAGTGAGACCTCAATCTGGGTGACATCAGTTCATGAGAAAACCTTGGACTACAGGGCCAAGGGGATGGAGAGACTAAGAAACAGATCAAAAAGCTTAGGATCCAAAGTCTTAGGAATATTCATGGGTGGCTTGATGTAGAGCAGTGTTTGCAGACTGAACAGGAGTGTTTATGGTGCTCCTTAGATTTGGGCAAGGGGATTTGGGCTAAATGTAGGAAAACCTGAAGGAGCAAATGCTGGTAATAAACCCTTAAGAACAAGTTTATTTCATCTTTCACTAATGGACTTCGAGTTAAAAGCCACACAAATGGAACAGGAGTGTCCAAATGTGATGGGCCTAAGCAATAAACACACTCCCTGTGGGCACCAGAGTTGGGAATCTTATGCCAACAGTAAGTGCATTTCTTAAAAGCAGTCGGCCTCTTGGCCACACTGGAAGAAAAAAGGCACACAATAACAAGCAGAACAATAACTACTAAAGTTTTATACAAAAAAATAGTATTACTTTTACTTATCTTTTTGGAAATATAAGGGGAGAAAGAAAGGAGAAAAACACCAACAGTGGTAATAAGGGAATACCTTCCAGGTGAGGTGAAGATATTGGGGGAGAACAACAAAACTACCAACTATGGTATGAAAAAAATTATCAATAAAAACAAAAACTTTGGTACAAGAGTAAAGGAGATACTATAAAACAGGTAATCCTAAAAGTGTTGTAGTCTGCAAAGCAGGCAAAGACACAGTAAGAACACAGCATTTATTAAATTAACACACAAAGAAAAGTTAAGTGCTTTCGTCCAACCCTGGGCTTCCTCAGAACTAAACTTTTGTTGGACTTCCTCAGAACTAACAAACTTTTACAGATCCTGTTTAAATAGAACTTAAGTATAATAACAGTTCCAACTGAATGTTCCAATAAATAGAAACAATTAAAGTTAATTAAGTACTGCTGATTGGTAGATCTGACTCAACAAATATACAAAGCAGTGTGAAATATGCAATGTTTCTTTAAACTGATCTATTTTTTTTTTTGAATTACACAAAAAATGAATACACCAAACAAAACATTTTTTTTCAAGATCTATCAGGAAATAAATGCACCTAACACGAAAGTTAAAAAATATCGGAACATAAAACAAATTTTTAGAGAAAACAAAAAAATCAATTAAAACTTGTTCTTTCAAGACAAATCTATGCTGTGTGAAAATTAATAAAAAGTTCATAAAAAAAAAACATCTACGAACACAAATATAATGAATCTACTGGACATAGGAATGCATTTTCACAGAAAATTTCCCTTAACAACAATATCAATGTGGGGCCTCAGGAATTTTCAAACTGGTTGACTAAAGGTGGCCCAAGGTGGATGATTCCTACATGAGTTTGAAGTCCTGATTGAGGGACTTTGAAAAAAGCTCTAGCAACATAGGACCCTACAAAATGAGAACGCTTACTTAAGGGAATGTTTACAGCACCATGAGGTACCCAAAGATTTAAGACTTCATAAATTTCCATTCGGTGTTATACAAGGGCCCAAAGAAAATTCTGCTTTGGTGGAAATGTTTAACAGTCATGGGTTGGAACTATTAGAATTTATAATCAAATTTAACAGTGAAACAATTACCGATATATTTAATGACACAACCAACCTAGAATGGTTTATTAAAAGTGACCTGTTGTTTTGTGAGTACCATCACAAATGTAATAGCATTTTTAGTTTTGTAGATGAACATGTATGCAAAATAATACAGAAAAAAGAAAAAAAGTTAGCTAGGGCTAATGTCGAGGACAGGGAGGGTTACCGGTTAGCCTGGGGTAGCATGGATGACACACATACCATCAGGGACCCCACACCAGTATACCAACAATCCCAACATGACAATTATGACTATCACCGACGAGGAAGAAGCTGCCCTTTTAGGCATATGACAGCGGAGTCCCCCATGCGAACTGAGGAGATCGGAAATAATTATAAACCAGAAAATGAGGGGCTTTGTACCGTCACAGAGGGACAGGTTCAACCAACAAAGGACCCATTTTCCCACAAGATAGACTCCAATCAAGTTGATAACGATATAAACATTCTTAATGTTGGCAGAGGAAGCAACATTTTGAGTCACAAAGGACACCACATTTTTAGTTATTCATATATGGAAATCAATACAACTCACTAAGTTGTTTGAAAAAGGGTTTAAGTTTGTACCTTCCTGGAGTGGAAATGTAGTAGATTCTGGAACTCAAGTTGTAAGGAAACTGAACTTGTTCTATCTATACAAGAACTGTTCATAAGAAAAGTACCATTAACCCAAATATTCACCATGTACTACAGGTTTTTCAAAATGTTTGTGAAAGAGATTTATACTACATATAGGAACAGAGGAAGGGCTTTTCACAATTTAACCACCAAAGAAAGGGACCTCTAAGACAGTCTTACCAATGATAGATCAATTAAAATAATGAAACTAGATAAAAGCGTGTGTGTGCATGGGGGGATAGTGATAACTAGATAAATAGACTACGCAGGAGAAATCTTTAGTATGTTACAAGATGAGTCGTTATTGGACAACTTCCAGGAACGAAATCAATATTTTATATAGAAACAGACTTATTTCTTGAAAATGGCTTCAGGGCACCATTACAAATGAAACTTACGAGTTCTTATATGTCAAGGAGGCACTGACACCCTCACTCTTTGGTATTCCCAAGACGCACAAAAATGTGGAAGACCCCCCAAGCCCAGGGGCCCAAAACTTACCCTTTGGCAGTGTACTTAGAAAGGAAACTAAAAACACTGTTGAACAAATATCAACACATCTTGAGGGACTCGTGGGATTTTTTGGGGATGTTGAACCCTGATCTTTTGAGGGAAAGAGCATAATTTATGACTACTGTCAGACCTCTTTTCCTGCATCCCTCATGGTAAATTTTTCCCTAGTTATGGCTATTAAGCACAATGGACTTAGTACTATGGTTAAGACGATTGCTACCCATAATTGGGCCATTCTTAAGCTTGAAGAGAATTTCCAGCAGCATTTAGATGACAAACCCACATTTGTTTATAAAGTACATTACCTGAAGGAGATGTTAGAAAAATGCAAACCCATATTGAGGCCAGGTAGTAACAAGTGTAGCAGGTGCAAATATTGCCAATATATTTTGGAGAAAGAATAAATCACTTTAAACAATTCATGTCAAAATACTGTTACCCTGAGGAAAGGGAATTGCAACTCTACAGGTTTGGTTTACACTGTAGTTTGCAACCAATGTAGTGATTTTTATGCGGGTAAGACTTAGAGAAAACTAGCCAAATGGATTTATGAACAACTTTATGACATGAAAAGGGCCAGTCTAAATAATGCTTTATACAAACACTCACGGCCTTGTATGGGTTTTAATAAATTCTTATTTGATATCTTAGAAATAGTTCTCAAGGACCCCAGAGGGGGCGCTTGGAAAAATAGACTTGAATACAAGGAGCTTCTCTGGCAATTGAGGTTGGATGCTCCAGTTAAGCCTGGCCTCAATGAATTTGTTTCCTTACAACCTGGCAAACTTAGAGCTGATAAGTTGTAAAAGATTACAATATCATTGTTTTAAATGTAGATGTTTGTGTTATAAACTTTGTATTATTTTTCTTACAATATAGATTTGAATTGAAAGAACACGTTTTAATTGATTTTTTGTGCGTTTTCTAAGGTTTCTGTTTTATGTTCTGATATTTTTTTTAACTTTCAGTTAGGTGCATTTACTTCCTGAGAAATCTTGAATTTTTTTTTAGTTTGGTGTATGCATTTTTTGTGTAATTCAGAAAAAAAAATTAATAGATCAGGTTAAAGAAATGTTGCAAATCTCACACTGCTTTGTATATTTATTTGTTGAGTCAGGTCTACTAATCAGCAGCCGTCTAATTTAATTTGTTTCTATTTTTCTATGTTTCATGAGTAATTGCTTCCATTAAACAATTATCCCCAGCACAAAATTACTGGTTCTGAATTTGACTAGATGGGTTGTGGGACCTGCAAAACCTATCCAACTATATATCTGGGTGTGAGGTTTAAACCATATAGATTTCCTGTACAAAACAGGAAAAATAAACCACTTCCCACTGCAGTGCAGTTAACAGATATCGCAACCAAAAGTGCAGATTGCTTAACAAGGGAATAACTATTCTGTTGATTTACTCCTATTTTTACTATGAACTGGGTTTCTTAAGGGGGGGATCAGTAACTAATCATTTTTCCATGATGGAGTGTCCTACTTAGTAAGTATAGTATGGAAATGTTATCATCCAATTGCACTGTAGGGCCAAAATCATGTTACCTATTTCCAGACCTTTACTATGCAGAGTAGCCTTTACACTAGCCATAGAAGTGTTTACTTCTCTCCATTGGTTAAAGCAAATAAAAGTCTAAGCTTTTTCGGTTTTCTCTCATACTGAAACTATCTACCAAGCATCCTAGTAAACTTAAAGACTTCTAACCATTTTACTAAATTCTTCTCCAGCCCTTCAAAATTCCAGGATTACATTTTCTTTTCAGCATCATCATCCGCTGTTGGTTGTACCTAAAAACACAAAACACTATCAATGAAGTTAATTTTAGTTTTAAGGTTTCCTTGTTCACCACTTCACTTTCCGCATTGTATTTTTCTCTTTTGCCACTTTTAATACTGCTGCCAGCAAGCTTAATTACTAACCATGCCCACTATATCTACAGGCTACAGCCATAATTTTCTTCACAACAGTTCCTACTTCTACATCTAATCAAAATTATACACTTGCAATGTGCCCTCCTGGGTATCATGGGATTCCAATGTCTGTAGCAAGGCTCTGACAGCTGCAGTAGATTTCCAAGGAGCTTCACTAACAGCATAAAGGTTCTTCTATGACTTGTGCGTAGGAGGTAGAATAACTTCACTTGTCACCTTTTCTACCTCACTGATTCGTTTCTTGGGTTTCTTAGCAGCATTGTCCTCCTCTTTGGTCTTATTTAACTTGATACTTCCAGTCTGATGATCTCTTAGTATACAAATCCTTTAGTATATGGCACAAACATTGGCAAAAGAAGCTTTTCTTATGGTACTTTCTTCAAAGTTAGCGCAAAAATGTGCTGACTGAGGTCTCCTTTGTAATACTCTAGATTATTCCAAAAGAAAGCCAGAACCCCGACCAACACTCACTCACTCATGTTCCTATCAGCACCTTACTTCCAGTACTCATTTCTAACTACCTCTGTCCAATCTTGTTTTATTCTTGGTTACAATTCATTTCCACTCTAGATGGTCAGTACTTTTGCCAATATTTGTGTTTGCATATGCTTTGCACTGATTTTGGACTTTTTTTTTTTTTTTTATCACTTCACCATTGGTTCTTGTCCCATTATCCACTTTAATTTTAATGCAAGGAATTCAGACATGGTTCAGTGATATACATCTGATGTCCCACTTTTTTTTTTTTGTTGTCTACCATTATTTTACTTGTTCAGTTTTTATTGAGAGTATACACGGATTGCTTTCCAGTGTGTTCAGTGACAGATATCGGCTTAAGCAGTCTGCATTTGTTTCTATACTGGCAACTTCTACTGACTAACGATGGAATTCTCAGTCAGAAATCAGAAAAGGAAAACCTTCTCGAGGCATGTACTCGGCTACTAACATCTGCAGAGGTTTCTTGATGGGGACAACAAAGGATGGGCAGACAAGGGTGGAAACTTGGTGATAGGCAAAGACTGGACAAAGGAAGGTGAGTAACACAAGGCAGGGAAAACACATGGTTGGAGAACAGGGTAGGCCAACTGCATCCAGATGGTCAGAGCCTGGCGACTCTGACTAACTGTGCCAAGAGGTATTCCGCAGTTCTGATATAGATGTCCTACTGCCAAGCACATTTCAGAGATCAAAAAGCCTATTCAGTGGGTGCCAGGAGACGAGAGGATCCCCCCAGGTCACTCAGAAGAGGAGCCTCTGCTCTCCTCAAGTAGTAGCCACAGAGACCACAAGTGAGTTCTCCAGGTTACCTTCAGCAGAGCAACATCCATTTCCCTACTGAGAAAGGAGCTTGGCTCCAGTGATGACAAAAGCAAGAAGCTCTGACTGCTTCAAGATGAGGTGACCGCTGCCACTTTACTATTACAACTGCACTTGTAGAAGAAAAACAAGGGAACTTAGTACACACATTACACAGTCTATCAAACTTACATCGCAACAGCATACACTGCAAATACACTTTACAAAATGAAGACACATCACTGCCTCCTGCTGAATCCTTTGTTATTCTCCCTCTGCGACACTGCCTCTAAGACAACATGGGAAAAACATAGTACAGTGCTTCATCTGGAAAAAAATATATCACAGTAAAACTAAAGTAGTCTACCCCTAAGCAGTGCTTTATACTGGCCAAGCAGTTTAGGATGATCCCACTGCAGGTCACTACAGCGATATTTGCACTGCTTACTAGAACTGGTGATGAATGGCACAACCATGTCAAGCTCATGCCTGGCATTTACCCTGTGGAAAGATCCATCATAATAGCCCAAGTATGCACTCTTGAAAGTCAACACAGAGAAAAAAATAAATGTTCACACCCCTCTGGCACCACGCAAGAGCACTGCTGCTATTCTTACCACGTGACGCTGACAAGTCATTTAGCTCTGATTGAGGAACAAAATGTCAGCCCACTGTGTATGGATGCACACAGACATTATGTGACACTGTTGTGCAGTACCTGGATGGACATCATGTACAAGCACATAGTGCACAACTCAGGAACAAGGACAGTGGCATATTTATGGCAACAGGGTGTGTTCTGGTAGCATTTCAAAGACAGCAGCAACAAATACACTCATTAACATGACTGTCACTCAGTTTTGCATAAATTAAAGCCCAAGAGGCCTCAACATACTTCAAGAAAACAATTATGGAAACAGACGTTTGCTACACTGATGCACTGTACTTTGACAAAAACTAAATAGGTTCACTAAAGGAAGATGAAATGCATGGTATTGTAATCTTGCACTGTACTGAACAACCATTTTTGGATGGGAGCAAAAGAAAGATGTGGGAACACACCTCAGTGCCATAACACTAATATCAGGTGATGAATGGGGGGTGGGAGACGTGTGGTAATGAATACAGAGGACACAATGGCTCCTTACACTAAATGAGGCATTACAATACATACTGTCTGCTCATGAAGGGAGATGAATACTGCGGTGGTGGTGCTGCGGTAGCGTTGTCGCCTCACAGTAAGACGTTGTCCTGTTCGATTCTCCACTAGAGCATCTTCTGTGTGGAGACATGAGTGAATGGGCGTACCTTCGTTGAAGGTTGTGCGTCAGGGCCGGCAACTCGGCACGTAAAAATCTACTGCCAATCATTAGCAGACCGGAGTTCCGCTGTGGCGAACCCTAACCGGGAAAAGCCGAAAGACACAACAACATGAAGGGAGATGAATCACCGCAGTGCCATAACACTAATATTAGGTGATGAATGGGGGGGGGGTGGGAGACGTGTGGTAATAAATACACAGGACATGATGGCTCCTTAAACTGAACGAGGCATTACAATACATACTGTCTGCTCATGAAGGGAGATGAATATGTAGTTATTACAGGGATTACAATAAACAGACAGGGAAATGGTGTCACAATAAGATGGGGGATATCACAACATGATCAGACAGGCAATCAGGCACCACATGGAATTGGGGCAGCATATTTGTTTGTTTCTTTCGGCTTTTCCCGGTTAGAGGTCGCCACAGTAGAAATCCAGTCCGCTAATGATTGATGGTGGATTTTTACGTACCGGTTTACCAGCCCTGACGCACAACCTTGGGCAGCATATATTTATATAAAACATCACAGCTGTGTAGAAACTGACAGACATATGTAACCCACAAGATTACATGTTTTACCACAGGCATACAAGATAGGCAATAACTGGAAAAGCCACCATAAAGAATAAGGTGTTACAGCAAACCCTTCACTCACAGCACATGCCTCCTAGACAAAAGTAATGCAGACAAGCCTTTTTAGCAGCAGTCATGGCAGGAAGTGGTACAGAACATCACTGCCAATGGTGACCAAAGAATTCAGAAAAACTCTGATGATACTGCATGCCAAGTATAAGACATGGCACAAAACCATGTCCACCACATACAACAGACCACAAAGACAAAAGATGCTCGATGAGGTGGAAAACTTCCTGTTGCACCTGTCAGAGAAGTGGTGGCCTGGATGTGGGGGGGCTGAGCTGCTGACGAATGCACAAGTCTGTACTGGCAGTTATATTGCCATATTGTACAATGCAGTGTATGTGAGACAGGGCTTGTTCAGAAAAATTTCTACACATTTTCAGCATACCTCTGGTCTTTAACTGCAATGTCTGCATGAAAATGTACGTAGATATTCATACAGTATTTGTAGATAATGTTATTAACAGCGGACCTGCTTTTTTTTTGGGGGGGGGGACATTTAAAAAGTGCTACCACAGGTATACGGTTTTCATTATTTCACAGGTTCTACTGGTGGAGGATCAAGCATAATTGGACAAATGACCGATGCCAGCAAGTGACCCGTGTCTGACAATGGCAACACATGGTACAACCTGATGATGTCACAATGGAGGCCTTGTACACATCCCTCACATATGAGAACACTAAGCAGGGACATTCAGAAGCCAAAGTCTCACAAATGCTTGACAGATGTCCTGTAACTGTGCACCCTACGCAGGCTACAAAGGATTCACCAAGGCAAGATATTATCTGAGAGTCACACCCTCTCCGAAGTATTTCTACAACCTCAAAGGGGAGAAGAGTGGTGGTATGGGGCTGCCATTACTCCAGGTCTGTCCTTAACCTGGGTACACCTGGCATTATCAGTGGGTGTGTAGGTCTGTGACCCAGGCAGACAGCTGCTACCCACCGCTGTGGAAATGTGTGTGCAGTGTGATTCAATGGGCTGTCTACGACAACTCCAGCATGGCCTACAGGATGACATCTAGTGCCTGAACAGTGACAGTATAGGGCAAGAAAGCAAACGGGACAGTTCTGGTCAGTGGTGGCTAACATACTCGCATGTTTATCCAACAGGTGGTTAACTATCCACCAGTCTGCCTTTGCAGGTTCTGCTGTTTGTGGAAGTGTCCAGATGTTAGGTGACCTGTCTCAGGCTAGACATTATTCAGATGACAAGGCCTTGTACTGAGACAGCATCATTGTCCACTCTGGCCACAGAGGCCACTACACTTGGCCACAGTTGGTCAATTAATGTGTAGACAGCTTAAGTATAAGAGAAAAACTGTGTTCTTATATAGTAGTGCACCCAGGTGATGCAAAGTTCGAAAGAAAGAATAACTGTCAGAATGACCATCTAAAAGTTCTAAAACATTTTATAAAAAAATCACTTAAGATCAACTTATCATAATGAAGGGCTAAGAAACTGAAATCTGTTATTTTCCCCTATTTGAAAACAAAATGAAGTCACAACTGCTCCATGTGACATATTAGTAGCATAAACTACAAGGCATGTGCACACAAATGTGTGCACCCTCACTATGTAAAGAGAAAATCCATTACATAAAAAGGATGCAAACAAGGCAAGGAACACCTTTTCGAAAAATAAAGACTCCATTTACATAATTACTAGTAACCAGTCTCAAGCAAATTCTACCCAAGAGGACAAAAATGTGTGCTGGCCATGGGTAAATTATGTTCACCAACAAGAACTTACTTAGGGGGTCCAGTGTAACCAAAAACTTAATTGTGACCTATGGTATAGCCCAATAGAGTTCCATAACGTTCCATGGGTGTTTATCCATTTTCATTCTTCCTAAATGAATGGGTTCACATCAGATACTCTGATCAGACTGCTGCTTTTTCCAGCTTGTGGAACAAACTCTTGAGCTACTCCACAACCCATAATGCACTAGCCCTGTACTATACTTCAGATCATGTTTGCTGACCTTTGAGACTATACAGTAAATAAACAAGGACATGAAATAGTATCTGGAGCTCAAATGAAGGAACACTGGTTCCTTTAACTTCTTCTAATCCTTCCAGAAGACAAACTGATGGGGGGTGGGTAGATGGAGGGAGGGGAGTTGAAGAATGAAAACGGACAACAGATAGAATAGTTCTGTAAAATCTTACCATAACCAGATGTCATTCTCTTCTGTGTTGCATTATTCTTGAAATATGGGAGAGTGCAAAAGCTCAGAAGGAACCCTGGGAGGAGGAGGGGGTAGAGGAAGAAAGTGAAGAAACATTTTCTACAAATCCACATAAAATTGCTCTAGCAACCCTGCCCTGGATCTACAGCTAGTGTCTAACTTGTAATGTTTAGTAAAAGTATAAAGAGATGACCAAGTAGCAGCCTCCAAAATGTGATGGGCATCCAGACCCTTAAAGAAAGCACTTAAAGAGGCAACAGATCTGGTAGAATGAGCTCTGACATAGGATGATGGAGATTTCTCATGAAAGTCATAGCAAAACAATAGCTTTAGAAAGCCAAGAAGCAATAGTTTGTTTGGAAACAGGTAAACCCAAGGCCCTGGGATGAAAGGACACACAAAGTTGATCCTAACAGATGTTTTGTCTAGGTAAAATACAAGTTGCCTATGAACATCTAAGGAATGAAAAAAGGTGGGAGTTGAATTGACTGATTAAGAGAACTCATTCACCATCTTAAGCATGGAAGAAGGGTTAGTTCTCAAAAACACGTTATCTTTGTGAAACACCAGGAAAGGAGGGGAAGCCACCAAAGCCTTAATCTCAGAAACCCTTCTAGCAGAAGTCAAGGCCATCAGAAGCACTGTTTTCAAGTGCAATACTTCACAGAAGGCTCAAAGGGAGCTCTAAAACATAGCTGAGATCCCAAGGAGGTGGCACCGGTTTCCTGGGAGGTTTCATGGGTAGGATGCCTTTAAGGAAAAGTTTAACCTACAGTGTTGGAAGCTAATGGAGGCATCAATGGCAAACAAGCAGACAGAGCAGAGCAATGGACCTTCACTGAGGAATAAGAGATCACTGTTAAGCAATTCACACGGGTATGAAAGCATTATTGGAATGTCCACAGAAAACAGGTCTAGCTTTCTTTTCTGGCACCAGACAGAAAATCTTTTCCATTTGGAAATGTAAGCATTCTTAGTATTAGGTTTCATGCCCTCATGTATAACCCTAAGCACGTCCTGTGAGAATAGGTGCCTGAAAAGAATGAGAAGTTGATCACCCAGAGTCAACTGTAGACTTGACAGATGTGGGTAGATAAAGGTTCCTTTGTCCTGTGTGAGTAGGTCCAACCGGTTAGACAATTTGTGGTGATGGCCCCTGACTAATTGCAAGATAGGGAACACCAGTGCTGTCTTGACCAAAATGGGGTCACAAGCAAGATTTTTGGTTTGTCCTACTGAATTTTCAGCAGGACTTTCTGAATGAGGGGGAAGGGGAGAATGCATAAAGAAACATCCCCTTCCATGAGGAAGAGGGCATCCACCTTCCAAGCTTGAGTGCGAGGGACCCTGGCACAAAAAAGAGGAAGTTGTCTGTTCTGAGGGGAGGCAAAGAGATCCACTTCTGGAGCACTCCACTGGTGAACTAGATCCAGGAAAACAACCTTGTGAAGCATCCACTGGTGGGATTCTGTCATGGATCTGCTTAATGCATCTGCCACTGAATTCTGAGCTATGCAGAATTACGTTGTACTGGATAGCCAGCTCCCATGCCTGGAGAGCTAGATGACAAAGAAGGTAAGATTTTGTCCCACCTTGCTGTTTTCTGTACCATAGTACAGTGGTACTCTCTAAGAATCTTGAAAGGACCTGGCAAGAAGAGAGGGTGAAATGTTTGCAAGGCCAGAATCAAAGCTCTCATCTTCTGGATGTTGAGCAGGGGACCAAAGACCCTGAACCTTGGAAGAAGTAAAAGTTGCTTCCCAACCTAAATCTGAGGCATCTGTGAAGAGCTGCTGAGAAGGTTGAGACATGAGAAGAGGAAGGCCTGGATTTGGAAATAGCTGCTGAATCCACCGAAGGAGCTCTTTTTTTTAGGCAAGGGAGAAGAGGGACCAGGACATCCAAAGAATGGGCATGCCGAGACCAAATTGTCTTCAGACACCACTGAAACTTCATGTGCAGCTTTGCAAAGGGGAGCATGGAAATAGTGGAAGCCATGAATCCAAGCAATCTTAGAAATTCCATGGCCGAGATAGATGGAAGAGTTAGAAGGCCCTCTGTGTAGCCTGTGAGAGAGAACCTTGTCTGAGGGGAGGAAAATCATCAGATCTGTCCTGAACCTGCATCCTAGAAGTGACATCCTGAGTAGGGCTATTGACTGGATTTTTTGAAATTTATAGTGAATCCCAACCTCTGAATAATGGGAATGGCTAATTTATGGTTTAACCGTAGATGATCCAGGCTGTTGGCCAGAAAAAAGGTTGTCTAGATAGGAGTAAACTTGAATCCCTTGAACTCTCAAGAAGTCAATGGCTGGAGCCGTTGGTGAAGATCCTTTGAGCACTGGAAAGTCCAAAAAGGAAGGCAGAGAACTGAAAGTACAAAGATAAAGTTAAACGGATCTAGAGAGGAAAAAACACTGCTAGGTGTATAGCAACTTTAATAAAGAGTAAGCGCTTTCACAGCCACATGGCCACTTCAGACTCAAGTACAATAAAATCAACATCTCAGTATTTAAAAAATATTTAAACCAATCAAAAGCAGTGATTAAATTAATTGGAATGTTAAAGGAACACTCAAGTACGAACACTAAAATATAAACCCAACTACCTATTCACAAGTTAAAACTGCATTCTATTAAAACAGTAATAGCAGAATTAATGAAAAATATTAAAAATATATAGAAAAGGTAGTATAAAAATTTCATATAAAATCAAGTCAATGGGGGAGTTTGTGCGCTCATAAAGCTGGTTTAATGGAGACAGCACCATTGCATATTTCAGTCCAGATAAGGTTCCAGGTATCAATCAATCTTAGTTCAGCTGTCATTTTTAATATCTCCCTTTCTAAAGCTCACTAACAATTTCAAGTACTAGAAACCTAAACTCATGTTTTGTATTCCCTAATATATTTAGCTAGTGCATTACACTCTCTGTTGTTCCCAATGTCCCTTAAGTGTTCCAAAATGCGGTCCCTTAGGGATTGCTTCGTCTTACCGATATAGAATGCATTGCATTCCACACAGAAGCTATAGTAGACAACATTCCTAGTACAGCAATCTGGATAGAGGTTGTGTCCGAAGACTTTGCCTTTGTGTGTGGGTAGAAAAGGTGGGCCTGCATATACAGATCTGCAAGCACTGCAATTCCTACATGGGTATATTCCTGGTCTCTGTGACATAACTAATAGTTTACTTACTCCTGCCCTGTAGCACAGCTGTCTCCTCAAGGACACATTCCTAAACAAAAACAGTTAGTTATGTACTCACCATAACGATCGATGTATGTGGTCCATCTCGCCTACATTGCTGACTCACTGGTTCGGAGCAGAGAATCAGCTCCGACTCAGCCAAATTTCTCTAGCACGAAGTCTCTAATTGGCTGGGCTAACCCGGTATCCCAAGATGCACCTCACCCTAGCCCCAGATCTTGTTTGCAATCATACCAATCATAACCCATAATCAACACTGGAAGAAATTCCAGCCAGATAAGGGAAAAAATTCACTGATCTTGAAGGATCCACAGAGATAATATTCCTCCAAATCCTCTAGAAGGGGGCAGGTGGGAGGGTACGTAGGAATGTAGGCGAGATGGACCACATACATCGATCGTTATGGTGAGTACATTACTAACTGATGTTATGTGGTCCTATCACGCCTACATTCCTTACTCACGGGACATCGTCCCCAGCACCTCTATCCTGGGAGGCTCATAGGAAGATACTCCTGAGAACCGTGGAACCAAAAGAAGCCCGGCCCCTAGAAGCCACGTCCAGCTTGTAATGAGTAATAAAAGTGTTGGGAGAGGCCCAAGTGGCCGCAGCACAAATATCATCCAAGGAAAGACTAGCATGGAAAGCTATTGATGTAGACATAGCCCTGGGAGAATGAGCCTTGATGGGAAAGGGTAAAGTTCTGCCTGCTGACGAGTAGATGAATGAAATACAATCTTTGATCCATTTTGAAATTGTGCACTTGGAAACAGGACAACCAGCCCTGTTTTCTGAAAATGACACAAGCAGTTGATCAGATTTCCTAACATGCTTAGTCCTATGCAAATAAAATCTCAGTTGTCTGTGCACATCCAAATGATGAAACCTGAACTCTGCTTTATTGGAAAAGTTCGGAAAGAACACTGGTAGCACAATAGATTGATGGAGATTGACAGTGGATGACACCTTCGGAAGGAAGGAAGGGTTAAGCCTCAGGGAAACTCTGTCCTTATGAAAGATCAAATACGGAGGTTTAGTAGACAAAGCTTGAAGTTCTGATACCCTCCTGGCCGATGTAATGGCTATCAGAAAAGCCGTCTTCCAAGATAAGTACTTTAAGTCACAAGTGGCAGCCGGTTCAAAGGGTGGTGACGTAATAGCTTGTAGCACACGGTTCAGGTCCCATGGCAGTACAAGTTCTGAAACAGGACGAAGTAACAAAGCACCTTTTAGAAAGGCTTTACAGAGTTTGCGGCCTATAAGAGAGGGCTCGTAAGATGTGTGAAAATTGGAAATTGCCGCCAACTGTACTTTAATGGTGGCGGGCGCGGAGCCCTGACGGAACAAAATGGCTAAAAAATCTAAGGCTGACGGAATTGGGGCTGTGAGGGGTCCAAACATTGGGCCTGAGCCCAAATACAGAATCTCCTCCATTTGCTGGAATAAATCTTCCTGGTGGAAGACTTATGAGAAGACAAGATGTGCACCACTTCAGGTGAAACGGAATGCTGTCTGACTAGCGACGGAAGTGGAGCAGCCAGGTTGTCAACCTGAGAGTTTGCAGGGATGGATGAAGTTGTCCTGACATGTGAATCAGGAGGTCCGGCACTGGGTCCAGAGTCCACAGACCGTCCAGTGCGTACTGTTGAAGAAAAGGGAACCATACTTGTCGAGGCCAGTGTGGAGCAATAAGGATCATCCTGCTTTCCAAGGATATGGCTTTCTGTATCACTCTTGGTAACAGAGGAAATGGAGGGAAAGCGTAGACCAGACCGGGGGGGGCCAATCGTGAGCTACAGCGTCCCTGGGTGACTCCCCCTGTGGGGGGATCAGAGTGAAGTACTTGCTGCATTTGGCATTGAGGGGGCTGGCGAAGAGATCGCAGAAAGGCTGACCCCCACCTTTTGAAGATCTGAACCGCCATTCGGTTGTTCAGGGACCACTCGTGAGGCATCAGAATAGCTCTGCTTAGCCTGTCCGCTATCACGTTGGACTTCCCCGGAATGTGCGTTACCACCAGAAACTGTTGGGAAGACACTGCCCACTGCCACACTCGCATGGCCTCTCTGCAGAGGGGATAGATTTGGTTGCCCCTGCTTGTTCAGGTACCACACTAAGGACATGTTGTCCGAGTGAATTGCAATAGTTCCCCGAGGTAGAGAGTCTTGGAGTGCTCGCAATGCCAGAAACACCGCCCTCATCTCCAGAACATTGATGTGCAAGTGTACCTCATGATCTTGTCAGGTGCCTTGGACCGTCCTGCCTAGATAATGCCCCCCACCCATCTGGGAGGCGTCCATGGTCACCGTGGCCACTGGAGACATAGGAATCAAGCTACTTTCTCTGTCCAGATTGGAGGAGCATAGCCACCAGAGGAGATCCTGTTTGCATTGTTCCGTGAGAAGTATCAGGTGGGAAAGAGGAAGCTTCTGAAAGGACCACTGAACTGACAGGAGCCACTGTAGGATCCGCATGTGTAACCTGGCCAGAGGTACCAGCATGATGGTGGAAGCCATGGATCTCAAGAGCTGAAGAACTAACCTGGCCTGAACTTTTCTGAGGGGCAACAGTGCGTGGATCTGAGACTGCAACACTCTTATCCTGTCCTGTGGCAGAAAGGCGCGCATTTGAATAGAGTCTAGCTCTGCACCTATAAAAACACGCTGCGAGGGCTGCAAGGCAGACTTTTCCCAGTTCAAAGTAATTCCTAGATAATTCCTAGATGTTGGCAAAGTGAGATGGTCATCTCCCTGGCTTGAATGAGCAGATGCCTGGTGGGGGCGGCGAGAAGCCAGTCATCCAGATACGGAAACACCTGGAATCCTAGACGTCTCAGGTGAGTCACCACTGCCAAACACTTGGTAAACACCCTGGGGGCTGTGGTGAGACCAAAGGGCAGGGCACGAAACGAAGTGACTGGCTCCTAACCGGAAGCGTAAAGGACTCCTGTATGCCTTCTCCATTTTGATGTGGTAGTAGGCATCCTTGAGTTTGATGGAGCACATCCATACTCCTTTCTCCAACGGTGGAAAAATGGACAGTGTGACCATCCGGAACTTGGACTTCAGAATGTAGTGATTCAGTCGAATGAGATCCAGAATGGGTCTCGGGTCCCCTGTTCTTTTCGGCACCAATAAGAGTCGTGAGTAAGTTCCTGATCCGACATGGTCTGAGGGGACTGGCTGGATGACTCTTTCTAGCAGCTTTGCCACTTCTAGTGCTGCTTGATCCCATTGACTGGGTGGGACGTCTGGGATCCTTCTGACTGGGGTGGGTGTCAACGCAAAGGGAACAGTGTAACCTCCGGTAACTATTCGAAGCACCCAACGATCCTGGGTGATGCTTTCCCAGTCTTCCGGATGCAATGAAATTCGGCCCCTGACTGGCTCCGGAAGAGCAGTCGGGCAATGCCTCAGGAACGCTGGAAGGAAGAACTGCGAAAGGAATCGCGGCCTCCCGAGTTGAGGGGGCCTCCTCTGCCTCTAGGACGGTGTCTTCCGGAATAATCCCCCCCCCCTTCTGCCTCTGGAGGGGGACTCACCTCTGAGACTTTTTGAACCAGGTTTTCCCTCCTCTCTGAGCCTTGGGATAAGGCCTAGAAGGAAGAGAAAAATGGTCCCCTACGGCAGAAAGGGTCTTTCCCTCCTGTTCGCATCTGGTGAGGGTGTCTTTCACTTTGGGTCCGAAGAGAGAGGACCCATCAAAGGAGGCGTCAGTGAAGGAAGACAAAGGCCTCTGCGAAATGACACAGGTGCATCTAGGCTTGCCTTCTAAGAGCTACACCTGAGCTAGCTGCCCTACTTGCCCCTTCGGCTGCATAAGATATGAGCCTCATAGACGAGTTGACAGTGGAACCTAGGGCAGACAACTGGGCGTCAACAGTCTGCGCTACCGCCTCAGGTATGTTACCCATCAGAGTATCACCTAGCTCCTTCAGATCATCTCTTTGGAGCAGAGTGAAATGACAGAGGTAATTCAACGACCGTAAGGTAAAGGTCGCCAAAGACAGGGTACGCTTCCCATACCGGTCCATACTCCTGGACTCCTTGTTAGGAGGATGGACTGAAGAAGAAGCCTCTGCAACTTCCTGCTGAGTGGCTGCCGCCACCACCAAGGCATCTACCGAAACCCCTTTGGTAAGGAACTCTTTGCCCGGGGGAGCAGACAGAAACTTGTTTGGACGTCTGGGCACCGGTTCCACAGAATCAGGGTTCTCCCACACCCTTCGACAAATCAAGTCCAAGAGTTTGAAGGGTGGAGACACCCAGGAGGTGGAGGGTTGAGCTCCAAAGGCCTTGAGGAATACTGACTCCTCTGAATAAGCTCAGGATACACCAATAAGTGCCACACGTTCGATAAAAAGCTGGTTTATTATAACAAACATGAAATGAGGACGAACAGTACTATTCAACAAAACGGAACATAAATTAGACATTTCACAGGTTAAGCGCTTTCACCCATAACAGCTGGGCTTCTTCAGGAGCCGACACGAGATCACCACTCTGCGCGGAGCATTCCGGCTCTGACGACACATGGGTACTCGGAGGAGGAATCACGGGTACCAGAATGGGGACTGGCTCCGGAGCCGACTGGGTCGGAGCAGAGAACAGTTTTGCTAGCATCGGCGACTGCAGGAGCCTCTGGACCACCCTATCCACATCCAAATCAGACAGCCTAGAGGATTTGGAGGAAATAGGTGATCGGGATCTCCTACCCGGAGACACATGCCTAACACTGGGTGACTGGCTCCGAATAGGCTCCAATAATATTGGAGCCGAGGTAGACTCCAGCACCACCGATACCTCCTGCGGCTCCGAGGACAATGGAGCAGAGGAGGTAGTATCCCCTATCAAAACCTTATCCTGCGGCCCCAAGGACAATGGAGCCGAGGAGGAAGTATCCATAAACGAGACAGTCTCCTGCGGCCCCGAGGAAAATGGAGCAGAGGAGGCAGCAACCACTATTTTAACCTTCTCCGGGGGCTCCGAGGAAGCAGACTGAGCTGGAGATCTCTTCTTGGCCTTGGAAGGCTTAGATTTAGGACTGGAAGAAGAAGAATATAAGGACTCCTCAAAAGAGGGCTTAATCAGGCCCTTCAAAATCAGTTTATTTTTTCTTTCCTGCAGTACCCTCGCGCTAAAAGCGTGGCAGAAACTGCAGGACTCCTGCAGGTGAATAGCAGCAAGACAATACACACAGATGGCATGGTCATCCGTAATAGACATTTTGTAGCCACATTTAGTACACTTTTTAAACCCGGAGGGTTTATGCTCCTTCTACTCTTTAGACATGGTAAAAAATAACAGCACACTGTCAACCGACAACACAAGAGGAAGGCGGGAAACACCACTAACGGCCAAGGAACTCTAAATCAAACGTTTCTTGGAGTAGCAGGGAAAGACAAGAACAAATCCAACTACAGTTTTAACACCAGAAAAACAACATAGGAGAGGACTAGGTCCTCTAACTTAAACGGGCCTAGCCTGCCAAACAAAGGGATACCACAAACACCCAATCTCACTAACACTCACAATGAAACTTAGACAAGGAGAAAACAAATCAGACTGCTAAAATACTTAGAAAAAGTATTTGAAAGAGTACTTAGCCACAGCCAAGCGAGACCACATCCTAACTCTACGAGCGGCAAACGAGATTTGGGGCTAGGGCGAGGTGCATCTTGGGATACTGGGTTAGCCCAGCCAATTAGAGACTTCGTTCTAGAGAAATTTGGCCGAGTCGGAGCCGAGAACCCGTGAGTAAGGAATGTAGGCGAGATAGGACCACATAACATCAGAGGAGTTTCACTTATTAAACCAGTCAACTCTTCTGAGGCCTTTAAGATATTCCAATTCTTCTTAACATTACAAAACGTATTCACATTACTGGAGTAAGTCATGGGGACTCCTCATTACTATTGGTAGAGGATACCTTCTCATCCCTACTACATTCCGAAAAGTATGGTCTACCTTTTGCCTCTTTCTGTTAGAAGCAGAGTGACACAATCATCTCTTTTCGTGTAACCTCTATCTAGAAAATCATTTCCAAGATAATCAAGGAGTGCTCTTCATTATGCAGCCTCATAACTCGTAAATCCTGTCCTTTCAGAACATTCCTAGGTACATGTCTAGGGTCCATACTGCTCTTACAGAGCAATGAGTTTTTCCTAGTTGGTTTCCTATAAAGACTCGCCCTTAAATTCCCAGTCTCTGCCTTTTTCACCATTACATCAAGGAAGCCAATTTGCTCTAGAGAATTTGAATGTAAACTTTAGGAAAGGTGTGGTATTACTTAGGTACTCAACAAAATTCAACAATAAATCTTCTGAGCCATTCCAAAGGAAAAAAATATCCACAATTCTCACATATCCAAGTAGAAAATCTGTAAGCTTATTATGCAAAACGCACATCTCCTCCCACTGCAACACGACCAAACTGGTGTAGCTATTCACACAGGCTGTGCCCATAGCTATGCCAATTTTCTGTAAAAAAAAAGTAACCATCATTGAAGATGAAAACATTCTCTAAAAGAATTTCTAAAAGGGTGCACACGAGATCAATCTTAGAGGTTAGACATTTTTTAGTCACTAAATACTCCCCAATATTCTCTACCCCCCCTACAATGGGAATTACAGTAAACAGTGACTCAACATCCATAGTAAACTGTCAACATGTAGGTCCTTTCAAAAGCATAAAAGTCATTTAGAAACATTTCTGTATCCTTCAGCACAGTCTGATTAGCCTATAGCACAGAGTGTAAAGTTTTATCAATAGAAATGGACAGGGAGTTCAGTTACTCAACCTTTACCCGCAACTCTAGGTCCCTCATGGGTGGACAACTCAAAGTGTTATGCACCTTAGGTAGACCATATAGTATCGGAACAACAGGATGCGAAACACTGAAATACTTAAACAGCTCTTCTGATACCATATTGGTTATGTGGAGAAACCTTTTCCGTAACTCCTTCTAGACTCCTTTCGAAGACCTGTATATGTCTCCTCATTTTCCAACATTTTCGTTATTTGTGTATAGCAGAAGCTTTTGTCCAAAACTACTATACCCACTCCTTTATCTGCAAGCCTAATTTCTAGTGCATTCAACCCTTTTAAATCTGCCAATGCTTTCTGTTCATCTAAAGTTAAATTGTAAAGAAATCAATGCTAGGATTAAGTTCAAAACAACATCTGGTATCTTTTTCACAAACCATAGAAAAAGCCTCAACAGCGGAGTGTAGTTTAGGAACAAAAGTACTAGGCTTCTTGTAAACTGCATTATTATTATTATAATTATCCTGCCCAGGAAATAAAGTTTTCAATGTCAAAGTCCTGGCAAACATCCTAAGATCCAAAAGTACATCAACTAAATCAGACTTACAAGCCGGAATAAAGGATATACACCTTTATTAAAGTACTGAAACTTGTGCATCAGATAAGCCATTTACTGTCTGCTCTGTTACCGGGCCGCTCCATCCTCTCCCCCCTCCATTCTGTTGTCTGGGTGCTCTGTCTCCCCTCTCCCGACTCCTCGATCTGTTCCTCTTCCTTATCCGGCAGGGCTTGTTCCAATAAAAAAGAACTTTGTATATCAGCCAGTGCATCGGGTCCCAAATCCTCCCATTGGGCTCGCGGCAATTTGTGTAGCTTCTTTAACAGGTTCAGGAAGCAGTAGAGACATGTGGAGGCGTGGTGCACTCGCGTCATAAGTACGCTGTGTTGTGTGTTAACCCTTAAAGGTGTGGCTTGTACCTGTGCTCCAGAAACTTATTGAATTATGCTGCAAATCTGCACTCTGTGCTGAATCTTTAAGGACAAAATTTGCTTTTTTGGCCAGGAGAACAGCGCCTCTCTGAAAATCAGGCAAATCATGCTGTAACTTAATTTTTGAATCTTGTATTCTCTCTTTCAAGGCTAGAACATTCCCATGCATGCATTCTTACTTATCCCCTATAATGTCTGCAGGAAAGTCATTACGGATAGTGGCTTGTAGTGACAACTTCAGACAGCAGTTTTTTCTCTTAGGGCTGGAAAAAAATAATGAGTCACATATACTCCATGCTTGTTCTAATATTTAATGCTTGCCAGCAGTCTCTTAACAAGGTAGGATAAATGTCTCCATAAGTCGGTATCCTCAAAATTCTTAAGCTTCTAGGCACAACTCTATGGTGTAATGAAGCTTCCAGATGGAAGCTCTGCCACTGGATGTGTTTAAATTAAAAAAAAAAAAAAACTTTTCCAGATCCCTTATGGACCTACTGAGTTTCATAGGCCTTATTTCATAGGTTCATACTAAGCTAACTGCCCTTGTGAGCCATTTTAAGCCTAGCCAATTATCCCTTGTGAGACTCAAGCCCTGCACCTTGTTGCACAAGTACACCTTCTTCCAGGTCAGCGCTTCGATTGGGTAAAGCATTCAATGCAATTCCCTGTAAGGGTTTCACATCTGAGTAAAGGGCTCTATTCAGCTTCTCCAGATGCCCCTTAGCTGATAGAGAATTGTAGTCCAGCTCTATCAAACCACCTTCGGCCATGTCTTAGTTTAAATATTTTTTTAAATACTGAGATGCTGATTTTATTGTACCAGAGTCTGAAGAAGCGGCCATGTGACCATGGTCCTCTTTAGTTCTAGTTGACTTTGTTGTGCTTATAGAGGACCTCTACCTGGCTTCCATTACTTTTTTGGCAGTGAAAGTACAAAGAACCCACTGAGAAATGCAAGAATGTCATGTACTGAGGATGAATTGGGATGTGTAGGTAAGCATCCTTGAGATCCAGAGAAGCCAAGGAGGAATGTGGACAAACCAGAAGAAAGAGTTTGTAGACAAAGCATCGGAAAAGGCACTTTGAGGAAGGTGTTTAAATGGGAGAGATCTAGGATAGGCCTCCAAGGACCATCCTTTCTTGGGACAAGAAACATCCTGGAGTAAAATCCCTTCCCTTTTTGTTATGGAGGAACAACCTGGATTGCACCTTGGTGGAAGACTTGATCTAGTAACTGAGGAAAGAGATGAAGTTGGATGGAAGGGGGTTGAAGGATCCCCTGGGAATGGTGGTAGTGTCTTCCAAGTCATAAAGTAACCTTTTTGGATGACGGAAAGTACCCAGTCCGGAGTCGTCTCCATCCAGGCTGAAAGAGGGAGACAGAGGCAAAATGACAGAGGTGTACAACTTGGCAGAATAGCTTGGTTGCCACAGCCAGCCAGGTCTGGCCTGAAAGGGCTGCTGAGAAGGAGTTGCAGGAACAGCCGATTTTGATGGAGGGGCTCTCCTACAAGATTTCTTAGATTTAGATCCTGCAGAAGAGGAGGCATGAGCAGGTCTTCTGACAAAACAAGCCTTGTGAAATTCTCATGGAATTTGGAAACTGGGGAAACAAGCAAGCATTTTAAATATTGGAGCTCCTCAACTTTTTCCTGCAAAGATTTGAAAAGTTCTGCAGCAGCTGAACCATAAAGGTCAGAATTACCTAAAGGAGCATCAAGCAGTTTAGCCTTTATATCCTCAGGTAATGACTGGAGCCTTAATCATGAATGTCATCTAACAGATGGAGGCTGCAGCCCCGGCAGGAACCTCCACTGCATCATAGCTGCACCTAATGGAATGCCTAGCTACCTGAGAAGATGCAGACAGCAAAGCCTGAGAATTTATTTATTTAACATTTGTTTACCGGGAAAGTCTGACTTGGAATGAAGCCAATTTTCAGCAGAGACCCGGGGAGAAATGCTCTGTCTTTGTAACAGGGGAGGAAACTGGAGCACCCAGGGGAAACCCACATGAATGCAGGGAGGACATGCAAATTTCACACAGAAGGCACCCTAGCCGAGAATCAAACTGGAGAACCTCTGAGGAGACAACGCAACCGCTGCAACACTGTGCCAAGATGCCTGAGAAAGTAAAGCCAGGGAATACCTAGACATGTGTGTCTGGTAATTAATAACCAAGGTGGACTAAGTATACACTTTTTTTTTACCTAGCCTTTCCAATATCCTGCTCTCCTTATCAGAGGGGAAGCAGCTTAGCAGAAGGGGACAGACAAGAAGATTTGTCAGAGGCAATGGAGACCACAGCTGGGTCAGCAGAGGGGCATTTAAAAAGAAATTTGCAGTCATCTGGTACCTTACAAAATCTGTCAGGTCTCTTAGGAGCAAGAGCTTGGAAATCAGGGTTTTTAGAAGTTTAAGCAAAAGCATCCAAGAAAGCAGGAAGAACAGGCAGAACTGCAGTGGGTGCAGGGGTGTCCATCTGAAGCTGCTCACAGTAACACTTTTGTGCTTCTGAAATTTGGGAGGAATCCCACTTAAATTCCCTCATCTTATTAAGTTTCCCCAAAAGAAAGCTCTTCTATAGGGGAATCTCTCCCATTAGACTCCTCCTTAGGAGAAGCATATTCCAGAGCGGAAAGAATCTGGGTGGAGTATGCCAAGTAGTCTTCTTCGAATCTTCAGAGTCAGATTTAAGGACCTGCACCTCCAAAGCCTGCACAGAGGAAAAGCCCTGAGATCCAGAAGCCAGCAGAGCAAATAAACGATAAAGAACGTTGGCCACCTCTGTGTCTTGAGACGCTCTCCCTCAAAAGCAGTTCTAGATAATGTCAAAAAATCTCGGCAAAGTCCACAGCAGCAGTCAAATGATTTTATTATACAAATACAGCGATAGTCCAACAATTGAGCTTTCACTTGCTCCACGGCAAGCTTCATCAGAACGCTGAAAAATGAGCCTCTTAACATTTAAATAAACTTTTTGGTGCCAAAACCAAACTCATTGAATTCTTTCCTTTAAAGAGATATTGCAACAATATGTCAAAATACAACTGACTATGAGCTAATATCGGTACTTGAATCTCAAATTGTCATAATCACAAAAAATATAAATATATAAAATTGAATGAAAGAAATATGATTAAGCACACAACAAGTAACGCATATAAACAATGTGTAAAATATAAAACGAATAAAATGTCAGAATCTGACATTCTGACTCTTACTATATATAATATTCTATTGAAATATCCTATATACATTACTAACATATAACTTATGAATATATAAATAATAAAAATAATCAACTCAGAAATATAGAAATAAATATAATCACCTATATAATTGGAATGATGAAATACATTGTAGTACAGTGTGAAGAACGTCACACAAATCTATAACTACCTGTAAAAAAAACTAAATGTATACTAATATGGTCTAATACAAGTCCATATGTACACAAAATACTCTTATGTACTATGTAAAATTATCAATCCATAGCTAATAAGGGTTTGATGGAGATGACATCATTCAGTCCTGGTATATTAGAAGAATCTAAAAATACTTGCCACCAGTATTCTTTGTAGGACAGCAATCCTTTGACATCTCCCCCCTTGATGTCTATTAAAACACTGTCTACTATAGCAAAATTGAAATAGTGTCCATCTCCACACTTTTTAATGCGTCTGTACAGTACATTTATTTTCATCTTTGGTTTTAATACTGTATAAATGTGCATATATGCGCTTATTAAATTTCCTTTCAGTTTTTCCTATGTAAAAACTGGAGCATATCATGCATTTAGACAAATATATAATCATTTTGGTGTTACAATTTCCCTGTTTAAACCTAATTATTGTTCTATTTGCATTCTGTAACGCAATACTATTTTCCTGAAATATTGTGCGACACCGATTACAATTTCCACATTTTTTAGTACAAGTGTTATGAGACACCATATTCAAATTCCTTCTCTCTAAGTAGTTCTTAATATTGTATCCCATCTTAAACACAAATTGTGGTCCAGTCCCCAATATTCTGACTAATTGTTCATCAATTGAAATGATGTTCCAACTTTCTGTCATGATTTTCTTTACTTTACCCACATATGGTCCATACTTAAGCACACATCTTTTGCCATATGATGAACTGTCAACCAAGATGTAATGAGTTGTTCCATCATTCGCCCCAACCTCATTATTAGATCCCAACAGAGGTTTATATTTGCTTCCCCATTCTTTGATAACTACTTGACTAACTCTAGCCATCATCTTAGCATCATACCCTCTGTCCTTGAACAGGGCCGTAATAAATGCTACTTCCTCTAGCATGTCATCATATGTAGATGTCATCCTTATAGCACGAATAATCTGCCCTTTGTAAATATCGGTGAATTTGCTCCTGGGATGATTACTGGTAAATTCTAAGTAGCTGTTCGAATATGTATTTGTTCTGTAAATTCTTGATTTCAATCCTGTTCCTACTTTGGAAACAAGTGCGTCTAGGTATGGTACACCATATTCATTCCTAGATTAAGTGAATTTCAGATAGCTACTACTCTGATTTAAATAATCAGAAAATTGATCCAGTATAATACTACTACCTTTCCATAAGATATAAATGTCATCTAGGTATCGTGAATAATATTTGATATATTTCATATATACACTACTTCGCACTTTGGTCTCCTCCCAGTCAAGCACCAGATTGGCATATATGGGAGCACAAGCTGCTCCCATAGCTACGCCTCTGGTTTGCCTGAAAAGTTCACCCTCAAATTGGATGTAATTATGTTCCAATACCAATGACATCATATCGAATAATAAACAAGCTTTGTCCCAGTCTAATTCTGCGTATTTATGTATACTATTGGCAAATGCCTCTAGTCCTTCAATTTTGGGGATGCACGAAAATAGATCTATCACATATATAGTGACAAAAAGCATGTCCTCACTCCAAGATAGGGTGGGATAATTTTTCAAAAATTCCCATGAGTCCTTGACCATATGTGGGATTTTTTTATAAATGTGTTTTAAATAGACATCAATGACTGAGCCCATGGGAAATGTTTTTGATTTACTCCCAGAAATGATTGGCCTAAATGGGGGGTTCTCTATGCCTTTATGGACTTTGGGAGTCCCAACTATAGATGCAAGCTTGGGATGTTCAACTTTGATAAAATTGTAAGTGGCCATCGTTATTCTATTATCAATCAAAAATTCTTCCTGATGTAAATCAATTCTTCTGTAGGCAATATTGATTTCATTCACAGACACAATCTCATAATTCCCTGAATTGTGTAATAAATCAAATAATCTTGAAGTATATGCTAAGCTGTCATATATAACTATGCCTTTGTCAGGTTTCATGACCCTGATATCCCTATCATTTCTTAATTCCTGTAGGACCCTATGTTCTTCTATAGATAAATTATAATTGGTCCTAATTAAATAATTAATCATATTTTTATTTCATTCAGTTGTATATATTTATATTTTTTGTGATTATGACAATTTGAGATGCAAGTACTGATATTAGCTCATCGTCAGTTGTATTTTGACATATTGTTGCAATATCTCTTTAAAGGAAAGAATTCAATGAGTTTGGTTTTGGCGCCAAAAAGTTTATTTAAATGTTAGGAGGCTCATTTTTCAGCGTTCTGATGTAGCTTGCCGTGGAGCAAGTGAAAGCGCTTAACTGTTGGACTATTGCTGTATTTGTATAATAAAATCATTTGACTGCTGCTGTGGACTTTGCGGAGATGTTTTGACATTATCTGGAACTGCTTTTGAGGGAGAGCGTCTCAAGGCACAGAGGTAGCTAACGTTCTTTATTGGTTATTTGTTCTGTAGTTCAAGAACATTTCATTCTTACTACTTTCATAACCTGTCCTCATGGAGCCTGATCGAGACGACTCATGTACTCCCTCCAGCTTGCCAAGTGGAGAGATGGCTCGAGTTCAGGCGGAGCTAGCGGAGCTGAGGGGTGAAGTCAGCAGGCTTTCAGTATTACTTACCAAGTTTGGGAATTTTTTTTCCGGTTCCGGCTATACTAATTTGGACTCTGGCAAAGTTGCAGTGGTATCAGAGTCTCCAGTAGCTAATACAAATGGCGCTACATATTTTAAAGTACAGAGGGTACTCAATAACAGTTTGGATAATAATGGTGACATTCCCAATTTTACTTCACACACTCCAAGGATTCCAAATGGCCAGGGTACTGGTAGAGACTGTGAAAGATCGATAGATCTACCAGCTATGCACAATTCCAATGACCAGAGGAGCAGTAGCAAGATTGGTCCTACAGATTTTACATTTGACTGGTCTTTTGGTGACATAGAACTAGAAGCCAAGTGAGTGGGAACTAAACCCAAGAGAGTCAGGTCTCTCATGTCCTATGGTCATACTAACCTAGGTGCCAGTGTTGACAAAAGACATGGGACTGTTGCAGATATGCCAATTACATCTGACATGATGAATGGGAAGTCAAACCATCTTTTAAAAAAATTTTTGGACAATGTATGTTTGACAGTAACAATACTGAATCTGAAAATCGCAGATTTTCTGTACCTGCAGGTACAATTAAGGACAATATTTTTTGTTTTAGGTAAGAAATTGAATATAAATATTAAATTGGACAACGCATATTTGACTAAATGTATGA
Source organism: Protopterus annectens (assembly GCF_019279795.1). Lineage (NCBI taxonomy): Eukaryota > Metazoa > Chordata > Ceratodontiformes > Protopteridae > Protopterus > Protopterus annectens. The sequence goes on along the minus strand of NC_056735.1, from coordinate 1,030,252,843 downwards.
AAAACAATATAGTCCCTATAGGACTTAGGTTTAAAAGTACCCTATGGGGACAGAAATTACTGATAATATTGCAAAACAGTTCAACTTGTTTTTTGACCAATGTGGTTTCAAATACATGCATATGTTAATTAAATTTAATGACGAAAAATGGGCTAAACTTATGCAAGAAGTGGAAGAGCTAAATGAGATTATTAGAAATTACTTATTGTTTTCACAATGGGAAAAACTTTATGTTAAACAGTTTAATATGGCTGACAATGCCATCAAACAAGTCCACATTCGCAAAAACAAAACATTTTGCAGAGATATGGTACAATACAGTAAGGGTAGGGCGTATCTTTGGGACAAATACAAAGGGAACAATAATCATCCCAATAATACCTCTCACAAGGTGTTTGACCATGGTAATTGTCAATGGTAATGTACATCAGAGGGACAATCAATCACATTTTTTTCAATCACAGAGCAGGGGAAGACTAAGAGATTGGAAATGGGGGAAATTGGAGAAGGCAAATACATCAGGACAATCAGGGACAACAACGGTATGTCACGGACAAGAGAAATTAACTAAAAAGAGGGGAAGGGGACACTGATTCAAGACAACAACTTGGTTAATCATACAAGTAAGAGCATCAAAAAAGAAGGCATAATTTACAGTTATAAAAATTTCAACATTTATAATTATACTGACTATTCATTGAATACTATACACTTCGATTTACTCTCTAAAGGAATTAAGTTTATCCCCACTTCAAAATTCAGGCTTGTGGACTGCATTAGTGAGATCAAGAAATATATTAGAAAATTAAATCTTAGCATTCTATTCAAGGACTCTTCAGAGAATGCTAGAAGTATCAATCAAGATATCTTGCATAAAGTCTTGAAAAAGAAGAGTACATATGTGCCCCCCCATGCATCCCATCATTTCTATTTATGACAGGACTGTAACACAACAGATATACAAGTTACAAAACCACATATGTGGAATTAGGACCAATTATAATTTATCTATAGAAGAACATAGGGTCCTACAGGAATTAAGAAATGATAGGGATATTAGGACCCGACAAAGGGGGTGGCATAGTTATATATGACAACTTAGCATATACTTCAAGACTATTTGATTTATTACACAATTCAGGGAATTATGAGATTCTGTCTGTGAATGAAATCAATATTGCCTACAGAAGAATTGATTTACATCAGGAAGAATTTTTGATTGATAATAGAATAACAATGGCCACTTACAATTTTATCAAAGTTGAACATCCCAAGCTTGCATCTATAGTTGGGATTCCCAAAGTCCATAAAGACAGAGAACCCCCCCCATTTAGGCCAATCATTTCTGGGAGTAAATCAAAAACATTTCCCATGGGCTCAGTCATTGATGTCTATTTAAAACACATTTATAAAAAAATCCCACATATGGTCAAGGACTCGCGGGAATTTTTGAAAAATTATCCCACCCTATCTTGGAGTGAGGACATGCTTTTTGTCACTATAGATGTGATAGATCTATTTTCGTGCATCCCCAAAATTGAAGGACTAGAGGCATTTGCCAATAGTATACATAAATACGCGGAATTAGATTGGGACAAAGCTTGTTTATTACTGGATATGAGGTCATTGGTATTGGAACATAATTACATCCAATTTGAGGGTGAACTTTTCAGGCAAACCAGAGGCGTAGCTATGGCAGCAGCTTGTGCTCCCATATACGCCAATCTGGTTATGCTAGACTGGGAGGAGACCAAAGTGCTAAGTAGTGTATATATGAAATATATCAAATATTATTCAAGATACCTAGATGACATTTATATCTTATGGAAAGGTAGTAGTATTATACTGGATCAATTTTTAGAACAGAGTAGTAGCTTTCTGAAATTCACTTCATCTAGGAATGAATATGGTGTACCATACCTAGACAAACTTGTTGCCAAAGTAGGAACAGGATTGAAATCAAGAATTTATAGAAAAAATACATATTCGAACAGCTACTTAGACGTTACCAGTAATCATCCCAGGAGCAAATTCACCAATATTTACAAAGGGCAGATTATTCGTGCTATAAGGATGACTTCTACATATGATGACATGCTAGAGGAAGTAGCATTTATTACGACCCTGTTCAAGGACAGAGGGTATGATGCTAAGACGACGGCTAGAGTTAGTCAAGTAGTTATCAAAGAATGGGGAAGCAAATATAAACCTCTGTTGGGATCTAATAATGAGGTTGGGGTGAATGATGGAACAACTCATCACATCTTGGTTGACAGTTCATCATATGGCAAAAGATGTGTGCTTGAGTACGGACCATATGTGGGTAAAGTAAAGAAAATCATGACAGAAAGTTGGAACATCATTTCAATTGACGAACAATTAGTCAGAATATTAGGGACTGGACAACAATTTGTGTTTAAGATGGGATACAATATTAAGAACTACTTAGAGAGAAGTAATTTGAATATTGTGTCTCAACACTTGTACTAAAAAATGTGGAAATTGTAATCAATGTCGCACAATATTTCAGGAAAATAGTATTGTGTTAGAGAATGTAAATAAAACAAGAATTAGGTTTAAACAGGGAAACTAACACCAAAATGATTATATATATTTGGCTAAATGCATGATATGCTCCAGTTTTTACATAGGAAAAACTGAAAGGAAATTTAATAAGCTCATATATGCGCATCTATACAGTATTAAAACCAAAGACGAAAAAAATGCACTGTACAGACATTAAAAAGTGTGGAGATGGACACTATTTCAATTTTGCTGTAATAGACAGTGTTTTACTAGACATCAAGGGGGGAGATTTCAAAGGATTGCTGTCCTACAAAGAATACTGGTGGCAAGTATTTTTTAGATTCTTCTAATCCACTAGGACTGAATGATGTCATCCTCCATCAAACCCTTATTAGCTATGGACTGATAATTTTACATAGTACACAAGTATTTTGGGTACATGCGGACTTATATTAGACCATATTAGTATACATTTAGTTTTTTACAGGTAGTTATAGATTTGTGTGACGTTCTTCACACTGTATACAATGTATTTCATCATTCCAATTATATAGGTATTGTATTTGTATTATTTATATATTTCTGAGTTGATTTTTAATATTTACATCTTCATAAGTTATATGTATACAGAATATTTCAATAGAATATTATATACAGTAAGAGTCAAAATGTCAGATTCTGACACATTGTTTATATGCGTCACTTATTGTGTGTTTAATCATATTTCTATTTCATTCAATTTTATATATTTATATTTTTTGTGATTATGACAATTTGAGATGCAAGTACTGATATTAGCTCATCGTCAGTTGTATTTTGACATATTGTTGCAATATCTCTTTAAAGGAAAGAATTCAATGAGTTTGGTTTTGGAGCCAAAAAGTTTATTTAAATGTTAGGAGGCTCATTTTTCAGCGTTCTGATGTAGCTTGCTGTGGAGCAAGTGAAAGCGCTTAACTGTTGGACTATCGCTGTTATTTGTATAATAAAATCATTTGACTGCTGCTGTGGACTTTGATGAGATTTTGACATTATCTGGAACTGCTTTTGAGGGAGAGCATCGGTAGCTAATGCTCTTTATCGGTCATTTGTTCTGTAGTTCAAGAACGTTTCATTCTTACTACTTTCAGAAGCCAGCAGAGAAGAGATGAAGTCTGGAAAGCTGTAGACCTCAGTACCATCAAGGCTCTAATAAAACCCTCTGAAAATGCAACCCAATCTGATTGTGAAGTGGAACAAACATTCAGGTGCTTAGTTTTATGTCTGCGTAGCTTCAGATGTGCTAGGATCCACAGTCTTGACAAATTCCCCAGAGGTACCCGCCAAAGAAGCAGACCCAACCTACAACTGTACCACCGAGTCTTCACCGACCTCAAGGGCAACATTGAAGGAAGCAGTTGAAGAGGATTCAGGTCTTAGCTTGCTTACCTTCCTCTTCAAGCTCAGCTCCATCGAAGGACCTCCAGAACCAGTCATCACGTCCCTAGTGAGTGTCTGATTTTCCAAATAAAGGTTTAATGCCAAGAGACAGCTTTGCAAAGTGTTAGGCACTAAAGCCTGGCAAATGGAACAAGAACGGTGATCATGACTAGGCCCCAAACAAAACAGACAAATCTTGTATCTATTCTTACGTGAAATTTGCCATCCACACCTACATTTTCCTTTCCTGGATGACATGAACAGCAGCAAAAGGCAGTAGAAAAATTATAAATCCCTAACGGGGTACTTATCTGAAGCTTGAAAAGGAGCGCAGGAATCAGACTGCAGATCATATACAAGAGTCAACCTTTCCGAATGAAGATGAAAATGTGGACTTCGGGTCGATGGGCGGAATGCAGAATACAGCAACACCGAACAGAAGGACATGAAACATTATGGTGAGTACCTAACTTTGATCTGATGTCATTTTCATTCATTCCTCAATGAATGGGGCAGAGTCCGCAGCTACCCAAATCCCAGGAGGGCTCCAAGGAAGGACATTCCTGATAACTGTTGAGACGAAGGCTGTTCTTCCCCTAGAGACTAAGCCCAATTTGCAATGAGCAATAAAGGTGTGAGGATTAGCCCAAACTGCAGCCACATAAATATCATTCAAGGAAGATCTGGATAAAAATACTGAAGTTGCCATAGACCTGGTGGAATGCACTTTTTGTGGTTTTGTCAAAGAAAAGCACAATTCTTTTTATAAAAAGGTAATACAATCAGTGAACCATTTGGCTAAGGTCACTTTAGTAACTGGCTTGTCCAATTTTAAATCCAAAAATGAGACAAATAATTGGTCTGAATTTTTGTCCTATGTAGATAAAAAGGATAACTGTGAACATCCAATGGATGCAACATACTCTTCTTTCCAAACTTCACAAAGAAAGGAAACTGGAAGGTAGAAAGTTCGATTGATATTGGATTCTGATACCACTTTAGGAAGGAAGGATGGGTTGGTTCATAAGGATAACCTATCCTTATGAAAAATTGAATAAGGAGGCTTAGAAGATAAGGCTTGAAGTTCTGAAATTCTTCTAGAAGAGGTAATGGCCACTAAAAAGTCTTCCATGTTAAAACTTTTAGTTCACATTTGGCTGATGGTTCAAAGGGGGATTGGGTCAAAGACTGTAAAACCAAGCAAATCCCATGGGGGAGTGTAATCTTTAAAAGGGGGGTCTAAGTTGAAAAATTCCCCTTATACAAGCCTTACACAGTTTGCAAGAAGCTAAAGATGAACTACTTAGTCCAACAGAAAATTAGAAATGACAAAAAATTCTACTTTAATAGTTGAACTAGCACTTTTCACTAAAACATTTAGCTAAAAACTCAAGAACCTTAGGAACTGGAGCTGAAAAGGGGTCAATATCGTTTTGCTGTGCTATAACAAATCTTTTCCACTGACTTCTGTACATTTTTATAGTGAAAACTATGGGAAGATAAAAGAATGTGGCGGATGGGGGTAGAGAACCTGGGCTGTCTAGCTATTAATGGAATTGGAGAAGCCACGCGGTCAGTTTTACGCCTAAAATACTGAGGTGTTGTTATACCTGTAGAGTGTGAGACAGAAGGTCTGAAACTGGATCCAGAATAGATGGCAGGAGAAGCAGATGAGACAAAAGAAAAGGGAACCAAATTTGACGAGCCCAATAGGGAGCAATGAGGATGTCTGTGCTCTTCAATCGAGATGCCTTCTGAAGAAAGCTGGGGATAAGATGCACTTGGGGAAAGGCACTGAGGAGACTGGGGGCCAATTGTGGAGAACAGTGTCTCTCTGTGACCCCTCCAGTGGGAAGGGTGAGAGATAGGGCAAAGAACCTGCTGCACTTGTTGCTGAGGGGAGATAGAAAGATTGCAGCAAGGTTGACCCCATTGACAGAAAAGCTTTTCCACCAGTTTCATACTGAGTCACCACTTGTGAGGCATTAGAATGGACCTGTTTACCTTGTCTGCTAAGACTCAATTTTCCCCGAGTGTGCACTGCTATCAGAAATCAATTGGAAGAGATCGTCCATTGCCACACACACAAAGCTTTTAGGCACAGGGGGTAAAAATTTGGTTCTTCCTTGTATGTTGATGTACCAGATCACGGACATATTGTTAGTCTGAATTGCAGTAGTCCTGGAAAGGGAGTGTACCTTGGAACGCCTGCAATGTTAAGACAGTTCTCATTTCCAGGACACTGCTATGCAAACTGACCTCTTCGGGGGAATATGCGCCTTGGACCTTCTTTCCCAAGAAGTGCCCCCCCACCCGATTTGGGAAACGTCCGTGGTAACTATAGCCTTGGGCTGATGGAGAGTGAAGGGGTGACCTTGCATTATCTGATCGGAGTGAATGCACCAAAGGAAGTAATTTTTGAATGCATGCATATTTTGATTTGGGTTGACAGGTTGAAGAACAGACCAGTGAGTCGCTAGGATCCACTAAAGAATTCTCATGTGGAATCTTGCTAACGGAACCAAAACTATCACAGCAAACATTTACCCCAAAGCTTGAAGAATCAATCAAGCTGAGAGAGAAGAATTTTGGATGATATTTTTGACTTGGAATCATGTGCTTTGTACCCTTGGTAAAGGGAGGAAGGCCGTCAAGACCACCATGTTGAATGACACACTGATAAACTCCAATATTTGAGTTGGTTGTAATGGAGATATGTCGGGCCTGATTTTAATTTCCAGGTGAGAACATAACTGGAGTATGTAATCTTATGCCTGCTCAGAGTGGTTATGAGCCAGTCATCTTAAGTAAGGAAACACCCAGAATTCTTGCAGTTTCAAGTGAATCGCCACTGCTGCCATGCATTTGGTGAACACCCTGGGACCTGTGGTGAGACCAGAGGGAACAGGTCTGAATTGGTAGTGACTGGCTCCCAGCTAGAAGTGAAGGAATCTTTTGTATCATCTGTTCACTTTTACGATAGTACACATCCTGAAGATCTATCAAGCACATCCAGTTGTCCTTCTGCAGAAAAGGCAGAATGGACTGAACTTTGACCATGCAGAACTTGGTATATTGAACTGACTTGTTCAGATTGCAGAGATCCAAAACTGGTCTCCAGTCCCCTGTTTTCTTTGTCACTAAAGAATCATGAGCAAGTTCCAGACTCTTTCTGTTCTGGGAGGACCTCAAGAGGACTTTTCTAGAAGCTTTTTTATTTCTCGTGCTGGTGCTTTCCTCTGACAGGTGGAGCATCGGGAACTGTTTACTGTTGGGGGGGGGGGGTAGGGAAAAGTTATTGTATAACCCTCTGGAAATAACCTGCTGCAGCGAAGAATCTTTTGTAATATCTAAACAAGTTCCCTGGTGCAGGGGATAAATGACCGACAACAAACGAGATTTGAAGTGTTGTAGGGAAAAGTGCATTGTGGGTAAGGGAGGAGCTTAACAGTTTGCATTCAACGAGCTGGGGAAAGCGGCAGAGTCAGATCCCAACCCATTTATTACTGAATGAATGAAAATGACGATGTAACATCTACTCAAAGAAAAATGTTTAAATATATATAGGGCAAACAGGTGTTTTGGTGATTCTGTAAAAGACTCACGAAACAGCTTACTATTTTACCATTAAACACAAAAACTATAAAACAGCTTCCATAAAGTGCTAGTGGAATGTAAAGCCTGACACCTTTAAAAAGAAGTTATGTCCTTACCATAATGTTCCATGTGGAGTGTTCATCTCGCCTTTGTTCTTACACATGGGTGTCGGAGAGTCGGCCGCTTAGCAAAGCTCTGCATCTAGGAGAAGCTCGAGACCAACCTACCTCCCACAATTCCCTCTGCCTTTACCTCAGATCTAGTTTGCAAACAAGACCAGATCCAGCAATAACAAAGGTTATGAGCATAAAAGGATACATAAGTATACATAAGGATTAGACACTAGCTCAAGCCAGTAGGAACAACAGAGAGAACACTAGTGGGAGACAAATAGCCCAGACTTCTAAATCCGTACGTTCTTCCAGACCTGAGGGTGGGTGGGTGGGGATGTAAGAACAAAGGTGAAATGAACACTCCACATGGAACGTTATGGTAAGGACATAACTTCTTTATGTGAGAGTGTTCAATCTAGCCGTTTGTTCTTACACATGGGTAGCGTCCCTAGCTCCGTTACCCTGAGTCACTCAAGGAAGAACGTTCCTGAGCACAGTGGAACCAAAAGATGTTCTATCCCTGGAAGTCCTGTCAACTTTATAATGAGTGATAAATGTATGCGGTTTAGACCAAGTGGCGGCTGCACAAATAGTGTCCAATGGCAGACGAGCCGCATGAGCCAGAGATGTGGAAACTGACCTAGTAGAATGTCCCTTTGGTTTGGTGGGCAAAATCTGAAGTGAAGCAGAATAAACGAAGGTTATACAATCAATCAGTTAGCCATTTAGAAAGTGAGCGCTTCGTCACTGCCATGCCCTTTTTGTTGTCCGCAAAGGCTATAAAGAGTTGGTCCGCTTTCCTATGGTCCTTAGTTCTATCCAGGTAGAATCTGAGTTGTCTATGAACATCCAATTTGTGCAACATATATTCCAGCTTGTTGGAGTGGTTTTTGAAAAATGTAGGAAGCTCAATGGACTGATTAATGTTGTTGACCGAACAAACCTTAGGGAGGAAGGAAGGGTTGGTGCGTAATGATACTCTGTCCGGGTGAAAAATTAAATATGGCTGCTTGATGGAAAGGTCCTGAAGTTCTGATACTCGTCTGACTGAAGTGATAGCTACTAGGAAAAGAGTCTTCCAGGACAAGAACTTTAAGGAACAGGAAGAAGCTGGTTCAAAGGGTGGTAAAATTAGTTGGGATAAGAACAAATTTAGATTCCAAGGAGCTGTAGGTAACCTAACTGTTGGTCTGAGATGAAAGGACCCTTTCATGAAGGCTTTACAAAGCCTATGAGCCATAATGGGAGCTCCGTTTTCTCCTACGTGAAAGTTGGAAATAGTGGCCAACTGAACTTTTAAAGTGGCAGTAGAGGCTCCTTGGTGAAACAGCATGGACAGGAACTCCAAAATCTTGTTTAGAGGGGCTACTAAGGGATCTAAATGTTGTGTAGTCGCCCAGTAGATGAAACATTTCCACTTACTGGTATAGATTTTAGTAGTGGAAGTCTTATGAGAGGCGACCAGAATGTCCTGAACCACCGGAGAGAGAAGATCAGACCTGGCTAAGTAGGGAAGCGAGCAGCCAAGCTGCTAACTTGAGGGATAGGAGCGACGGGTGAGGAGCTCCTGACGAATGAGTGAGTAGGTCTGGCACTGGGTCCAGAATCCAGGGCTCCCATATTTGCTGGGCTTGAAGAAAGGGGAACCAAATCTGTCGAGGCCAGAATGGGGCAATGAGAATTATAGTCCTCTCCTGGTCCTTGGCTTTCTGAAGAAATTTCGGGATCAGACGTATAGGAGGGAAAGCGTACAGGAGACCCGGGGGCCAATCGTGAACCAGAGCGTCCCTGGGGACATCCCCTGGAGGGGGTAAAAGGGCAAAGTAGCTTCTGCACTTGGTGTTCATTGGAGACGCAAACAGATCGCAGCAAGGCTGGCCCCATTTGCGGAAAATCCTTTCCGCCACTATCTGATTGAGGGACCACTCGTGAGGTAACAGGATGGCTCTGCTCAACCTGTCCGCTATGATGTTGGATAACCCCGGGATGTGCGTTGCTATCAGAAAGCGAAAGCGACCCGTGGATTCTGCCCATTGCCAAATTCTCATGGCCTCTCTGCACAACTGGTAAGACTTGGTTCCTCCTTGTTTGTTTATGTACCAGACTACGGACATGTTGTCCGTCTGAACTGCAATGGTCCCTAGAGGTAGAAGGGGGGAGAAGTGTTGCAATGCTAGAAACACTGCCCTCATCTCTAGAACATTTATGTGCAGGTTGTACTCTAAGCTGGACCATTTGCCTTGGACTGTCTGTCCCTGAAAGATGCCCCCCCACCCTATCAGGGAAGCATCCGTGGTCACGGTGGCTGCTGGTTTGGGTAACACAAACGGCCGGCCGCTGATGACGTTGTGATTCTGTAACCACCAAGACAGGTGTGCTTTGCAGGTATTTGTTATGTGAATCTCGTGTGTCAGCGGTAACTGCTGGAACGACCACTGTGCGAACAGCAGCCATTGGAGAACTCATGTGTAGTCTCCCCATGGGAACTGCAATGAGGGAAGCTGACATGAGCCCTAAGACTTTCAGGACTAGATTGACTGGGGACTTTTTGGACAATAGCAGGAGAGATGCGTGATCTTGCAGGGAAGCTATTCTTGTGAGGGGTAGTTTTAGTAGCATAGAACGGGTATCTAGATCTGCGCCTATAAATGAAATATGTTGCGAGGGCTGTAACGCAGATTTTTCGAAATTTATCGAAATCCCTAGCTGAGCACAAAGGCTGATTGTGTAGTCCCTGGCCTGTATCAGCTGACGCTCGGTAGTGGCAGTAAGGAGCCAGTCGTCCAGATATGGAAACACCCGGAATCCTAGGCGTCTCAAGTGAGACGCTACCACTGCCATGCATTTGGTGAAAACCCTGGGGGCTGAGGTTAGACCAAATGGCAGGGCCCGAAACTGAAAGTGACTGGCTCCCAGCCGGAAGCGCAGGTGATCTCTGGACACTCTGGCCATTTTGATGTGGCAGTAGGCATCCCTGAGATCTATTGAGCACATCCAGTCGTCCTTCTGCAAAAACAGAAGGATCGATTGAAGCGTGACCATCCAGAACTTTTCTTTCTTCACAAATGTATTGAGATTGCTTAGGTCCAGAATTGGCCTCCAGTCCCCTGTCTTTTTTGGAACGAAAAAGAACCTTGAGTAAGTTCCAGATCCTCTTTGGTCCGCTGGGACTGGTTGGATGACTCTCTTTTCTAGCAGCTTTGAGATTTCTATAGCTGCAGGTTTTCGCAGATGGGGTGGTACATCTGGGAATCTTTTTTGTGGTAATGGGGGAAATACAAAAGGAATTTTGTAACCTCTGGTAATAATGCTTTTTACCCACTTGTCTGAAGTAAGGCTTTGCCAGGCCTGAGGGTATAAAGCTAAGTGACCCCCGACTGCCTCCAGAGCAGGACAGTCGGGCCTCCTCTCAGGAGTGCTGGAAAGGCTTCCCAGGGATGGTATCCCTGTCACCTTGGTTCTGCGGACCCCCTCTGCCGCCAGGGTGGCGTCTTCCACCTCTGCCCCCCCCCCTCTGCCTCTGGAGGGGGCATCACCCTGTGTGCCTGGGAAAGAACCCTGGGGTTTACGAAACCACATCTTTCCACCTCGTTGCCCTTTGGGGTACGGTCTGGATGGGGTGGAAAAACGGACTCCGACAGCAGACAGAGTCTTTCCCTCCTTCTCACACCGGGTTTGGGTCTCCTTTACTTTGGGGCCAAAAAGAGTGGCACCATCAAAGGGGGCGTCAGTAAAGGAAGACTTGAAGGCTTCCGCAAAGGAGCACAGCCGCATCCAGGATTGTCTACGAAGAGCAATCGCTGAAGCTGCAGCCCTACTCGACTCCTCGGCCACATACGAGATGAGCCTCATGGACGAGTTCACTATGGATGTAAGGGTGTCGAGTTGTGCTGTCACTTTGTCCGAGACAGCAGCATCTGTATTACCCTGGAGGGTATCTCCCAACTCTTTGACTAGATCCCTCTGTAATAGTGTAAAATGCGTCAAGTAGTTCAATGATTGCATAGAGAAAGTCGTTGAACTGAAAATGCGCTTCCCATATCTGTCCATGGTCCTCTAGTCTCTGTTAGGGGGATGGACAGACGAGGAAGATTCGGACATTTCCTTTTTAGTGGCTGCGGCCACCACCATAGCGTCCACTGGAACTCCCTTAGTAAGGTAAGACTTGTCCTGAGGGGCAGTGATGTACTTGTTAGGTTTCCTGGGAACAGGCTCCACTGTGTCAGGAGTCTCCCACACCCTTTGAGCAATTAACTCCATTAACTCATTGAAGGGCGGAGTGACCCAGGAGGAGGAAGGGCGAGCACCAAATGCCTTCAGCAGAACAGACTCATCCTCAGAAGGGGGTAGGGCCTGCCAATCACCTCTCTGCTTCAGGATCTCCAGGATGTCAGCAAAGGAGACATCCTCTGAGGGTGATTTTGGGGACCCTTCTGACTCATCTAAGTCAGTATCCGATGTTAAAGATTCTTGTGGAGAATCTAAGTGCCTCCTCTTACACAACTTTTTCCTCGGAACGTCATCGGGAGGGGCTTCCGATGAGGCCTCCGAGGAAGAAGGGGCTCCCTCTGGGAGTGGCTGAGACACTGGTGCTCTACGCTTGTGGGTAGTCGTGGGTGCAGAAGTAGACAACGGACCTTTATGGGAGAGAGAAGTTGTTTCTGATGACGTGGTTGTCTGAGAAGACAAAACCTTCCTCATGAGGTCAAAGTCCCCGGGACCCCGAGCAGAGGAGCCCTCCGGTTCCGAAGAACGCGGAAGTATCTCCGACGCGGAGGCCAAGGGCATCGACCCAGAGGACGGAGCCGAAGTGATCAGTGCCGAGGCACCGAGGGGGAGAGTCGGCACCGAAAGATCGGTTCGACTCTCGGTCCCGGAGCCAAGGAGGGATCGTCGGCTCTGCGAGTCCGCCAACGGTTCCGACAGAGTCGAGGTCAACGGTGCCGACCGAGGAAGGGACGGTTCCGGCACCAAGGGCTCCACAATCATCAGATCAACATCTCTCGGCTCCGAAAGCTGTGTAGGCCTCGGAGGAGGAACAGATGGAGATAAAGGAAGGCCTTCGAGTCTCGACACCAATTGGGAGGAGACTGAAATGAGTTTGGACAGGGCCGTGTTCTCCATTAACTTCTGCACCACATGATCTACGTCGGTGTCGGAGAGAGGCCTGGAAGAACGGGTCGAAGAAACCGAGGACGGTACCGACCTCAATAAGGCAGGAGGTGGAAGCTCCGACACCGGTTCCAAGACTCGAGGCTCGGTCACAGTAAGATGCTCGACACTCGGCCCCGAAGCCTGTGGAACCGGTGAACGAACTTTAAACGAAGAGCTCGGAGTCGATGACATGGGCTCCAATGTCTTCGATCCCTTCGAGGACTTAGAAGCGTGGTCCGACTTGTCAAGCTCCTCTTGGAAGGAAGGCTTCAAAAGACCCCTATCCATGAGCTTCCTGCGTCTATCTGTCATGACCCTTCCACTAAAAGAATGACAAATAGAACAGTCTTATTGTAGATGGAGAGGGCCAAGACAGTAGACACAGGAGCTATGGTTGTCAGTGACAGACATCTTTTGCCCACACTGACACCTTTTAAATCCCGACTTAGCTTTTTCAGACATATCCTGTTGAAAAACCAAACAATTATACCAAATAACACTTTGAAAATGGTTGGATTCAAGTCCACAAACACAGCAATACTATAACAAAAATCAATATCAACCCTAAACCTAGAACTAGGAGGGGTAGGGCCCTAAGGAAACTGTGTATATATATATATATATATATATATATATATATATATATATATATATATATATATATATATATATATATATATATATATATATATATATATATATTATATATATTAGTATATTAGAGTATCCAAGGATGAATCAGACACACACACACTAAAGATAAGTTTCCCAAAAAAAAAATCGAAGAAATACAAATAGAAAAAAGCTTATCTTCCCAAAGTTGGTCAGAGCTCTCGAAATCGATGCGATCGGTTGCAGCGGCAAACTAGATCTGAGGTAAAGGCAGAGGGAATTGTGGGAGGTAGGTTGGTCTCGAGCTTCTCCTAGATGCAGAGCTTTGCTAAGCGGCCGACTCAGAGCCGAGGATCGGCTCCGACACCCATGTGTAAGAACAAACGGCGAGATTGAACACTCTCACATCCAAGGTTATTTCAAAGTAACTGGAAAAATCTGTTCATGACATACTAACTCATAGTGACAAGAAAACAGAATAGAACAGATGTAGTGGTGCATTATAGGCCTGTGCCAAGACAACTCACACTAAATTAACAACTTTCAAGTGAAACATGCTTAATCTCCACATTATGGCTAACTCAGCCATTCTAACAATGTGCCTTGTAAATACCTACAATTTAAATTTAGCTCTTGGAAAACAGAAAAGTACAGTTGTGTACCTACCATAAATGTAGATGTTAGAGTGTATTCACTGTTGCAGTCCTTACTCTTGGGTTATCCTACTGGCAGGTTACCTGCAGTCGGCCTGAATTCCAAAGTTCTGGTCCGGCGTCTGTTGCTGTCACCTCTTCCCTGACGTCAGTGCACCAGGGGTATAAAAGATGCAGCAGACGCCATTTTCTTCAGTTTTTCTTGCCCCAGATGTCAGGTGCCCCAAAAAGGGTAGGCTAAATATATTATGCCAATAAACATACGTGCAGTACAGAAACATTTCCTTCATTTACAAGCAAATAAACCACATAGGTTGTATAGAATAGAGAAGTACAGATAAACCCCAGCAAAAGAAAGGTGGACGGTGGGAGGGTAACCTGGACTGCAACAGTGAATACACTAACATCTACATTTATGGTAGGTACACAACTGTACTATATTCGTGTTTCACTGTTGCAGTCATTACTCTTGGGTTGAATCCCAAAGCTGAGGATGGGTGGCTGGGCTAAATAAGATTAGGGCTATGAGGCCCTGCAGAACTGCAGTGGCAAAGCCTGCTCTGGATTTAGAGTAAAGAGGTAAGTGGTAGTGCTTTGTAAAAGTGTGCACTGAACTCCAAGTTGCAGCCCCTAAGATGTCTTTGGTTGGTACTCCTCTGAGGAAGGCTACTGAAGTGGCTGCTGCTCTGGTAGAATGAGGCCTAATGCCCTTAGGCACTGATTTGCCATGCTGAGAATAGCAGAAACAGATGCAATGGCCTATCCATTTAGAAATAGTCTGTTTTGAGATAACCTTTCCTTGTGATCCTGCAGCATATGACACTAAAAGTTGCTCAGTCTTTCTGAAAGCTTTAGTTTTGTCCAAGTAGAAGTGTAGCTGCCTGTGTATGTCCAAAGAATGCAGAATTTTCTCACCCTTGTTCTGTGGGTTTGGAAAAAAGGTAGGCAAGTGAATGGTTTGGTTGAGGGCCACACTGGACACCACCTTAGGCATAAATATTGGGTTTGTCCTCAGAGAAACCCTGTCTGGATGAAAAATGATAAAAGGTTCCACAGCCATGAGTGCTTGTAACTCCGAGACTCGTCTTGCAGAGGTTATTGCTAGGAGAAGGGCTGTTTTCCAGGATAAGAATTTTATCTCAGTTGTTGAAGCTGGCTCAAAAGGAGGCGGTGAGAGTTTTTCCAAGACATAATTGAGGTCCCAGGCCAGAATTGGTGCTCTCCTTGGAGGCCTAATGTTTTTGGCCCCTCTGAGGTACTGCCTTATTAAAGGATGAGAAAAGATAGGTGGTTCCGTATTGTAATGGGCTGAAATGGCAGAGGCATGAATCTTAATTGATGAAAAGGAAAGGCCTTTGTCCAGCATCTCAGTTAGGTATTGTAAAACCTGAGGGATATTTGGTACATACGTGTCAATGCCTTGTTCCTGGTTCCAAGCACAGAATCTCTTCCATTTTTCTGCATAACATTTTCTGGTACTGGGCCTCCTGGCCTCCAAGGTAACATCCATAACAGCTTTTGAAAGAGGAGTGTTCTGAATGGCTACATTATCCGCCATGCTGCCAGATTTAAGGTCCTGAGTTGGCTGTGCAGGATCTGATTGTTTTGTTGGGTCAGCAAGTGAGAAGTATGAGGCAATATCCATGCTGAACCTTGAGACAAGCTCTTTAGGATTGGGTACCAGTGCTTGAACCTTGAGACAAGCACTTTAGGATTGGGTACCAGTGCTGGCGTGGCCAGTCTGGTGCAATCAGTATAATTTTTGTATTCTCTTGTCTGACCTTTAGGAGTACCCTGGGAAGGAGAGGCAGTGGAGGAAAGGCATATACTGTTAGATTTTTCCAGCTGAAGGATAGGGCGTCCACTCTCCATGCTTGTTTGTGATAAATCCTTGTGCAAAATCTCTAATTGGCAGTTGTGAGGGGAGGCAAACAGATCTATGTCTGGGCATCCCCATTTCCTTGTTATCATGCTGAAGCCTTGTGGATTCAGTTTCCACTCGTGGGGTTCCATGAGGTTTCTGCTTAGTTCGTCTGCCAGAGTATTTGTTTTTCCTGGCAGGAATTGTGCTTGCAGGTGAACTTGATAAGTCAATGCTGTGTCCCATAAGGTCATTGCTTGTCTGCAGAGGGGGTAGGAATGTGTACCTCCCTGTTTATGTACCACATGACCGTAGTATTGTCTCTGTCTTTATCAGTAGCTGTCCTGGATGAAGTAGATCCTTGAAAGCTGTCAGGGCATTTTAAACAGCTAGCATCTCTTTTTGATTGATGTGAAGATGCATCTGGCTTGCAGGCCATGTGCCCTAAATACATTTTCCTGCCATATGGGCCCCCCAGGCATAATCTGATGCATCCGTTGTCAGTGTCTGTCTGGCTGTGGGTAAAGTGAATGGCAGATCTTTGTGGTGGTGTCAGGCCTGTGCCCACCATCGAAACTCCTGTTGCAGGCAGGGAATGAGGGAAATTACTGTCTCCAGGCTGTGGCAATGCTGAGTCCAGGCAATGCGGAGTCCAAACACTTTTTAGATACCACTGTAGTTTCCTCATATGCAGTCTGGCATATGGAATTAGTAGAATACAGGATGCCATGAAACCCAAGGCCTGCAGGATTTTCCTTGCAGATAACCGGGTCTTTGTTGCCAACTTTTTGAAGTAAGAAGTCAGTTGTTTTTGTTTGTCTGGCGTGAGATAAGCCATCTGGGCAGCTGTATTTAAGCTTGCACCCAGGAATATTATCTCTTGAGAGGGTACTAGTTTTGATTTCTTTTCATTTACTGTGTACCCTAGGCAAATTAATAATTTTTTTTACAAACGTCAGATGCTTTAGAAGAATGTCTTTGTTCTCCACTTGAATAAGGCAGTCATCCAAGTAGGGATATATTTGAATTCCTCTTTGTCTGCAAAATGCAATTACTGGTGCCAGGCATTTTGTGAAGACCCTGGGCACAGTAGATAAGCCAAAGAGCAGTGCAGAGAATTGGTAGTGCATTGAGCCAGCTATGAATCTGAGGTATCTTCTGCAAGATTGTCTGAGACATGCAGGTATGCCTCTTTTAGGTCCAAAGTTACGAGCCAAGCCTTCTTGCCCAGCATGGGCAGTAGCTGCTGTAGAGTCAACATCTTGAATTTTGGAACCCCCAGAAACGTGTTTAGTATAGACAGGGTCCAGTATTGGTCTCCAGGCGTTGTCCTTTCTGGGCACTAAGAAAGGTCTGGAGTAAAATCCTTGCCCCTGCTCTTGTTGTGGTACTTGTTGAATGACCCTCATGTCCATGAGGGCTGTAATTTGCTTTTGTGCCTCTGCCCATTGATTGTGTGGCAGGTCTGGCATTCCTTTTGCCCTTGGTAGGGTGTGAAAATGGAACCTGTAGCCTTGGGACACTATGTTCAAGACCCATTTGTCTTGGGTAACCATTTGCCAATTTGATGAAAAAAGTGCTAGTTTTCCCCCTAAGGGGGCTGCCAAAAGAAAAGTGCTTGGATCTGGCAGAGGAAAGTCATTGGGACTGTTTCCTGTAAGGTTGTGATTGGTCTTCTCCGCTTTTGGAGGTAGGAGCACCCCATTGTTTAGGCCTGTATGTGCCTTGGGGCTGAGATCTGCCTCTGGGATGTCTGCATCTGCCTCTTTGTGGTCTGTCTGACACTGGAAAGGACCAATTTTTAGAAGGCCAGTTCCTGCTAAATCTGGGTGGCTGTACCTGTAAGAAATCCTTAACTGTCTGCATGGATTTCGCTTTATCCTCCATTTTCTTCAACACCTCTTCTGCTTTAGCACCAAAGTATCATGCTGTAATGGGGCATCTAATAATTTTGCTTTAACATGATCAGGCAGATTCTGTTCCTTTAACCAGGCATGCCTTCTAATAACAGAACCTGTTAACAGTGGCCCTGCAAGAGGCCTCCAGTGAATCATAACCACATTGCAAAGTATGCTTTCCCACTTGTTCAGCTGCATGCAATAAATCCTGCATTTCCTTGTTCTCTGAACATTCAGAATTTGTCAACATTTTTTGTTTAAGCAGTGACATTAAGTATTGCTGATATTTAAGCATATGAAACTGACAATTTAAAGCCCTTCCAGCCAAGGTAGCAGAAGTGTAAACTTTTTTCCCCCATCTGTCCAGTGCTCTAGAATCCCTATCAGAGGGGACATGTTTTTTTGCAGTGGAAGCTTTGACCCCTTTGGGACCCTGAGATATAGATTCTGGGTCAGCAGCAGGATTTTTATATAGGAATTTATGAGAATCCGGGACCCTGTAGTATCTGTCTGACTTAGCAGGTGCAGGGGGTAAAGAGTCAGGGGACAGGCCGGACTCTGAAAATACATCTACAATGTCTAGAACAGGTGGAATAGCAAGGGGTCTGTGCTGAGGAAGTAGCAGAAAGTCTCTGAGCCTTTTCTTAGATTCAGAGTAATCTTGGCTCTCCCAGTGGAAATGCGCCCTCATGGTATGCAGGGTTTCCCCAAAAGAATAATCCTCAGAAGGAGAGGTTGAAGGAATGGATTCTCCAGCATCAGAGTCCTCATAGGGAGGAATAGAATAATCCTGTTCAGAAGGGGAACCAGAGGAAATAGAAACCTGATCAGAAGAATCATATTCTGTCCCTTGCCTAGGCCTCACCCCTGATCAAAGTAATTAGGTCTTCGGCCATTTTAAGCATCTGTTTTTTTAGGCATGGAAGTTTGAGTAGGAGAATGCTGTACTTGTTTCTTCGTCTTTAGAGCTGCTTTAGTCTTTGAAGCTGAAGATGGTTTAACATATAACTGTGGAGGTCTGAAGACACCCTCAGAAGCCAATGCCTGCTCAGCGGCTCCGGACCCATCTGATGGAAGGATTTCCGAGTGTCCAATACCTTGAGTATCCAGAGGCCCAGTCGGCTTCACATGGGAGTCGGAAGCGGTCTGTGGCTCTGAGGTAGCAGGCGCCAGGGGCTGCAAATGTGCCTCACTGAGAACCGTCGACTGGCCTAACGGAGGCTTCGTCGGTTTTGGACCTCTTATGCCTATCCTTTTCCTTGTCCGTGTGTTTTTTGTAAACAGCACAAGTAAAACCAGCTGCAAAACACGAACTCAAAAGAGAAAACTTGCAGAGAAAACCAGTTTAATAAAAAGCAGAGCTTTCGGGCGTAACCCTTCTTCAATACTAATACATATAGTATGCTTTTTATTAAACTGGTTTTCTCTGCAAGTTTTCTCTCTTGTTTTTTGTAAACACCGGTCGGCTGTTCCGACAGAATTATATAATTAAATCTTCGGCCAAAGTAATGAAATGCAAAATCGAACCGACGCTTAATAGTGCGTTGGTTAAATCTAGCACAAAACCGACAGCTAGCAACGTTGTGGTCAGGGCCTAGGCAAGGAATACAGTAAGAGTGAAAATCCTTATGAGGTATTTGCTTCCCACAAGAAATACAATTGTTAACTTTTTCTGACATCGGTCTGGAGCAAGAAAAAAGTTTCCCCAATGGGGTACTTAGCTTTAATGAAGACTTCGGTTCTGAAATTCGGATTTGAAAATCTCAGGAGTCGGCTGACCGGCACTTGCAAACTGCTTTTGCTTTGGCCACCGCGCAGCAAGAAAGACTGAAGAAAATGGCGTTGGCTGCATCTTATATACTCCTGGCGCACTGACGTCAGGGAAGAGGTGACAGCAACCGACGCCGGACTAGAACTTTGGAATTCAGGCCGACTGTGGGTAGCCTGCCAGCAGGATAACCCAAGACTAATGACTGCAACAGTGAAACACGATGAACATCTGTTTCAAAAGACAGAGGACCCATTTTTAATTTCACATGTTAACTGGAGAACCCCCCAAAAGAAATCAAAGCTAAACAGTTTCTCAAAGTAACAGGAATTACTCTTTGCCGGTAGCATTGTCGCACCATCTTTAGGGAGGAAAAAGAACAGTGTTTTTTTGGTATGCAGGTAAAGTGGCTTGACATATTAAAATGGAAGATGTAAAACATGGACATATTTCACAAACACATTCTTAAATCACTTTATACTCTTCCAGTGAAGGTCAGAATAACATCCTACTAACAAGGTCTTCCTAACAGTACACTACCACAGCTAGCTGCACCATAACAAAATCTACCACATACTGTGAAGTATCGCATCTTGATTAGTACTTACCAAGGGTGTCTTTCAGATTTTTAACGAGAGATCCTTTCTTCAAGCTGTTTTTTCGTTCCACATAATTTGATGGCACGTATCCGGTTTTGTTGGCTGCATTTCTTACCCTCCACCAAGTTTTGGAATCATCTAGCAGCCAAAGGCGCTCATTTTTCTTGATATCTAGTTCTTGGTCCTGCTGAGCTGTATAATCCCACTTTGCTATAACAATAACCTCTTCTGTCATCTTTCATGGAATCCTCCTGCCAAGGGGAAAAAACATATTAGAAATAACTACAGTACCAGAATCATAAAGGAATGTAATTGTATCCAGTTTCACATTAACAAGCAACCATTACACAATTTCCGAAACATGTCCATGATGCGCTTAAAAGTGAACCTTGTTATAGATCCCTGTCCACATCTCTATATTTTACCAGAGTTTTCTTAGTAAGTTCACTACAGACCTGCTAGACTACTACTGCTATTTTATAGTCTTCTGTTGACCTGCAGTAAAAACAAATGTCATGTACTTAGCATAATGACAGATCCATGATGTCTTATTTTCATCTAGTTCAATGTTTGGGTTGTCTGATCCGACTTCGGCACCTTCTTCTACAGCTGTGGGTCCAAGGCTCGTGATTTCTCCCATACTCAGTTCTTTCCTCACCATTAAGTTAACTCAGATAAAGTCTGTTGACTATCCAAATGATTGATCTACTCCTGAAACTGCAGAAAGCTGTAGGTGTCAAAGTTAACAGAGTTGGTAATATCACAATATGAATCAAAAGAACACTGAGCAGACAGGATTCTTGGGTGAGGTCAGAGTACCAGAAGCTGCAGACAACAATTTTGAAAGGGGGAAGGATGCTGAACTAAATGAAAATGAAACATGGACCTAAATACATAACTTTCATATCCCATGTCTATTTTCGTCAGATTCAACGTTTGGGACAGATTCCCAAGCTGCCAAAAAGACACCTGATGTTGTATCAAGGAAGGACATTCCTCAGTTTAGTGGAAACAAAAGATGAATGTGCTCAGGAATTTACATTTAATTTGTAACAAGATATAAATGTGTGAACTGTGGACCATGTTGCTGCTGCACAGATGTCAAGAGGAATGCTCGTACACCACTGAGGCAGCCATCAACCTTGTGGAATGGGCTTTTGGTTTTTTGTTTGAAGGTAAACCACAGTCATATACAAAAGGAAAATGTACTCAACAGCCATTTAGAAATCGCAACGTTTGATGCATTTCTTCCCAATTTTACTTTAGAAAAAGATACAAACGGTTGATATGGCTTTCTTATACCCATGGTATGGTGTAGGTAGAATCTGAGCTGTCTGTGAACATCTAGTGTGTGCAACAGATATTCCCCCTTTGTTTGAGAATTTGGGGTAAAAGGATTGGCAGATCAAAATACTGTTTTAAATTTGCTTCAGAGGTCACCTTTGGAAGAACAGAAGAATTTGTTCTCAAGGTTACTCTGTCTTTATGGAAAATGTCTGAACGGTGGTTGTGTGACAGTACTTGTAATTCAGAAATCCATCTAGCAGATGTAATTGTGACGAAAAATGATCTTCCAAGAGAGACTCAACATCCACTGAGGGTCCTGGTTCAAAAGGTATACAAGTTAGGGCTTGAAGCATGACCATGACATCCCACGGGGGAAACTGGATTCCTAACTGGGGAATTTAGCAGGCAAGTTCCCTTGAGAAAAGCTTTGGAGATTTCAGAGAGTCAATGGAATAATCAGTATGCCCTGTGTGAAAATTTAAAATGGCAGCCATTTACACTGATGGTACAAAAACTATATGCTTGCTGAAAATGTTATGATAGAAAATCCAAGACTGATAGGAGAGGAGCAGAGAATGGATCCAATCCCTTTGAAGAATCACAGATAGAAAATCTTTTCCACTTGCTTTGATAAATTTTTTTGGTTGACTTGAGAGGAAGGAAAAAATAATGTGAACCATATATGAGGAAAGCTTGGCATCTCTGGCCATCGTAAAACAATGCAGAAACTATGGGGTCAACTTTAGGGCTAGTAGAACTGACAGAGGCAACCTAGATGGGTGACTCAGAAGATCCGGGATAGGACTCAACACCCAAGGCAGGTGTGAAACAAACCTGCTGTGAACACAAGGAACAATGAGCATCACCCTTGGTATTGCACTTTGTAGCTTTTGGAATATGTTTTGTCAAGAGTAGTAAAAGTGCAGAGAAGCCCTCTGGGGCCAATTGTGTCCTATAGCATTCCTCGGCGAGTGTCACTGTGAAGGGATTAGATAAACTGCCACACTAGTTCAGGCATGAAGCAAGGTGGGCACAGCTAGGCTGGCCCCACCGGCTGAAAATATTCACTGCCTGGTTGAGAGACCATTTATGAGGCAAAAGCACCGACTTGTCCAGCTTGTCCACTATTACATTTGATGTCCCAGGTATGTGCAGTGCTATCAGAAAATTATGGGAAGCCACTAATCACTGCCATACTATCATGGACTCTTAGCAAAGTGGTATAATTGTATTCTCCGTTTTTGTTGATATACCATACCACTGACATACCGTCAGTCTGGATGGACATTCACACCCTTGGGTAGGTAGCCCTGAAAATCCTGCAGCACTAGGAGGACCGCTCTCATGACCAAGATAATGATGTGAAGTTTGGCCTCTCCACTTAACCAAGCACCTTTAACAGTCTTCCCCTTGAAATACCTTTTGCCTTAGAAGGGAAGAAGCTTTGGTCACTGTGGCCTGAGGAAATGCTGAGCAAAAAGGTTGCCCTTCTGTGCCTGATGGGGATTGTCCATCATTCGATATGGTCTCTGCAAATCTGTGACACAAATGTTGGTATGGAGGGGGTTGTAGACTGATGACTGGACCGAGAGGATCCATTAACACTCTTAGGGTATCTCAAGATTATGAACAGTAGTCAGGCTATTGTAAATATTGTATATAGTTTAAAATGATATTTAAAAATATTAAGTAAATGTTATTTTAATTGAAAAATATTTGAGAAAAAAAGATTATGAATAGTGCCCCATCCCTACAATGTAGTCTGACTGCTATGGGTGTCCAATTATGCTCACATCCCTCAGTCTTCTGAAGCCTCTCCCTCACCACAATTCCCACATCATTTTTAGCTTGTCTTCCTCCTGAGTGGAAGGCTCTGGATCCCAAGTCAAGTGGCTTTACTGCACTTCCCTTCCCCATCTAGTCTCCTTGATGCACAAAATGTCCAACATCCTCCTTACTATTATGTCATCCACTTCCAAGCCCTATCCTGTCAATGAACCTACAATTAGTGTTGCAATTCCCCCAAATACTGTATTAATCAACAAAGTGAGAAAACCTTTATAGGAGGCTACTCTAGTATACCCTGACAAGCTCTAATGCCTGTACAAATTGTGTCTGAAACCCAGATTCTCTAATGCATTGGCACAGATAATTATAAATATTTTATCTGTCTTTTGACGACTACTTTAGTCCCACTAGGCTAGTAGCCTCTTTTCAGAAGATCCCCCATCCCTACACCAAGGCAGTATTTAAGGAAAATTTGAGGGCACTGAGGAAAGTACAGTTATTTAAGAACTTACTATAACAGTAGATGCCCTACTGACCACTGTTGCAGTATTCTCTGATGTCACTGCCTATGTCAGGCAGGGTACCAAAGCTTTACCTTCCCAAAGTCGGACATCCAACGCATGACCTCTGCTCATAAGTACAGGGATATATAGATGGACAGACAAGCATGTACATCAGACCATCTCCAAGCCAGCCGTCTGAAGACGGAGAGGGACTGGAGGGGGGGGGGTTGCTTGAATAGCTAAGTAAACTCCCCTGTTACCATGTAGCAGGGGAGAAAAAGGAAGAAGGCTGAAGTAAGCCAGAGAACAGGGGAAGGAACACTGCAGCAATCAGGACATCTACTGTTATAGTTAAGTTTTTACACAATTATACCATGTCCTGATTGAACTACTGTTGCAGTATTTCTGAAAAATGAGCAATTCCACCAGCTGAAGGAGGTGGACAGAACGGTGGTTTGCTATACTCGGTAGCTGAGCTGTCTAGTAGTCCAGACAGAAGAGACCTAACAAAGGCATCCCTGGACCTGGAGAAGATATCTATCTTGTAGTGTTTGGTGAAGGTTTGTACAGAGGATCAACGAACAGCTTTCCAAGACAGACCTGGTATCTACTCCCTTGGGAAAAATTCCTGCCTCAGTGGAGTGACCTTTTAGGCAGGACAGCAAGTTCTTACCATACTGCAAATAGCAGAAGGAGATGGTCTTAAGAGATCCAAGTTGCAGTAGTTTGTTTGGAAACTGGGTGGGCCAACTTACGGATAACAAAAGATACACCATTGCCAGTCTTCCTGAAGGATTTGGTTGTGTCTAGATAAAATCTGTTGTCTCAATGTTCAGAAAATGCAAAACATCCCTCCCCCTACCATTGTGGGGACTGGGAAAAAGTGGGTGGATGAACAGCCTGACTTGAGGGACACCTCGTTCACTACCTTAGGCATGAAGGATGGATAAGCACCAGAGTGTCACCCTGTCCTTCTGGAAAATAAGAGGTGGCACGGCCATGACAGCTTGTAACTCAAACTCTCCTGGCAGTGATGAATGCCACAACAGTTTAAGTGCAGAACTTTAAAGAGGCAGAAGGTGCTGGTTCAAAGGGAGGCAATGTAAGCTTTTCCAGCACAAAATTATGATTCCAAGGGGAAAGATGGGGTTCCTTGCTGGGTTAAAGATGCAGAACTCCCCCTCAGGAAAAGCCCAACTTCCACTCTAGCCATAAGCGGGGGGGTTGACAGGCAAGCAGGAATCAATGGCAGACATGGCAGCTATTATAGAAGATTAACCCAGACTTGAATGAAGGAATTAAAAATACTGCAGGACAACACAGAATTGAGATAAGAGTGTGTCCTGTTTGTGGCACTAATAAGAAATCCTTTTCCAGTTAGCTGAGAACATTTTCTAGTAGCGGGTCTCCAGGCTTCCTGTAGTACTTTAACCTCCTCCTCAGAGAAAAGGAGTCTGAGGGATTAAAATCCTATCTAGAGTCAAGCTGAGGGAGAATTAAGATGAGTGGAGAAGCAATCCTTTCTGATGAGTGATCAGGTCCGGTTGCAGTAGTATTTTCCTGTAATTTTCCTTTGTCAGGTGAAATAGCATGGGAAACAAATGCCTCGGCCAAAAGGGGCCAGTAAAAGGAGTTTAGATGCTTCCTTTTGTGCTTTTATAAGAATTTTTGGAAGAGAAAGTAGTGGAGGGAAGGCAGAGAGGAACTTCCCCTGTCCACTTAAAGGATATGGCATCTATCTATTCTCCATGATGAGGGACACTGCTCCCTCGTGCATAACTTGGGGAGCTGGTGGTTGGTTGGTGATGCAAAGTGGTCAGAGGTGTGCCCCACTGAAGAGTAACTGCCTGGAAAACCTGTTTAGGGTCCATTCCTGAGGTTCCTCCAAGGAGTGGCTTAGGGCGTCCTGCCACCACACTGTTCTGTGAGGGGCATCCATCTGGGTGGACAACTTCCACATCTCCTGTGCTAACCTGCACAACTGTCAAGATATGGTGCCTTCCTGTTTATATTCCACAAGACTGTGGTACTGTCCCTGTACACTAGGAG
The DNA here is from genome assembly GCF_019279795.1 of Protopterus annectens. NCBI lineage: Eukaryota > Metazoa > Chordata > Ceratodontiformes > Protopteridae > Protopterus > Protopterus annectens. The sequence goes on along the minus strand of NC_056735.1, from coordinate 1,030,227,016 downwards.
TGATCTGGGTTTCCATAGCTGGTCTGCAGAGTTTGTGGAAAAACTTTCATTTCCCTCAGACTGATACATTCCTTCAGGAACTGTGGCTGCCCTCTTGCCTTGCACCCAGTGGGATCCTATCCATACCCTCCTTTTTTGCCCAAGGAGTCTGACCTTCTTGAAGAGGAGGAGGGGTGTAAAGGGAAGTCCTGGGTTGAGAACAAGCTGTTCTTTTCACCAAAGTAGCTTCTTTTTGAGAAGAGGGAGGAGGGGAATCAGGTTATCCAAGAGGGGGAAGTGTTGGGACCTCAAAGATTCCAGATACTACTGGAATTTCCTCATGTAAAGTCTGGCTAGGGAAAGCACAGGAACGGTGCCCCGCCATGAAACCCAAAGTTATTAATATCTGTCTTGCTGTGGTGTGTGCTGCAGAGAAGCAATCTAGCAAAACTGGAAAGACAACTTTCTCCTGAGGAAGGAAGGTGTACATTTTCTGTGTCCAGTCTGCAATCCCAAAGGTCCTCTACAGGAACCATGTGGCATTTTTGTAGTGGATTGTGAAAAGCAGATTTGAAGTTGTAGAGTGAAATCTAGATGCTGAAGTGTGACTCATGAAGAGAGCTTGGAACACAAAATTGTCCAGTTAGGGAAAAATCTGAATTCCCTGAGTGTAGCAGAATGCCACCAATGGAGCTAGACAGTTTCTAAACACTCTTGGTGCTGTGGAAAAACCAAAAGTCAGAGCAGCAAACTGAAAATGTGAGGAGCCAGGGAAACATGGGGAACTTTCTGCAAGGATGAATAGGTACATGCAAATAGGCATTCTTCAGATCTCGGGACAGTACAGAGACCTAGGGGAAAACGAAAGGCAAGAGTGTGTGAAGACAGCATTTTGAAAGTTTGTACTTCAAAGAATTTAGAAAAGAAAAGTCAAGAATGGGTCTCCACTGTCCTTTTCCGGGCACCAAAAAGATTCTGGAATCGATTCAGGAGGTCCTGCATAATAGGAGCAAGAAGAGATAGCTGGCTGTGAGGAGGAATATTTTCCTGGGACATGGCATAACTAATCTGTAATGCACAGGACCCATTTTTCTGTAGAAATAGTTTCCCACCAGGCCAGGGAGAGTGGCAGCCTTTTAGAAAGAGGAGTTAGGAGGCAGAGGACAAGGAAACCGGTGCCTCGAAGGTAGTCAGACATATTTCTAAAGGGAGGGATCCCACATAGAGGTTCCCTATGAGGTTTGTCAGAGCACCTTTTCCTAGGGATTTTTTTGCACTTTGAGTTTCCCTATCATTCCCATTTCAGGAAAGATGTAGATTTATATAGGTAGTTCCCTATGGTATGTATGAACTGAGAAGAGTAGAATCTGCCTGCAGTCTTTCACCATCTTACCTTGTTCTTGGAGAGTTTTGAACAGACTGGCCGACTGAGGGCCAAACTAGTTTTGTCCAAGGGGAAGTCTAAGTTTTGATTTGAAACTCTCAGCAATAGCCATGCGTATCTGCAAAAACACCCAGTAACTGCTGCCATACAGGAAGCATCCACAGCATTGTAACTGCACTTAATGCTGTGTCTGACTACTTAAGTGGCCTGGTGAAGTACATTCTACATTTGTTACTTTAATTCTGTAGTTGGAGGGTCCAGCATAGCTCTTCAAGGACTGGAGTACAGAAATCAAATACTTAGTCATCTGAGAGTGGTAGTTAATTGCTCTAAAACCAAGGGTAGAAGAGGTGCATACTTTCTTTCCCCACCTATCCATGGCCCTACCATCCTTGTCTGTAGACAGGGCATTAGCACTGGGTAAAAGCTTAGAGTGCTTATCCGAAGCAAGAGACACTGCAGTGGGGTTTGCAAAAGGATTCTTTTACAAGTATTTTAGGTCAACAGGCACCTTGTAAAACCTGTCTGGTCTTTTAGAGGCTGGTGGCGAGCCATGAGCTGAAGAGGTGAACTGATAAAGCTGATTTGTGTAAAGCCTCAAGTACAAGAGAGACTGGGGAAGGGGCATGAGTGGTCATTTCTAAGTTGTTGCACCTTTTCTCTACATCAGAGATCAGAGTGCATTATCTAACAAGTTTCATTATGGTCTGTACAGACTACCCAAAGGAATCTTAAACAGTGGAATCCAGAGATAGGGAAAGTACAGTTGTGTACCTACCATAAATCTAGATGTTAGAGTGTATTCAGTGTTGCAGTCATTACTCTTGGGTTATCCTGCTGGCAGGCTACCCTCAGTCGGCTAGAATTCCAAAGTCTAGGTCCGGCGACGGTTGCTGTCATCTCTTCCCTGATGTGAGTGCGCCAGGGGTATAAAAGATGCAGCCGAAGCCATTTTCTTCAGTTTTTCTTGCCCCAGATGTCAGGGTGCCCCCAAAATGGTAGGCTGAAAAATATGCCAATAAAAATGCATGCACAAAAATAACATTTCCTTCATCTACAAGCAAATACACCAATTAGGTTGTACAGGATAGAGAAGTGCAGATAAGTCATAAAGAAAAAGGGGGATGGTGGGTGGGGTAACCTGGATTGCAACAGTGAATACACTTTAACATCTACATTTATGGTAGGTACACAACTGTACTATGTTCATCGTGTTTCACTGTTGCAGTCATTACTCTTAGGTTGAATCCCAAAGCTGAGGATGGGTGGCTGGGCTAAATAGGATTAGGACAGGCTACGAGGCCCTGCAGAACTGCAGTGGCAAAGCCTGCTCTGTACTTAGTAAGTGGTAGTGCTTTGTGAAAGTGTGCACTGAACTCCAAGTTGCAGCTTCTAAAACATCTTTGTTTGGTACTTCTCTGAGGAAGGCTGCTGAAGTGGCTGCTGCTTTGGTGGAATGAGGCCTAATGCCCTTAGGCACTGATTTGCCATGTTGAAAATGGCAGAAACGGATGCAATGGCCTATCCATTTATAAATAGTCTGTTTTGAGATGGCCTTTCCTTGTGATCCTGCAGCATATGACACAAAGTTGCTCAGTCTTTCTGAAAGCTTTAGTTCTGTCCAAGTAGAAGCGTAACTGCCTGTGTATGTCCAAAGAATGCAGAATTTTCTCACCCTTGTTCTGTGGATTTGGATAAAAGGTAGGCAAGTGAATGGTTTGGTTGAGGGCCACACTGGACACCACCTTAGGCATAAATGTAGGGTTTGTCCTCAGAGAAACCCTGTCTGGATGAAAAATGATAAAAGGTTCCACAGCCATGAGAGCTTGTAACTCCAAGACTCATCTTGCAGAGGTTATTGCTAGAAGCAGAGCTGTTTGCCAGGATAAGAATTTTATATCTGCTGTTGATGCTGGCTCGAAAGGAGGCAGTGTGAGTTTTTCCAAAACATAATTGAGGTTCCAGGCCGGAATTGGTGCTCTCCTTAGAGGCCTAATATTTTTGGCCCCTCTGAGGTACTGCCTTACTAAAGGATGAGAAAAGATAGGTGGTTCCGTATTGTAATGGGCTGAAATGGCAGAGGCATGAATCTTAATTGATGAAAAAGAAAGGCCTTTGGTTCAGCATCTCAGTTAGGTATTGTAAAATCTGAGGGATATTTGGTACACGTGTCAATGCCTTGTTCCAAGCACAGAATCTCTTCCATTTTTCTGCATAAGATTTTCTGGTACTGGGCCAACTGGCCTCCACGATAACATCCATAACAACTTTTGAAAGAGGAGTGTTCTGAATGGCTACATTATCCGCCATGCTGCCAGATTTAAGGTCCTGAGTTGGGTGTGCAGGATCCGATTGTTTTGTTGGGTCAGCAAGTGAGAAGTTTGAGGCAATATCCATGCTGGACCTTGAGACAATCTCTTTAGGATTGGGTACCAGTGCTGGCGTGGCCAGTCTAGTGCAATCAGTATCATTTTTGGATTCTCTTGTCTGACCTTTAGGAGTACCATGGGAAGGAGAGGCAGTGGGGGAAAGGCATATACTGTTAGATTTTTCCAGCTGAAGGATAGGGCGTCCACTTTCCATGCTTGCTTGTGATAAATCCTTGTGCAAAATCTCTGCAATTGGCAGTTGTGAGGTGAGGCAAATAGATCTATGTCTGGGCATCCCCATTTCTTTGTTATCATGCTGAATACTTGTGGATCCAGTTTCCATTCGTGGGGATCCATGAGGTTTCTGCTTAGTTCGTCTGCCAGAGTATTTGTTTTTCCTGGCAGGAATTGTGCTTCAAGGTGAACTTGAAACGCCAATGCTGTGTCTCATAAGGTCATTGCTTGTCTGCAGAGGGGGTAGGAATGTGTACCTCCCTGCTTGTTTATGTACCACATGACCGTAGTTTTGTCTGTCTATCAGTAGCTGCCCTGGATGAAGCAGGTCCTTGAAAGCTGTCAGGGCATTTTGAACAGCTAGCATTTCTTTTTGACTGATGTGAAGGTGCATCTGGTTTGCAGGCCATGTGCCCTGAATACATTTTCCTGCCATATGGGCCCCCCAGGCATGATGCATCCGTTGTCAGTCTTTGTCTGGCTGTGGGTAAACTGAATGACAGACCCTTGTTGTGGTGACAGGCTTCTGCTCACCATCGAAACTCCTGTTGCAGGCAGGGAATGAGTGCAATTACTGTCTCCAGGCTGTGGCAATGCTGAGTCCAAACACTTTTTAGATACCACTGTAGTTTCCGCATATGCAGTCTGGCATATGGAATTAGTAGAATGCAGGATTGCCATGAAACCCAAGGCCTGCAGGATTTTCCTTGCAGATAAGTGGGTTTTTGTTGCCAATTTATTGAAGTAAGAAGTCAGTTGCTTTTGTTTGTCTGGCGTGAGATAAGCCATATGGGCAGTTGTATTTAAGCTTGCACCCAGGAATATTATCTCTTGAGAGGGCACTAGTTTTGATTTATTTTAGTTTACTGTGTACCCTAGGCCAATTAGTAATCTTTTTACAAACGCCAGAAGCTTTAGAAGAATGTCTTTGTTCTCTGCTTGAATTAGGCAGTTGTCCAAGTAGGGATATATTTGAATTCCTCTTTGTCTGCAAAACGCAATTACTGGTGCCAGGCATTTTGTGAAGACCCTGGGTGCATTCAGGAGAGTGCAACTGGAAAGGACAATCTAAAGAGTGGTCCGAATCATAATGTTCTTCATATGAAGAAAATGCCATAGTAGGTTTTTGAGGTGTAGTCTGTTGTTGTGGAGACCCAAAGAAGGGGGATTCAAAGCCATAACAGCTTTGAACAAAACAGTGGAAGAAATCTGTCCACTCCTTCTCCCTAGCTGTTTAGGGAAAGGCCGCATGTAACCTTTTCTTTTTGGGCATGACATCTGTCTGAATGAGAGGAGGTGGTTAATGAACCCTGCCTAACATCTATTAATTAATGCTGCGAGGGCCCTTGGAAGGATACACAGTCTGCAAGTCCTCAGTAGCCATACTGGTCTCTGACAGGGTCTTGAGAGCAGGCAACTGAGAAGTAACCTAAACCCTGTCCCTATAAATGACATCAACTTGTAATGTCTGGTGAAAGTGTTAACAGAACATTAAGTAGCAGCTTCCAAAAATAAGTAGCAGCTTCCAAAAATGGATCTAAGTAGCAGCTTCCAAAAATGGATCTAAGTAGCAGCTTCCAAAAATGGATCTAAGCATTCAGACCTGGGAAAATGCACCAGAAGAGGTCACTGCCTTGGTAGAATGAGAATGAGCAAGAACTAAAGAAAGCTGCTTGCCATGAAAAGAACAGCAAAAAGAAAAGTTGTTTGATATCAAGGAGGGTTTGCTCAGACACCTCCAAAACCAGTTTCCTAGTGTGAAAGAAAAACACCTGCTTAGATTTCCTCATTTTTTGTCTTGTCTAAGTAATACCTGTGCTGTCTGTGTGAATCAAAGGTCTGAAGTACTGTCTCAATAGGATTCTGTGGAGAAGGGGGGGATGAGTAGACTGACTCAGACATATCACCAACCACCTTGGGCATAAAAGGACTGGTACAAAGAGACACCCTGTCCTTTTAAAAAAACAAAATGGTGGAACTGCCATGAGTGCCTGAAGTTCAGAGACCCTCCTGGCAGAATTAAGAGCCACCAGTAATACAAAGTATAGTGCTGTAGGGAACAGGAAACTGCAGGTTTAAAAGGGGACAGAGTCAGTTTCTCAGCATTAAGGTCCCAATTAGAGGAATAGGCTTTCTTGTAGGCCAAATATTTAAGACGCCTTTCAGAAACAGACTTCAAAACTAGAAGACGGTGGTGGATTCAGAGGCAGATGAGCAGAAATAGGTGACAAATGACTATGCAAAGCCAGAACTGAGCAACTCACACAAATGACCGTAGGAACAGCCATAGAAAAAGGGTGCAGGTTATGCCAGAGACACCAAATAGGAAAGCTCTTCCATTTAATAGCATATTATTTTCAGTAGTGGATTTTCTGGCCTCCTGCAAAACCCAAAACACATACTCCGAAAACTGAGGTATAAAAGGAATCAAAACCCTATCACCTAAAGTGTCAAGTGGGTGAGCAAGTGAGGGTGAATGAAAGAGACTTACTTGTATGAGGAGATCCACCCTGCGAGTTAACTTGTGATGACTGCCCTCCTGACCAGATGTAACAGAAGGGGGAACCCAGGTAGCAGGGCCAAATGGGCATAATCAGCAAGATTTTGGGCCAGTCCCACATGATCTTGTGCAGACAGGCATACTGAAACATCACTTAAAAAAACAAAAACACAAACAAACAAAAAAACCCCATGGTGTCCAAGCCAGAGGATTTGGTACTCTTGAACAGAACTGGAGAAGTCATTTGTTCAGAAAGAAACACCTCCCTGTGAAGCATTCATTTGTGAGGTTTTGTCCTGGACCTGCTAAGAAAGTCTGCCACAAGATTGTGCTCTGAAGTAATGTAAACTTCCTGAAAAACCAAGTGATGGTGGATTGAATAATCCCAAGCCTGAACAGCCACTCTGTAAAGATGCCAAGACTATGCCTCCTTGTTTATGTACCACATGAAAGGGGTTATTGTCTGTAAAAACCTTTAGAGGACCTAGAACCCACAGGGAGTAAAAAGCGTAGAGAGCTAGAATTAAAGCCCTAATCTCTGATGTTGATATTGTCTGCCAATTGCTGACGAGACCAAAGGCCCTGGACTTTGGGTATGTTGGCTTAGGCTCCCCAACCTTGATCAGAAGCATCTGTGTACAACAACTGAGAATGGAGAGAAACCTAAAAAGGCAGGCCTGGATACAGGGAAATCTGGTGACTCTACCATTGGAGCTCAAGCCTGAGACGCAGCAAGAATCAGATACTCCATAGGATGGCAGTGCTGGAGCACAGTCTTGAGATACTATTAAAATTTCCTCATGTGGAGTTTGGCAAAGGGAGCAATGGGAATGGTGGATGTCATCGGAGAAATTTCCTTGCAGAAAGGGCTGGAAGGTGCAAGAGAGACTTGAAACAAGCAGTTAAAGATGACCTTGGGAAGTAGGAGGTAAGCCATCGGAATGGTCTGAATCCTACCCAGGAAGACTTGGCCCTGTGAGGAAGTTGACAGACTTGGAGATTGAAGGTAAAATCCACATATTGTAGAAGCATAGTTAAGTGCAGATCCTGAAGCAGGAGCTGCTGAGAGGTGGACTCAAAAGGTTGTCCAAGAAAGCAAATATCTGAATTCTTTGAAGTCTGCTGCAGGCTACCACAGGGGCCAGTCACTTGGTAAACACCCTCAGAGCTTTAGAAAGACCAAAGGTCAAAGTAGAGAACTGATGAGAGGAAGAAACAAATGCAAATATTTCCTGAATATTGTGTGAATAGGAATGTGGAGGTAACCATCCTTCAAAACCAGGGATACCAGGAAAACCTCGAGGAAGCAACAGAGCTAGAGAAACATCATCCTGAAAGAGGGAGCCTTGAGAAATGTGAGAGAAAGAACAGTTCTAGAACAGCCATGACCCATCCTTTCTGGGAACCAAAAACATCCTGGAATAAAAATGTGTTCCTTGTTGAGAAAAGGGAACAAAGTGGATGGTCTCCTGTACCACTAGGTCCTCAAGAACAAGGGAACATAAGAAAGCTGACTAGGAGGCGGATGAAGAAGGGACTTCCAGACCATAAAATAACCATTCTGGATAATGGAAAGCACCCAAACATCTGTTATCTGCTGCTAAATCAGAAGAACATCACCATGAGGGACAGAGGAATCTGGCTCAGGGGTAGGCATGGCTGAATGTCATATAGAAGCAAATTTGTCAGAGAAAGGAGGCTTCTAGCCCTCAGAACCCTATGAAGGCTTGTCCACAAAAACTCTCCTAGAAACCCTCTTGCTTCTAAAAGGCTGTACAGGATGCCTACAGACAAAAGAATGCTTAGATGTATAACAAACTTAGGAAAGCAGAGATAAAAATTTGTTTTGACCCTGATCAACTTTACCCTTATCCTGAAAAATCCAGCTGCAGCAGTGCCAAAGAGATTCTGGTTGTCTAAGGGGAGTACAATAATTTGTCAAAGCCTGGGCACACAACCCTTTCACATTACAGACCCAGATGCAGCTGCCCTAGAGGTGGCATGAGTAGCATAACTGCATTTAATGGAATGACAAGCTACCTGAAAAGCAAAGCTAAAAAAGGAAATGGTAGAAGACTTGCCATCAGAATCAGAATGACAGTCAATTCCCTCAAGTTTGGACAGAAGAGCGAGGAAATTCCTGGTCATATGGTTTTTGTAATAGCACTGAAAGCTAAGACAGAAGTATATACTTTATCATACCTGCCCATAGCATGACCTTCCTTGTCAGAAGGATAAAGTTCAGAAGAGGACAGAAACTTGGATGGTTTATCAGTGGCCACAGAAATAACAGCAGGATTACAGGAAGGGGTTTTATGCAAAAACTTTGGAGCTTCAGGAACTTTACAGAACCTGTCCTGCTTCTTAAGGGTAGGAGGTTGAGAATCAGGGGCCTGAGACACTTCAGTACAAGTATCCAAAAGTGCATCCAGCAATGGAGCGATTGTAGAAGAGGAGAATCTATTTGCAAAACTTCATACCTTGTTTGAATGTCAGAAACCTGTGAACAAGTCTCAGCTAAAATATTCCATCATATGAACTAACATATCCCCAAAGGACAGCTCTTCCATAGGGGAGTCAGGCGAAAATGAATCATCTTCAGGAGAGGAGGAGTGCACATCAATGACTCAGAGTCCAACTATTCATCAAATAAATCAGAGTCCCTAGGACGTTTGGAAGGAGTGGAAGAACAGGAACAGAAGCACGATCAGAATCCTTGAGGGGGCTTTAGAGCCATAAGAGCATTGAAAAAAATGAGTTATGTACTTACAATAACTTGTAATCTGTGCTATCCAGTGTCATTACTCATCATGGATGGGTCTTGGATCTGACCTTGGATCCAAGCTGGCAAGTGATAGACAGATCCAGAGCTCAAGCTCCTCCCCACCCAATTATCCCCTGCTGACCTGTAACTCTCAGATCAAGTTTGCTGGATAAAGAAAAGGCAGCATGGTCTGCCCAGGACACCATCTCCAAGAAAAAGCATCCCTCCAAGTTTTACCAGGTCCCCAGAAGGAAGGGGGAAAGAGGGCAGGAATGTGATGAATAATGACAATGGATAGCAGATTCCAAGTAATGGTAAGTACATAACTATCTGATGCTATCCGTGTCATTATTCATCATGGATGGGTCAGAGTCCCCAACTACTATGAACCCTGGGTGGCCTCAGGGAAGGATATGCCAGAGCACAGAGGAACCAAAGGAGCCCTGTTCCTAGACACTAAATCCAACTTGATGTGTGAAACAGAAGTGTGGGGATTAGACCAAGTAGCAGCAGCACAAATCTCATCCAAAGAAAGCTTAGCCAAGAAGGTAGAAGACGTAGCCACAGACCTAGTAGAGTGAGCTTTAACTGGATAGGGTAAGTTCCATGTGTCTGCTGTTATAAATGTAGGAAATGCAGCTAGCAATCCATCTGGAAATAGTTACCTTAGAAACTGCCAAGCCTTTTCCAGCCTTAGAAAAGACTACAAAAAGCTGGACCGACTTCCGAAATTCCTCAGTCCTCTTAAGATAAATGTGTTGCTGTCTGTGGATGTCTAAACAATGCAAAGTATAGTCTCCCTTATTGGAATAATTAGAGACTAAAACTGGTAGCTTAATAAATTGAAGTTAACTTCCGAAGCCACCTTTGGAACGAATGATTTGTCCTAAGGGATACCCCTAATCCTTGTGGGAGACCATAAAAGGGGGCTTAATGCTGAGAGCCTGCAACTCGGAAACTTTCTTGGCAAAAGTAATAGCCACCAAGAAGGCAGTCTTCCAAGACCAGCAAAAATCACAGGATGCAGCCGGTTCAAAGGGAGTTTGTCTGCAACACCAGGGTTAAATACCATGGTGGGAAGGGATCTTTGACAGAAGAAAGACTCCTTTGAGAAAAGCTTTGCATAGTTTAGAAGAAAAGGTGGGACCCTTCTTAGTAGCAGGCTTCTGAGAAGCCAAGATATTTTTTTACCTGATCACTGGAACTGGAGGAACCAAGCGGTTAGACAGTGTGCGCAGGTTGGGAAGAGGAAGACCCCAGGGATGGAAATGAGATCTGGGACAGGATCATATATCCAGGGAGGATATTTCAGATGAGACAGAAGGGAGAAAGTACAGTTTTGTACCTACCATAAATGTAGATGTCCGATAGGTATGCAACTGCAGTCCTGACATATGGGTTGTCCTGCCTCAGGCAGCCCTTCGGTTGGCCGGATTCCAAAGTCTGGGTCCGGCGTCGGCTGATGTCGCCCTTTCCCCGACGTCAGAGCGCCTGGGGTATAAAAACGCCAGCTGACGCCATCTTCTTCAGTGTTTCTTGCCCCAGATGCCCTCTAAGGAAGGCTAAATTTTGAAAAATAGAGAAAAATTCCAGACAAGTACAACAGCATAAAACAAATACACCATAAAAGATTACCCCAGGTAGCTAAAATGAGGGGTAGAAACCCAGAAGTATACCACAGAGGGGTAGGTGGGAGGGAAAACCTGACTGCAGTTGCATACCTATCGGACATCTACATTTATGGTAGGTACAAAACTGTACTATGTCCTTCAAGGATGCAACTGCAGTCCTGACATATGGCTTGAATACCATAGCCAACCTGGGGGTGGTAGGCACCAAGACAAAGATGGTGTAGCTAAAATGCCCTGCAGGACTGCAGAGGCAAACCCTGCTCTGGACCTGGAGTATAAAGGCAGGTTGTAATGTTTGGAAAATGTATGCACGGAACTCCATGTAGCAGCTTCTAAAATGTCCTTTGTTGCCACTCCTCTTAAAAAGGCTGTGGAGGTGGCTGTAGCTCTGGTGGAATGCAGCTTGATGTCAGCTGGCACAGTTTTTCCATGAAAAGAGTAGCAGAATAAATGCAATTTCCAATCCATTTAGAAATTGTCTGTTTGGAAATTGCTTTTCCCTGCAATCCAGCAGCGAAAGCTACAAAAAGCTGGTCAGATTTTCTGAAAGACTTTGTTCTGTCCAAGTAGTAGCGCAACTGTCTGTGTATGTCCAAGGTGTGCAGAAGTCTCTCTCCTTTATTTTGAGGATTGGGAAAGAAGGTAGGCAGGTGAATAGCTTGATTCAGGGACACCCTGGATACCACCTTTGGCATGAATGACGGACTGGTTCTCAAAGAAACTCTGTCCTGGTGAAAAATGAGAAATGGTTGTATTGCCATAAGGGCCTGTAGCTCAGAGACTCTTCTTGCTGAGGTTACTGCCAGAAGGAAGGCTGTCTTCCAAGACAGAAATTGCAACTATGAAGATTCTGCTGGTTCAAAGGGAGGAAGAGTTAATTTTTCCAGCATGAAGTTGAGGTCCCATGCAGGCACTGGTGGTTTCCTTGGAGGGTTGATGTTCTTTATACCTCTTAGAAACTGTCTTAGCAATGGGTGAGAAAATACAGGCGGATCAGTGTTATATTTGGCAGATATTGCTGAAGCATGTATTTTTATGGAAGAATATGAAAGGCCATTGTGGAGCATTTCAGCCAAGTATTCCAGGATCTGTGGAATGCTCATCACTGATGGGTCCTGACCCTTTTTGCTGTTCCAGATAAGAAATTTCTTCCATTTTGCTGAGTATGATTTTCTAGTGGAAGGTCTGCGCGCCTCCAGGATGATATCTTTTACCCTTTTGGAAAGTGTAGCCAGAGTAATAGTCATGGAATCTTCCAAGCTGTCAGCTTCAATGTTTTCAAGCTGGGGTGTAGTGTCCTGTAATTGTGCGGTGTCAGAAGTGGCCATTGAGGAAGGAGCCACGGACTGGTGTGTCAAGCTCCGTAGCAGTGGGTACCAGTGTTGTCTTGGCCAGTCTGGAGCTATCAGTATGACTTTCAGTTGCTCTGTCTTGATCTTTAGTAACACCTTGGTCATCAAAGGAAGAGGTGGGAAGGCATATAGTGTTAGAGAGTTCCAACTGAAGGAGAGAGCGTCCACTTTCCATGCTTGAGGATGGTATGTCCTTGTGCAAAACTTTTTCAGATGGTGATTGAAGTGGGAGGCAAAAATATCTATACCCGGCCTTCCCCATGCTTGAGCTATTTGTAAGAAAATGTCTGGATGCAACATCCATTCGTGTGGATCCATGATGTTTCTGCTTAGGCTGTCCGCCAGAACATTGTCCTTCCCTGGTACAAACTGGGATTGTAGCTCTATTTTCAATTGTAGGGAAATATCCCAGAGATTCATTGCCAGTCTGCAAAGAGGGTAGGAATGGGTACCTCCTTGCTTGTTTATGTACCACATAACTGTGGTATTGTCTGTCTATTAGTAGATGGCCCTGATGCATGAACTTTTCGAAGGCCTTGATTGCATGCATCACTGCCAGCATTTCTTTTTGGTTGATATGCAGGTGCTTTTCTTTTTGTGTCCATTGTCCTTGAATGCATCTGCCCTCCATGTGCGCCCCCCATCCATGGTCTGAGGTGTCTGTTGTTATGGTTTGACTTGTATGAGGCTTGCTGAAAGGCAGACCTTTGTTTTTCTGGCTTGCTTGAGCCCACCACAGAAATTCCTTTTGAAGGCATGGAATGAGTGGGATCAATGTTTCCAGGCTGTGGCTGTGCTGAGACCATAGACTTTTTAGGTACCATTGTAGTTTCCTCATATGCAGCCTTGCATGTGGAATCAGAAGAATGCAAGATGCCATGAAACCCAGGGCCTGCAGGATTTTCCTTGCAGTCATCTGGGTGTGTGTTGCCAATCTTCTGAAGTATTCTGGTAATTGTTTTTGTTTTTCTTTTGTCAGAAATGCCATCTGGGTGTTTGTGTCCAGTGTGGCACCCAGGAAAGGTATTTGTTGGGATGGTACGAGACTTGATTTCTGAATACTGACTGTGTATCCCAAGGCCTGCAGTAGGTGAATGACATAGTCCAAGTTTTTAACAAGGCTTGTTGGCTGTCCGCTTGTATAAGGCAGTCGTCCAGGTAAGGGTATATTTGTATCCCCTGAAGTCTGTAATGTGCAATTACTGAAGCCAGGCATTTCGTGAACACTCTGGGCACAGTAGATAAGCCAAAGGGCAATGCTGAGAGTTGATAATGCTCTGAGCCTGCAAGAAATCTGAGGTATCTTCTGCAACTTTGTCTGATTGGGACATGCAGGTATGCCTCCTTGAGGTCCAGAGTTACCAGCCAAGACCCCTTGCCCAGCATGGGAAGGAGTTGCTGTAAAGTCAGCATTTTTAAATTTTGGCACAATAAGGTAAGTATTCAGTGCGGACAAGTCCAGAATGGGTCTCCATTGGTTTTCTTTTCTTGGAACAAGGAACAGTCTTGAATAAAATCCTTGTCCTTGTTCTGCAGAAGGAACCTTTTCTATTGCTCTTATTTGAAGTAGGTTTGTTATTTGTTTGAGTGCCTCTGCCCTTTGATTTGGTGGCAGGTTTGGCCTGCCATGTCTTGTTGGCAGTGTATGAAAATGGAATCTGTATCCTTTGTCTATTATCTCCAGTATCCATTTGTCCTTTGTAATATTGTGCCAATTTTTTGAGAATAAAGATAATTTTCCACCCAAAGGTGCTTCTAATTGAGCCCTGGATGGCGGAGTCAAAGTCAAGTCATTGAGATTGTCCTGGCGGAGCAGTGGAAGGTCCTGCCCCACCTCTCTGGTTCGGAGGCTGCCATTGACGTCCTCTGTAGGAGCCTCGAGTTTGCCCTCTACCTCTGCCACATCTGTTTTTGCCTCTTTGAAATTTGTCTGTGTCAGGAAAGGACCAATGTTTAGAAGGCCAATTCCTGCTGAATCTTGGAGGCTGTACCTGGAGGAAATCGTTGACTGTTTGCACTGACTTTGCCTTTTCCTCTATTTTCTTTAAAACCTCTTGTGCAGTAGCACCAAATAGCTTATGTTTCTCTAGTGGTGCGTCCAAAAGCTTAATTTTCACATGGTCTGGCAATGTTTGTTCCTTTAACCAAGCATGTCTGCATATGACCGCACCTGTCATTGCTGCTCTACATGAAGCTTCCAATGCATCATATCCACACTGAAGGAAATGGCTGCTAACCTGCTTAGTATTATGAACCAATTCCTGTAACTCCTTTCTATCTAATGGTTCAGGGGAAGCCAGTTTCTTTTGCAAGTCATCCAACATGTATTCCTGATACTGAATCATATGAAATCGACAATTTAATGCTCGCATAGAAAGGGTGGAAGATGTATATACTTTCTTGCCCCAACTTTCTAAAGCCCTAGAATCTCTTTCCGAAGGGAGTGGGTTCTTAGCAGTAGTGGAGGAAACCCCTTTAGGCCCCTGAGAAATGGTTTCAGGGTCAGCAGAATGGCCCTTGTACAGAAATTGATGTGCGTCTGGGACCCTGTAGTACCTGTCTTGCTTGACAGGAGCAGGGGGGAGGGAGTCAGGGGAAACACTAGATTCTAAGTACACCATCTAAAACATTTAAAACTGGAGGAATAGCTAAGGGTCTATGCTGAGGTAGCTTTAAAAATTCCCTTAACCTTTTCCTAGAATCTGAGTATTCTTGGCCTTGCCATTTGAAGTGTTCCCTCATGGAATGAAGCGTTTCCCCAAAGGAAAACTCCTCAGGAGGAGAAGCAGAGGGAATAGATTCCTCCGCATCAGAATCCTCGTAGGCCGGGAAGGCCTCCTCCTGGTAGTCTGAATGTGCAGAATCACCTGAGGCCTCATCGGAGGACTGGGAGTCTACCTGCTCAACCCTAGGCCCCTTGTCAGAAGGCAGCTGAGAGCCTCTATCTGGATGAGGCTGTGAACCCCTAATTAAAGAAATAAGGTCCTCAGCTAAACTTAAAATTATTTGAGAACCAGAAGTGGATCCCAGAGAAACAGATCTTGGAGGGAGAGACTTAGCCTGTTTGGCAGCCTTAGCATGTGTGTAGGCCTTAATGGACATAGACACTGGAGGCCTGGCAGCCCCACGTGCTGGAGTAGTCTTATCCACTGAAATGGTGTCAGAAATATCCTGGGCTACGGTCTCAGGGGGGAGCACAGAAACCGGCACCGAGCTGGCCTCCGGTACCGAAGTAACCAGTGGAGCGGTGTTGTCGGCCTGTAGCGGTTGCGAAACCGGCTCAGAAGAGACAGAGACACTCACGGTAGGCCTAAGCGTGGTGTCGGCCGAGACCGCGGGTGTCGGTCCTTATCCTTCCGTTTTTTAGGTAAATGTGCTGTCGGAAGCTCCGGCGGCATGATACAACAGAAATCATCCCCAAAATAATCCTGTGCAAACTCTGACCGACGCCTAAGAGTGCGTTTATTGAAAGAGGCACAAGCTGCACAGGCCGAGACGTTGTGTTCTGGGCCTAGGCAGGGTAAGCAGTAAGAGTGGAAAATCCTTATGAGGTATTTGTTTCCCACAAGTTAAACAATTAACTTTCTCACTTTTATCTGACATCGGCTGAGGCAAGAAAAGGTCCCCAACGGGGTACTTAGCTTTTTTGAAGACTTCAGTAGTTGAAAACACAGGAGCTGGTCGACCGGCACGTGCGAACTGCTTCTGCTTCGGGCGCCACGCGGCAAGAAAGACTGAAGAAGATGGCGTTGGCTGACGTTTTTATACCCCAGGCGCTCTGACGTTGGGGAAAGGGCGACATCAGCCGACGCCGGACCCAGACTTTGGAATCCGGCCGACCGAAGGGCTGCCTGAGTCAGGACAACCCATATGTCAGGACTGCAGTTGCATCCTTGAAGGACATCTACACCTGCCGAGGTCAAAAGGGGGCAATGAGGATGAGAAGGGTCTTCCAGGTGGCAGGCTTTCTGTAAGACCTTGAGAATTAGGGGAGTTGGGGGGGGGGTAAGCATAGAGGAGTGCCGACGGTCAATTGTGAACCAGAGCATCCCTGGGTGACATCCATCGGGAGGATCCATGCAAAGTAGTTGCTGCATTTGTGGTTGGCTGGGGAGGCAAGATATCGCAGCATGACTGACCCCAACGGCTGAATATCGGACGTACCACTGATGAATTCAGGGACCACTCGTGAGGACTCAAGATAGACCTGCTAAGTTTGTCGGTCAGCACATTAGAACTGCCGGGAATGTGAGCTGCAAGAAGAAAGTGCCCAGAAGACATCACCCATTCCCACATACTCATGACGCCTCTGCACAGGGGACAAAACCATGTTCCCCCTTGCTTGCTGATGTATCAGACCACCATGTTTTCTATTCGAATTGATATAATTCCAAGAGGCAGAAAGGCTTGCCTTAGAATGACTGCTCTCATCTCCAGCATGTTTATGTGCAATCTGGTCTCTGTGGGGGACCACATGCCTTGCACCTTCCCTCCCAGAAAATGCCCCCACCCACCAGGGAGGCTTCTATGGTCACTGTGGTCTTGGGCAGGGGAAGACAGAAGGGTCTGTAGAGAGTTAGTTCCTGGGACTGAAGCCACCAAAGCAAGGTGATTTCTACATACGAGTCATCCTGACAGGCATGGACATGGGATGAACCTGAGCAGACCGCTGAACCACCAAGGTCCACTGAATCTGCATGATACCTGGCAAGTGGCACTAACTAGATGGCAGCCACCATCGAGCCTAATGCTTGTAGAATTAGGTGAGCTGCCGGATGCTCCAGAACCAGCAAGCGATAGACCTGATCTCAAGTTAAGTTGAACTCTGTGTAGGGGTAAGTGCTGCAGTCTCCGACAGTACCCAGTTGAACCCCAATAAATTCTAGGTTCTGGCATGGAGAAAGTTTGCATATGGGCAGACTGACCATCATGCCAAAATCCTGAAAGAGGTTGTGGGTATAATTGGTCATTGACAGTTAATGCCTTGTGGGGACCGTGAGGAACCAAGCATCCAGGTACGGAAAAACCTGGAAGCTTTGCAGCTTGAGATGAGCTGCCATCACTGCATCTGGTAAACACCCAGGGGTCTGTGCTGAGTCCAAAGGGCAGGGTTCTGAACTGGTACTGACTGACCCCTAACCAAAAGCACAGGTGTTTCCCGGAGCATCCGTTGATCTTGATATGATAGCACATGACCTTGAGATCCACTGAGCACAGCTAATCGTCCTTGTGCAAGAGGCAGAATGGGCTGAACAGTGACCATCTGGAACTTTGACTTCTGGACGAACAGATTCAGTTCACTGCAATCCAAAATTGGACACAGGTCCCCAGTCTTTTTTGGCATCAAAAAGGAGAGAGAGCAGGTTCCAGAGCCTCGTCCTATTGGGACCTCTCTGATGGCTCTTTTTAGAAGGTCTTAAACCTCAAGATTGGCCAACTCCTTTTGGTGGGGTAGAACGTCTGGGAGAGATTTAGGAATAACATAATGCCTAGAAATAATCTTGACACCCATTGATCTGAGGAGATATTTGTTCAGGCTAGTGGGTGCAGGGAAAATCACCCCCCAACTGCCTCCAGGGCAGAACAGTCAGGCAGCACTTAAAGAGCACTGAAAGATCTTTTCAGAGAAAGGTTCTCGGGAGCCCTGATTCTGCAGACCCCATCTGCCTCTGGGGCAGCATCTACCATTGAATTCTCTGTTCTGGCTTGCAGAAGAGGATTCTTGAGGAGCATCCTGGAAGGAGGACTAGGTCCTGCGGAACCAAAGTTGCTTACTCCCTCTGAGTCTTAGAAAAAGATCGCTGGGGAATAGAAAGCTTGGTTCCCAACATGGAGGGGGTCTTACCCTCCTGGCCACTGTGGGTCAAGGTTTCTTTGATGGAAGGTCTGAACAAGTTCAGAGAGTCAAAGAGGGTGTTAGTAAAGGAAGTACAGTTTTGTACCTACCATAAATGTAGATGTCCGATAGGTATGCATCTGCAGTCATAACATATGGGTTGTCCTGCCTCAGGCAGCCCTTCAGTCGGCCGGATTCCAAAGTCTGGGTCTGGCCTCGGCTGATGTCGCACTTTCCCCGACGTCATAGCTACTGGGGTATAAAGGCATCAGCCGACACCATTTTCCTCAGTGTTTCTTGCCCCAGATGCCAGGTGCCCTCTAGGAAGGCTAAATTTGGATAAATATTGAATGTTCCAAACAGTAGCAAAAAATATATATACACATACATACAAACAAACAAATACACCATAACAGATTCCCCCAGCTAGCTGAAAGAGGGGCAAGCACCCTAGGAATACCACAGAGGGGAAGGAGGGTGGGTAATCCTGACTGCAGATGCATACCTATCGGACATCTACATTTATGGTAAGTACAAAACGGTATTATGTCCTTCAAGGATGCATCTGCAGTCATAACATATGGGAAGAATACCATAGCCAAACTGGGGGAGGAGGTACTAAGATAAGGATGGTGTAGTTAAGATCCCCTGTAAAACTGCAGTTGCAAAGCCTGCTCGGGATCTGGAGTATAAAGGTAGATTATAATGCTTGGCAAATGTATGCACGGAGCTCCAAGTAGCAGCTTCTAAAATGTCCTTGGTAGCCACTCCTCGTAGGAAAGCTGTAGTGGTGGCTGTGGCCCTTGTGGAATGAGGCCTGATATGTTCAAGAGCTGTCTTTCCATGAAAAGAGTAGCAAAAGCGAATGCAATTTCCTATCCATTTTGAAACTGTCTGCTTGGAAATTGCTTTTCCTTGCACCCCAGTTGCATTGGCTACAAAAAGTCGGTCAGTTTTTCTGCTAGTTTTAGTTCTGTCCAGATAGTAGCGTAGTTGTCTGTGTATATCCAAGGTGTGCAAGAGTTTCTCTCCTTTGTTCTGTGGGTTAGGGAAGAACGTAGGCAAATGAATGGCTTGGTTCAAGGATACCGTGGATACCACCTTTGGCATGAAAGTTGGATTGGTTCTCAGTGACGCTCTATCCTGGTGAAAAATAATGAAAGGCTGCACTGCCATTAATGCCTGTAGCTCGGATACTCTTCTTGCTGAAGTGATTGCCAGAAGGAAAGCAGTTTTCCAAGATAAAAACTGTAAGTCTGCTGATGCTGCTGGTTCAAAAGGAGGTAGTGTCAATTTTTCCAGCACAAAATTGAGATCCCATGCAGGTAGAGGGGGTTTCCTTGGAGGTTTAACATTTTTGATCCCTCAGGAATTGTCTGAGTAGAGGGTGAGAGAAGAGAGGCAGATTCATGTTGTATTCTGCTGAAATTGCTGAAGCATGAATCTTAATGGAAGAGTAAGACAGGCCATTGTGGAGCAATTCTGCTAAGTATTCTAGGATGTGTGCTAGGTTTGCCACTGTAACATCTGTGCCCTTTGATGTGCTCCAAATGAGGAATCTCCTCCATTTATCTGAGTATGCTTTCCTGGTGGAGGGTCTGCGAGACTCCAGGATAATGTCCTTGACCCTCTGAGATAAGAAAGTTTGGTTTGGTCTTAAGCAATTTTCCAGGCAGTTAGTTGCAGAGTTTTCAAGCTTGGATGCAGGGTCTTGAAATTGTTCTGCGTTAGAAGAGGCCATAGGGGTAGAGGCCATGAGTTCGCCTGAGACATGTTTTTCAGTAGCGGATACCAGTGTTGTCTTGGCCAGTCCGGAGCTATTAGTATCACCTTTGGCTGTTCCTCCCTGATCTTCAGAAGAACCTTGTACATCAATGGGAGAGGTGGGAATGCATACACTATTAGGGCATTCTAGTTGAAAGAGAGAGTCCACCCTCCAGGCTTGTGGGTGGCATGTCCTTGAGCAGAATTTCTTCAGTTGGTGGTTGAGAGGGGAGGCGAACAGGTCTATCTCTGGCAATCCCCATTTCTTTGTTATAAGTTTGAAGATGCCTGGATGCAGCATCCATTCGTGAGCATCCGTGGTAGTCCTGCTTAAGCTGTCTGCTAGTGAATTCTCTTTTCCTGGTACAAATATGGCCTGCAGCTGGATATTGAGATTCAGGCCTATGTTCCACAGATCCATTGCCATCCGGCATAGAGGGTAAAAATGCGTGCCTCCCTGTTTGTTTATGTACCACATGACCGTGGTGTTGTCCGTCATCAGCAGATGTCCTTGCTGGAGGAATGGTTTGAATGCCTCGATTGCATGCTTCACTGCCAGCATCTCCTTTTGGTTTATGTGCAAGTTTAGCTGTCCTTGAGACCATAGGCCTTGGATACATTTGTCCTCCATATGTGCTCCCCATCCTAGGTCTGAGGCGTCCGTGGTGATGGTCTGCCTTGGTTTTGGTTTCGTGAAAGGCAACCCTCTGTTGGGACTGGCAGGCCTGAGCCCACCACAGGAATTCCTTTTGAAGGCATGGAATGATTGGTATCATGGTTTCTAGACTGTCTGTGTTGAGACCATACATTCCTTAGGTACCATTGTAATTTTCTCATATGCAGCCTGGCATGTGGGATCAAGATTATGCAGGATGCCATGAAACCCAGGGCCTGCAGGACTTTCCTTGCAGTAAGCTGAGTTTGTCTTGTCAAAGTCATGAAATAATCTGGAAGTTGTTTTTGTTTTTCTTCTGTGAGAAAAGCCATCTGAGTTAGTGTGTCCAGATCTGCACCCAAAAAGGTTATCCTTGGGATGGCACTAGTCTTGACTTTTGGATGTTGACTGTGTATCCCAAGGCCTGTAGCAGGTGTATGACATAGGCCAAATCCTTTATCAATTTTGTCTTCTTGTCCGCTTGTATTAGGCAGTCGTCCAGGTATGGGTAGATTTGAATTCCCTGAAGTCTGCAATGTGCAATTACTGATGCCAGGCATTTCGTGAATACTCTGGGCGCAGTAGATAAGCCAAAGGGCAATGCTGAGAATTGATAATGCTCTGATCCTGCAAGAAATCTGAGGTGTCTTCTGCAATCTGGTCGGACAGGGACGTGCAGGTATGCCTCCTTGAGATCTAGAGTCACCAGCCAAGACTCCTTGCCCAACATGGGAAGAAGTTGCTGTAGGGTCAGCATTTTGAATTTTGGTACAATGAGAAATGTGTTCAGTGCGGACAAGTTGAGAATAGGCCTCCATTGGTTTTCTTTTCTTGGTACAAGGAATAGTCTGGAGTAAAATCCTTGGCCTTGTTCCATAGATAGGCCTCTTTCTATCGCTTTCATCTGAAGTAAATTTTTGATTCGTCTTAAAGCCTCTGGCTTCTGATTTGGTGGTAGGTTTGGCATTCCGCTCTTTTCTGGTAAAGTGTAGAAGTGAAACCTGTATCCTTTGGCTATTGTTTGCAATGTCCATGTGTCCTTTGTAATGCAATGCCAGTTTTTTGAGAATAAAGCCAGCTTTCCGCCCAAGGGAGCTTCCAGTTGTTCCCTGGTAGGCAGAATCAGAGTCAAGTCATTGTGTCTGTCCTGTGCTAGTGGTTGTAGTTGCAGCTGTGGCAGTACTCCTCTGGTTGGCAGGCTGCCACTGACGGCCCCTATAGGCACCTTTGGATTGACCTCTGCCTCGAGGGCGTCTATTTCTGCCTCTCTGTGCTCTGGAGGTGTCTGGAAAGGACCAATTCTTGGAAGGCCAGTTTCTGCTGAACCTCGGAGGTTGGACCTGTAGAAATTCCTTTACTGTTTATACAGATTTAGCTTTTTCTTCCACCTTCTTTAGAATCTCCTGTGCAGGGGAGCCAAATAAACTTTGTTTCTCCATTGGAGCATCTAGGAGCTTAGCCTTGACATGGTCTGGCAGGGATTGCTCTTTTAGCCAGGCATGCCTACGAATTACTGCCCAGTCATAGCTGATCTAAATGAAGCCTCCAGTGCATCATAGCCACATTTTAAGAAATGATTACTGACCTGCTGAGAGTTGTGTACCAAATCCTGAAGGGATTTACGGTCTAAAGGTTCAGTAGAAGAAAGCTTCTTATTCAGCTGATCTAACAAATATTCTTGGTACTGTATCATATGGAATTGACAGTTTAAAGCCCTGGCAGAAAGAGTAGCAGATGTATAAACCTTTTTACCCCATCTCTCTAATGCTCTAGACTCTCTGTCAGAGGGTAGGGGATTTTTGGCAGTGGCAGCTGCAACACCTTTTGGGCCCTGTGAAATAGTTTCTGGATCTGCAGCATGGGCTTTATACAGGTGGAAGTGAGAATCTGGGACCCTGTAATATCTGTCAGGTTTGGCAGGGGCCGGAGGAAGAGAATCAGGTGCACAACTAACATTATACACATCATCAATTACAGTTAGCACTGGTGGTATGGCTAAGGGCCTATGCTGGGGCAAATGTAAAAAAGTCCTTAGCCTTTTTCTCGAATCAGAAAAATCCTGACCCTGCCATTGAAAGTGTTCCCTCATACAGTGCAAGGTCTCCCCCAAAGGAAAATTCTTCAGGAGGGGAGGCAGAAGGGATAGAATCTTCAGCATCTGAATCCTCGAAAGGAGAATAGGCCCCTTCTTGATGGTCTGACAAATCAGATCCATCCGTGGAGAAATCAGAGGAGACAGGTTCAGAGGGTTCAGTCCTAGGCCTTTTGTCTGGTGGTGGTTGGGAGGCCCTGTCTGGGTGAGGTTGGGAGCCCCTAATCAAGGATATCAGGTCCTCAGCAAGACTGAGAATCTGAGAACTTGAGGAAGGCCTCTGAGAAGTAGATTTGGCAGGTAAAGCTTTTGAAAGTTTGGCAGCTTTAGCCCTGGAGAAGGCCTTAATAGACATAGAAGCTGGGGGCCTAGCTGCCCCACGTGCAGGTGTAGATATGTCCAATGGAATGGTGTCGGACAAATCTTGAGCGCTAGCTTCGGTAGGGGATTTCTGAAGCCAACTCGGCCGGGGCCTCAGTGGCCTCGGTTGTCGGAGGTAAGGTTTCTGTCGTAGGAAGAACAGAGGGCTCGGTTTCAGCCGAAACCGAGACACTCGGTAGGCCTAGCCGTGGTTTCAGCCGAAACCGCGGGCCGCGAGTGTCGGTCCTTTTCCCTGCGTTTTTTGGCCAAATGCAAAGTCTGAGTCTCCGACGGCATTTTATATGCAAAAGCGGAACCGAAACATTCTTCTGCAAACTCCGACCGACGTCTAAGAGTCCGTCGGTTGAAGGAGGCACAGGCTAAACAAGCTGATACGTCGTGGTCTGGGCCTAAGCAGGGAAGGCAGTAAGAATGGAAATCCTTATGAGGTATTTGTTTCCCACAAGTTAAACAATTATTTACTTTGTCTGACATCGGCTGAGGCAAGAAAGTGGGGTACTTAGCTTTTTTCGAAGTATTCGGTAGCTGAAATCTCTGGATCTGACCGACCGGCACTTGCGAACAGCTTCTGCTTCGGGCACCGCACGGCAAGAAAGACTGGGGAAAATGGCGTCGGCTGATGCCTTTATACCCCAGTAGCTATGACGTCGGGGAAAGTGCGACATCAGCAGAGGCCAGACCCAGACTTTGGAATCCGGCCGACCGAAGGGCTGCCCGAGGCAGGACAACCCAAATGTTATGACTGCAGATGCATCCTTGAAGGACATCGCCTTGAAGGCTTCCACATACATGCAAAGGCGAAGCCAGGCTTGCCATCTAATGGCAATTCCTGTGCCAGCTGCTCGAGAGGTGACCACCGCTGCACTGGAGATCAATCTGATCAAGGCATTAGCCAGGGAAGTCAGAGTTAACAACTTAGGAGAGACCAGCTTAAGACTCTCCGGAAGCAGCAACTCTTAAGGGAAGTGGTGAGTTCTGATACCAAATCCCTCTGAAGCCAGGTGAAATATGGTATGTAGTTGGTTGCTCTCAGTTCAAATGTAGAGGAGGCAAACGCGTGCTTTCCAAAATGGTCAATCACCCGAGACTCTATTCGGGGGGATTGACAGAGAAGCTTTGCTAGCTCCTTTTTAGTAGCAGCCACCACCACGATGGCTTAAACGGGGACACCCTTACTACAGAAAGCCTCATCATTGAGGGAACTGAGGTACCTTGTCCACCTTTTATAGGTACCGGTTCCACTGTGTCCATCTCCTTCCAAGCCATGCCAGCTATGAGTTCAACAAGCTCGTTGACAGGTGGGACCACCCAGGTAGAAGATGGGCTCCATCCTGAAGGTCTTTAGGAACACAGATTCCTCCGACAGGGTGGGGAAAGACCAACCGCCTTTTTGCTTGAGAATTTCATGGATGTCCCCCCAAGGACAGTTCCTCAGGTGGAAGGCTGGGGGACTAGTCTCCCTCCTCGAAATCTGTGTCCTTGGTGAGGGACTCTTGAGGGGACAAGTGCCTCCACTTACACATTCTCTTCCGAGGGGGGCTTCCTCCTCATTGGGCTCTGGGGAGGACTCGGAAGAGACTGACTCCAAGCTGGATAGTGCCCGTCTGAAGGTGCTTGGGGGAGGGCTGACCCTGGAAGGAAGATGGCCTTGCTGCCCAAGGCCAGAAGGGCTGGGGAGGACCTAGTGGTGGAGAGGTGACTGCGGAGCTGCAGAAGGTCTTCTCTACCACCTGTAAGGCTATGGACTGGAAGATGCCTCCATCTCCTCTTCTGCAACTGCAGCCGCCCAGGTAGGGAGGAGGGACCCCAAAGCAGCACTGATGCCTCCAGATGATATCGGCCCAGAGCTGTCCAGGGGGCCACGGGGAAAAAAGTGGGAACCCAAGAAAACACTAGTTAAAGTACAGGGTAGAGGAGGAAACAGAGAATTAACTGCACTGTACCCTAAAAGAACCTAAAGAAAACAATGTTTGTTCTTTCGGCTTTTCCCGGTTAAGGGTCGCCACAGCGGAACTCTGGTCAGTAGATTTTTACGGTGCAGAGGTGCCAGCTCGACACACAACCTTCATCGAAGGCACGCCCATTTCACGCATGTCTTTCAAACGCCACTCTACCACGGGGAGGACATGCAGAAGTAAGCACTTATCTGAAAGAAGGCTTGAGCTACCAGAATTATGTCCTTAGCGTTTCCATGGCAAATACGATCAGAGGGTTACAGGTCAGCAGGGGATTATGGGAAGGGGGAAGAGCTTGAGCTCTGGATCGGTCCATCAATTGCCAGCTCAGATTCAAGACCCATCTGTGATGCATAATGACACAGATAGCATCAGAAGCTACGATTAAAATTCTGCCATTCTTTGTGGGGATCCTTAGCCACAGAGGCCATGTGCTTAATCTTCTGATTTTTTTTTTTTAAGCTGCATCAGCTTTAACAAATTTAGAAGGTTCAGACCCCTGCCTAGATTCAATAAGGGTATTAGGCACCTATTCCCTAACAAGTATTTGGGGAATTCCCCCAAGGCCCTTCCTATACAATCAGCTGTGGTTCCTCCTCCACATCTGCACTAGACATAGGCATAGCCTCAGCAGATGTGTAGGTAAGAGAGCTCCATGTTGGCCTCCAACTGGGACTTGGCAAAGGAAAGACTGGCACAAGGCGGTACTCTGGTACTTCATCCAACCCAATACAGGCATCCGTGAAGGCTGGATAGCAGCAGAGTCAGTATGTGCATTTTTGGCTTTAAACAGCAGCTGAACATTGGAGCAGGTTGATTCTGCCATGGTACCCAGAGCCAAAAGCTTCAACAGCTTAAAAATAGTCTGCTTTGAGATGGCTTTTCCTTGTGATCCTACAGCATATGCCACTAGTAATTGCTCTGTCTTCCTGAAAGCTTTGGTTCTGCCCAAGTAGAATCTAAGCTGTCTATGTACGCCCAAAGAGTGCATAATTCTCTCCCCCTTGTTCTGTGGATTTGGATAAAAAGTTGGCAGATGAATAGTTTGGTTAAGAACCACAGTGGACACCACTTTAAGCATACATGTTGGGTTTGTTCTCGGAGAGACCCTGTCTGGATAAAAAATTATAAAAAGTTCCACAGCCATGGACGCCAGTAGCTCTGAAACTCGTCTTGCAGAAGTAATTGCTAGGAGCAGAGCTGTTTTCCAAGATAAAAGCTTTATATCAACAGTAGCAGCTGGCTCAAAAGGAGGCAGGGTGAGCTTTTCCAAGACATAGTTGAGGTCCCATGCAGGTATTGGTGATCTCCTTGTAGGCCTTACATTTTTGGCTCCTCTGAGGTACTGCTTTAATAAAGGATGTGAAAAAAATGGTGGATTTGTATTGTAATGAGCCAAAATGGCAGAGGCATGTATTTTAATTGATGAAAAGGATAGGCCTTTGTCCAGCATCTCAGTTAAGTATTGCAAAATCTGAGGAATATTTGGTACAGTTGCATCAGTTCCTTGTGCCTGGTTCCAAGCATAGAATCTCTTCCATTTTCCAGTATAAGACCTTCTAGTACTAGGCCTTCCAGCTTCCAGAATGACATCTATCACAGCTTTACTGAGAGGTGTTTTTTGTATGATTACATCATCCACCATGCTGCCATGTTTAATGTCCTGAGTTGGCTGTGCAGGATCTGATTGTTTTGCTGGGACAGTAGATGAGGTAATGGAGGCAAGGTACAAGCTGGGCATAGAGACAAGTTCCTTAGGACTGGATACCAGTACTGGCAGGGCCTGTCTGGGACAATCAGTATCATCTTTAGTTTTACTGTCTGACCTTTAGAAGTACCTTTGGGAGGAAAAGCAGTGGAGGAAAGGCATATACTGATGGGTTTTTCCAGCTGAAAGACAGGGCGTCCACTTTCCATGCTTGTCTGTGATAAGTCCTTGTGCAGAATCTTTGTAGTTGGTAGTTGTGAGGGGAGGCGAATAGATCTATGTCCGGGCATCCCCATTTCCTTGTTGTTATGAAGACTTCTGGATCCAGCTGCCACTTGTGGGGATCCATAAGGTTTCTGCTTAGTTCATCTGCCTGAGTATTTTCTTTTCCTGGCAGGAATTATGCCTGCAAATGTACTTGGTAAGTCAAAGCTGTGTCCCACAATGTCATGGCTAGTCTGCAAAGGGGCTAAGAATGTGTGCCCCCCTGCTCGTTTACATACCACATGACCATGGTGTCGTCTCTCTATCAGTAGTTGTCCCGAATGAAGTAGGTCCTTGAAGGCTGTCAGGGCATTTTGAACAGCTAGTATCTCTTTTTGACTGATATGTAGATGCATTTGGTTTGAGGTCCATGTTCCCTGAATGCATCTTCCTGCCATGTGGGCCCCCCCAGGCATAGTTGATGCATCCGTTGTTAGTGTCTGCCTGGCTGGGGGTAATGTGAATGGCTGTCCCTTGTTCTGGTGACAAGCCTTTGCCCACCATCAAAACTCCTGTTGCAGGCAGGGAATGAGAGTAATCACTGTTTCCAGGCTGTGGCAATGTGGAGTCCAAACACTTTTTAGGTACCATTGAAGTTTCCTCATATGCAGTCTTGCATATGGAATTAGTAGGATGCAGGATGCCATGAAGCCCAAAGCCTGCAGAATTTTTCTTGCAGATAACTGGGCCTTTGTTGCCAACATTGTGAAATAGGTAGTCAGTTGCCTTCGTCTGGTGTGAGATAAACCATCTGGACAGTTGTATTCAAGCTTGCACCCAGGAATGTTATCTCTTGAGAGGGTACTAGTTTTGATTTTTTTTCGATGACTGTGTACCCTAGGCATGTTAGAAGTCTTTTCACAAATGCCAGATGTTGAAGAATGTCCTTGTTCTCTGCTTGAATTAGACAGTCATCCAAGTAAGGATATATCTGTATTCCTCTGTCTGCGGAATGCAATTACTGGTGCCAGGCACTTTGTAAAGACCCTGGGCACAGTAGATAAGCCAAAGGGCAGTGCAGAGAATTGGTAATGCATTGAACCAGCGTTGAATCTGAGGTGTCTTCTGCACGATTGTCTGACTGGAACATGCAGGTATGCCTCTTTTAGGTCTAAAGTCACAATCCAAGCATTCTTGCCCAACATGGGCAGAAGCTGCTGCAAAGTCAACATTTTGAATTTTGGAATATCCAGGAATGTGTTCAGAATAGATAGGCCCAGTATCACCCTCCAGGCCTTGTCCTTTCTGGGTACCAAGAACAGTCTCGAGTAAAATCCTTGTCTCTGCTCTTGCTCTGGTACTTGCTGAATGGCCCCCATGTCCTTGAGGGATGAAACTTGTTTTTGTGCCTCTTCCTACTGATTTTTTGGCAGATCTGGCCAGCTGTTTGCCTTTGGCAGAGTATGGAAATGGAATTTGCAGCCTTGTGACACTATATTTAGAACCCACTTGTCCTGGGTTATAATGTGCAAATTTTGAGCAAAAAGTGCTAATTTCCCCCTAAGGGTGCTGCCAGAAGATAAGTGCTCGGTGCTTGCAGGGGAAAGTCATTGGGACTGCTTTCTGTATGTTTGTGCTTTATCTTCTCCAGCTTTGGAGGTAGAAGCACCCCATTGTTTTGACCTATAAGAACCTTGCGCCTGGGATCTGCCTCTTGGGCATCTGGATCTGCCCCTTTGAGGTATGTCTGACACAAGAAAGGACCAATTTTTGTAGGCCAGTGTCTACTAAACCTAGGTGGCTGTACTTGTAAAAAAACTTTAACAGTTTGCACAGATTTAGCCTTGTCTTCCATTTTCTTTAACACCTCTTCTGCCTTCGCACCAAAGTATCATGCTGTAAAGGTGCATCTAGTAACTTAACTTTAACATGAACAGGCATATTTTGTTGCTTTAACCAAGCATGCCTCCTAATTACAGAATCCGTAACTGCAGCCCAGCAGGAGGCCTTCAAAGAATCAAAACCACATTGCAAAGTATGCTTTCCAACTTGTTCAGCTGCATGCAATAAATCCTGCATTTCCTTGTTTTCAGCACATTCAGAATTTATCATCATTTTCTGTTTAAGCAATCCCATGAGATGTTGCTGATACTTGAGCATATGAAACTGACAGTTTAAGGCCCTTATAGCCAAAGTTGCAGGTGTAAACCTTTTTTCCCCATCTATCCAGTGCCCTTGAATCTGTCAGAGTGGGTTGGGTTTTTTTTGCTGTAGAGGCCTTAACTCCCTTGGGACCTGTGAAATAGTTTCTGGGCCAGCAGCAGGGTTTTTAAAAAGAAATTTGTGAGAGTCAGGAACCCTGTAATATCTGTCAGGCTTTAACAGGAGCTGGAGGTAAGGAGTCAGGGTCAAACTAGACTCCGAAAAAACATCATCTACGATGTCTAAAACAGGGGGAATGGCTAGAGGCCTGTGCTGTGGAAGTAAAAGGAAATTCCTGAGCCTCTTTTTAGATTCTGAAAAATCTTGGCTTCCCCATTGAAAATGCTCCCTCATGGTATGCAAGGTTTCCCACAGAAATAATCCTCAGGAGGGGATGCTGAAGGTATAGATTCTTCAGCATCAGAATCCTCATAGGGGGGTAAAGAATATCCCTGATCAGAAGAGGAATCACAAGAAACAGAAACCTAATCTGAAGATTCATAGTCAGTGTCTTGCCTAGGCCTCTTATCAGCAGGGGGATGGGAAACCCTGATCAAGGTAATCAGGTCTTCGGCCATCTTGATCATCTGTTTTTTGGGCATAGAGGCCTGTACACATGGCTCATGAATTTCTTTGCTTTAGAAGTTGCTTTAGTCTTTGAAGCTGAAGTCGTTTTAATGTAAAGATTTTGTGGTCTGAATACACCCTCAGAAGCCGGTACCTGCTCAGCGGCTCCGGACCCATCTGAGGGGTTAGCGTCCAAGGCTCCAATACTTGAGTATCCAGTGGCATGGCCAACTCCACGTGGGAGTCGGTAGAGGCCTACAACTCTAAAGTAGCAGGTGTCAGGGGCTCCGAAAGTGCCTGAGAATGGGCAAACCGGCGACTGGCCTAGGAGAAGCTTAGTCGTCGGTTTTGGGCCTCGGTTGTTTTTCTCTATCCTTTCTTTGCATTTTTTGTAAACTCCGGTAGTCGGATGGCTAGCCGATGACATTTTAGGATAATTATACTTTAAAGTAAATTATATTGACGCTTAATAGTGCGTTGGTTAAATCTAGCACAAAACAGACAACCAGAAACATTGTGATCAGGGCCTAGGCAAGGAATACAGTAAAAATTAAAATTCTTATGAGGTATTTGCTTTCCACAACTAATACAATTATTACCTTTTCCTGACATCGGTCTGGAGCAAGAAAAAAGTTTCCCCAATGGGGTACTTAGCTTTATTGAAGACTTTGGTTCTGAAACTCAAACATGAAAATTTCAGTCGGCCGACCGGCACTTGCGAACAGCTTCTGCTTCGGGCACCGCGCGGCAAGAAAGACTGAAGAAAATGGCGTCTGCTGCTTCTTTTATACCCCTGATGACCTGGCGTCAGGGAAGGAGCGACGGCAGCCAACGCAGGACCCAAGACGTTGGAATTCAGGCCAGCTGAGGGCAACCTGCCAGCAGGATTACCCAAATGTAATGACTGCAACAGTGAAACACAAAGAACATCAGTGGCCTTTTCCATTATCAGACTAACAGAGAACTCAGTTATCCTATCTTTTAAATAAGGGATAACATTTCAGAGACTCTCTCTTCTTTCCACCCTTCCTTTCCTCTACATCACGCTCTCCTTCCTACTCCATTCTTCACTTGCTACCTTCCATTGTATGCCACTCTATTTCACATCTTATTTTCCATTGGCATTATCTCCATTCGTTCTCATTAAGGCAACAAAATGTGAATGACTAAGTTCACACAGATTACATCAATAATGCCTGGAACCTGCAATGTATAAAAGTACTGAAAATATTTGTGTTGAATTGTACTTAATATGGAAATCAAAATTTAATGAAAAGGCATTGGTGAACGTCACCTGCTCTTCAACAACGGCAAGAATCACACTATTGAAATAAGAAATTCAGGGGATAATTTTGCTAATATAATGGATAAGACACCTTTTGGAATGAAAAAAAAAAAAAAAAACCTTTAAATGATTTTGGGATGGCCATTCATTTACTCTACCACATCCTAATTTGTTTCAAATGTTACACTAATTATTCCCTACTGTTCAAAGGATCTTCTACAAAGTATACCTCATGCAAAACAGATCTTATTAAAAAAAATATGAAGAATATAGATAGCTAATGTGGTAATGCTCTTTTCAACCTATCAAAAAAAGCTACGTACTCACAATACCATTCTGGGTTGTCTGCTTCAGCCTTCATCAGACCTGTGGGTTTCAGTTCAGACCTTGGAACAGATTTGTCCGTTAGCAAACTAAAGCTTCTAAGCTAGAGCTCCACCCACCTTACCCATACTTCCTCGTTCCTCCCAGATACCTCAGATTGGGTTTGCTGCTAATTTTCCCAGCATAAAGATGTGTATTTTAGTAAGAGTTTGCTCAGGAGCTGAAAACAGGAACAAAGGTTCCTAGTGCTATCCATCAGGTCCTTCAGATTCAAGGAAGGGGGGAGGGGGAAGGAGGAAGGGAAGGTTGATGAAGACTGAACCAGACAATACAGGTGGAATGTTATGGTGAGTACATAGCTTCTTTATCTGATGTTGTCTGTTTAGTCATCAACCCTGTGGGACAGTCCCCAGCTACATAGATTTGGGTGGCCACATGGAAGGATACTCTAGTACTGCACAGCCAAAAGCAGCCCTATTCCTGGAGATTATATCAAGTTTGTAAAAATGTGAGAACTTGCCCATGAAGCAGCCACACAAACGTCTTCCAAAGAAACCCTAAATCAAAAGGCCTGAGACGTAGCTATGGATCTTGGGAATCAGTTCGGACTTGCCTAGGTAAAGGAACACTTCGCTGAATAAACATAAGAAATACAATCCTGCAACCATCAAACGATAGTAACTTTGAAAACAACCTTCCCCTTTTTGTGATCTGAGAAAGCCACAAACAGCTGGTCAGATTTTCTAAACAAAAATAGCAGAATTGTCTATGAATGTCTAAGAGGTACAAAGATTAGTTATGTAAAATCTTACCATAACCACAGATGTCCTTCTCGTCTATGCTACAGTATTCTCACCGAGATCCTCTGCCTCAGGTGAGCTGAAAGCCCAGCTCCTCTGCAAAAGCTTAAGCTTTGTTGCTGTCAGGTGCATGGGACAATCACACACACGGCCATAAACCATGGGCCTTAAATGTGATGTCTGCACACACAGACCTCAGAAAGTACAGTTGTGTACACTTACCATAAATATAGATGGTAGAGTGCATTCACTGTTGCAGTCATCACATTCGGATTATCCCTGCCAGGGTAGCCCTCGACCACCGGGAATACCAGAGACTTGGTATTTCTGCACCGGTTGCTGTCGCTTGATGACTGATGTCAGGTTGTCAGTAGTATAAAGTCAGCCAGCAGATGCCATTACATCAGTTTTTCTTGCCCTAACCTGTCAGGAGCGCCCCAAAGTAGGAGGCCAGGTTCTAGTGGAAGAACCCCACCAGAGGAAAATCAATACCAATATGTCCCTTGTTAAAAAAAAAAAAAAAGGAGAACAAAGAAGAATGGTAATAAAATGAGAAAGAATAAAGGAGGCTGGAGGGAGGGAAACCAGGACTGCAACAGTGAATACACTCTAACATCTACATTTATGTTAAGTGTACACAACTGTACTATGTTCTTCATGTTTCACTGTTGCAGTCATCACATTTGGGTAGATTCCCAAAGCTGAGGAAAAGGGTGGAGGCAGTCAAGGAAACTAGGGGCTGGCTAGGATGCCCTGCAAGACTGCAAAGGCAAACCCTGCTCTGCATTTGGAGAAGAGGCACATGGCAATGCTTGGTAAAAGTGTGAACAGATGTCCAGGTGGCAGCCTCCAGGATGTCCCTGGTGAGGACTCCTCCGAGAAAAGCTGCAGAGGTAGAGGCTGCTCTGGTGGAGTGTGTCCTGACCCCCTTGGGGGGGTGCTTTGCATGCTGTTTTGTAGCAGAAAAGGATGCAGTGTGCTATCCATTTGGAAATTGTTTGCTTGCAGATTCCTTTGCTTTCTGCTCCTGTAGAAAAGCTAACCAGCAACTCAGACTTTCTGAAGGATTTAGTCCTGTCCAGATAGAATCTGAGCTGCCCGTGTACATCTAGAGTGACAAATCCTTTTCCCCTTGTTCTGGGCATTAGGAAAGAAGGTGGGCAAGTGAATGGATTGGTTGAGAGCCACACTGGACACCACCTTGGGCATGAAGGATGGGTTAGTTCTGAGGGATACCCTGTCTGCATGGAAGATGAGTTCCACAGCCATGAGTGCTTGCAGCTCAGAAACTCTTCTGGCTGAAGCGATGGCCAGAAAGAATGCTGTCTTCCAGGAGAGAAATTTTAGCTGTGCGGAAGAAGCTGATTCGAAAGGGGGCAGGGCGAGCTTTTCCAAGACAAAGTTAAGGTCCCAAACTGGTGTTGGTGCCCTTCTAGGGGGCCTCAAGTTGCTAGCCCCTCTGAGGAACTGTTTGATCAAAGGGCGCGAGAAAAGGGGCTGTTCAGTGGGAAAATGAGGAGAAATAGCAGAGGCATGAATTTTTATAGAGGATAAAGAGAGACCACAGTGTAGGTTAGCCAAGTAATCCAGGATGAGAGGGATGGAGGGCTGTGCCGTATTGGCTCCCTTAGTCTGGATCCAGGTGCAGAACCTTTTCCATTTATCTGCATAAGACTTTCTGGTGCTATGACGTCTGGCCTCACGGATAACATCCAGAACCTGTTTACTGAGGATGGCAGATTAGTTCGGGGTTAGGGAATAAGCCAAGCTGCCAAACTGAGTGTCTGCAATTGGGGCGCATGAATTCCCCCTCCCTTTGGGTCAGGAGGTTTGGAATCTGAGAAAGATGCCATGAAGGCAGTGGGGACAGGCTACACAGCAAGGGGTACCAGTGTTGTTGGGGCCAGTCTGGAGCTATAAGAATGATCCTTGGTTTTTCCTCCCTTATTTAGACCAGTGCCCTGGGGATGAGAGGTAGGGGAGGAAAGGCATGGACCAATAGACTGACCCAGGGAAGGACAGGGCATCCACTTTCCAAGCCATGCAGTGATGCTCCCTGGTGCAGAATTTGCTAAGCTGATGGTTGGTGTGGGAGGCAAAGAGGTCGACCT
This sequence comes from Protopterus annectens, assembly GCF_019279795.1. NCBI lineage: Eukaryota > Metazoa > Chordata > Ceratodontiformes > Protopteridae > Protopterus > Protopterus annectens. Next base: position 1,030,192,919 of record NC_056735.1, on the reverse strand, counting down.
TCGGGGTTCCCCATTTCTGAGTTATTAGAGTGAAGGTACTTCTATTGAGTTGCCACTCATATGGGTCCAGAAGGTTTCTGCTTAATTGGTCTGCCAGAGTGTTGAGAGAGCCTGGTAGAATTGTGCTAACAGGTGTAGTTGCATGGAAGAGGCTGTGAGCCAAAGGATCATGGCCAGCCTGCATGGAATGTAGGATTGAGTCCTTCCCTGCATGTTGATGTACCACACCACAGTAGTGTTGTCAGTTTTGATCAGGAGAAAGTACAGTTGTGTACACTTACCATAAATGTAGATATTAGAGTATATTCACTGTTGCAGTCATCACACTTGGATTATCTGTCTGCAGGTAGCCCTCAGTTGGCCCGAATACCAGAGACTTAGTATTTCTGCGCTGGATGCTGTCGCTCCAGGAATGACATCAGGTCAGGGGTACAAAAAGAGGCAGTCAACACTAATACATCAGTTTTTCTTGGCCCAAATGTCGGGAGCCCCCCCAAAAAGGGAGCTAGGTTATGGTGGGGAAAACACCACCAGTAAAAAGTGAATACCAATATCCTAGAAGGGGTTACTAATAGTCATAGGAGAGAGAGAGACAGAGAACCAGGGGGCTGGAGGGAGGGAAACCAGGATTGCAACAGTGAATACACTCGAACATCTACATTTATGGTAAGTGAACACAACTGTACTATGTTCTTAGTGTTTCACTGTTGCAGTCATCACACTTGGGTGGATTCCCAAAGCTGAAGAAGGGTGGAGGCAGTCAAGAAGAGTTAGGGCTGTCTAGTATGCCTTGCAAGACTGCTGTAGCAAATCCTGCCCTGGATTTGGAAAAGATAGGCAGGTGGTAATGCTTGGTGAAGGTGTGTACAGAACTCTAGGTAGCAGCCTCCAGGATATCCCTGGTAGGGACTCCCCTAAGAAATGCTGTAGAGGCAGATGTTGCCCTAGTGGAATGTGTTCTGACCCCCTGAGAGATTGGTTTCCCATGGTGTTTGTAGCAGAAATGAATGCAGTGTGCTATCCATTAGGAAATGGTTTTGAAATGGCCTTGCCCTCTGCCCCTGTTGCAAAGCTGACTAGTAACTGGTCAGATTTTCTGAAGGGCTTAGTCCTATCAAGGTAGAATCTGAGCTGTCTGTGCACGTCCGAGTGCAGGATCCTTTCCCCCTTTATTTTGAGGATTAGGAAAGAAGGTTGGCAAATGGAAGGATTGATTAAGAGTCACACTGGACACCACTTTGGGCATAAAGGAAGGGTTAGTCATGAAGGAAACCCTGTCAGCATGGAAAATAATGAAGGGTTCCACAGCCATGAGTGCTTGTAGCTCACTCTTCTAGCTGATGTGATGGTTAGAAGCAAGGCCGTTTTCCAAGAGAGGAATTTTAACTCTGCTGATGCAGCATGTTCAAAGGGGGGGGGGAGCTTTTCCAGTACAAAGTTATGGTCCCAAGCAGGGGTGGGTGCTCTCCTTGGTGGCCTTAAGTTGTTTGCCCCTCTCAGGAACTGTTTGATAAGAGGGTGCGAGAAGAGAGGTGGCTCAGTGTTGTAATGAGCAGAAATGGCTGAGGCATGTATCTTAATGGAGGAGAAGGACAGGCCTTTTTTGGAGCAGATCTGCTAGGTAATCTAGGATAAGAGGCAGAGAGGGCAGTGTTGTGTCCTCTCCTTTAGACTGAATCCATGATCAGAAACTTTTCCACTTATCAGCATAGGATTTTCTTGTACTGGGTCTTCTGGCTTCAAGAATGACGTCCAGCACCTGTTTGGTTAAGGAAGCTGAGGGAGAAGTCAAGGAATAAGACAGGCTTCAAGATTTAAGGTTTGCAGTTGGGGATGCAGAATTTGTCCCTCTTGATGAGAGAGGAGGGCTGGATTCTGGTGTAGGTATCAGGATGGCACCGATGTCAGGCTGCGCAGGAGTGGGTATCAGTGCTGGCGTGGCCAGTCCGGGGCAATCAGCATTGTCCTAGGTCTGTCCTACTTTATCCTGAGTAATACTCTAGAAAGGAGGGGCAGAGGGGGAAAGGCATAGATTGAGAGATTTACCCACTGAGAAGATGGGGCATCCACTTTCCAGGCCCTGCTGTGAGGATTCATGGTACAGAATTTGCTGAGCTGGTGGCTGTATGGGGAGGCAATGAGATCCACCTCTGGGGTCCCCCATTTCTGAATCAGAAGGTTGAAGGTGCTGTGCTTCAAATGCCACTTGTGTGGGTCTAGGAGATTTCTGCTTAAGTTGTCTGCCAGTAAGGTTTCTTTGCCTGGCAGGAATTAAGCTTCCAGATGAACTTGAATGTCTAAGGCTGCATTCCACAGGGCCATGGCTAGCCCACAGAGTGGGTAGAAATGGGATCCCCATGCTTGCTGATGTACCACATAACTGTGGTGTTGTCTTGTTTTTATTAGCAGTTGTCCTGGAAAGATTAGGGATCTGAAAGCTGTCAGGGCATTCTGTACAGCTAGCATCTCTTTTTGGTTGATGTGCAGATGAATTTGACCTGGGCTCCAGTGGCCCTGAATACATTTTCCTTCCATGTGTACCCCCCAGACATAGTCTGATGCTTCTGTGGTTAGGGTCTGGGTGGCTTGGAGTTGAGTAAATGGCAGTCCCTTGCTGTGGTTGCATGCTTCTGCCCACCAGAGGAACTCTGTCCTTAGACAAGGTATGATACGAATGACTGTTTCCAGGTCCTGAGAATGTTGGCACCAAAGACTTTTTAAGTACCATTGGAGTTTCCTCATATGCAGTCTTGCATATGGAATCAGCAGTATACAGGAGGCCTTGAACCCTAGGGCTTGCAGTACTTTTCTTGCAGATAGCTGGGTTCTGGTGGCCATTTGCTTGAAGTAGTCTGTCAGAAAGACCTATTTTTCTGAGGTGAGGAATGCCATCTGGAAGTTCTGTCCAAGCTTGCTCCCAGGAATACAATCTTTTGACTGGTTACCAGTTTTGATTTATTTTCATTGATGGTGTACCCCCAAGGAAATGAGAACGCTTTTCACAAATGTCAGGTGGTGCAGCAGTAATTCCTGACTGTCCGCCTGAATCAGTCATCCAGGTATGGGTAAATTTGGATATTTCTCTGCCTGCAGTATGCAATGGCTGGAGCCAGTCATTTTGTGAATACTCTGGGCGCAGTAGATAAGCCAAAGGGAAGTGCAGAGAAAGTACAGTTGTGTACACCTACCATAAATGTAGATGTTAGAGTGTCTTCACTGTTGCAGTCATAACTGTAGGGTGCTCCTGCCGGCAGGCAGCCCGAAGTCGGCCAGAATCCCAAAGTCTGGGTCCGGCGTCGGCTGTACAAGCCAGCACCCTGACGTCAGTACGCTCTGGTATATAGCCCTCAGCCGACGCCATCTTCTCCAGCCTTTCTTGCCCTAGATGTCAGAAGTCCCCAATAAATCATAAATGAATCACACTAGGAAACATAAATACACCACAAAAAAGAGAAAAAGAGGGGATAGGAGGGAGGGAAACACCGACTGCAACAGTGAAGACACTCGAACATCTACATTTATGGTAGGTGTACACAACTGTACTATGTTCATCGTGTTTCACTGTTGCAGTCATAACTGTAGGGTGGAATCCCAAAGCAGTGAAAAAAGGGGGGAGGTTTAGACAGAAGGGGCAGCAAGAAGACCCTGCAAAACAGCAGAGGCAAAGCCTGCCCTGGTCTTAGAATACAAAGGGAGATTGTAGTGCTTGGAAACTCCAAGTGGCAGCTTCCAAGATATCCTTGGTAGGAACTCCCCTGAGAAAAGCTGTAGAAGTAGCAGCTGCTCTAGTAGAATGACTTCTCACAGTACCTGGAAATTGTTTCCCATGATGAGTGTAACAAAATCTTATTCCATAAGAAATCCAATTGGAAATAGTTTGTGTGGAAATAGCCTTTCCAAGAGAACTGGAGGCAAAAGAAACAAACAAGTGGTTAGATTTTCTGAACTCTTTAGTCTTGTCCAAATAAAATCGTAACTGTCTGTGCACGTCCAAGGAATGCAAAATCCTTTCCCCTTTATTCTGAGGATTAGGAAAGAAGGTAGGAAGGTGAATTGTTTGATTCAAAGCCACTTTCGAAATCACCTTAGGCATGAAAGTAGGATTGGTCCTCAAGGATACTCTGTCCTGGTGGAAAATAAGGTATGGTTCCACAGCCATGAGAGCTTGCAACTCTGAGACCCTTCTGGCAGAAGTCAAAGCTAACAAAAGAACTGTCTTCCAAGATAAAAACTTAATATCTGAAGATGCAGCAGGCTCAAAAGGAGGCAAAGTAAGTTTTTCTAAAACAATTAAGATCCCAAGCAGGAACAGGAGGGGTTCTGGGAGGCCTTAAATTCTTAGCCCCTCTCAAGAATGGTCTCACCAAAGGATGAGAAAAAACAGGGGGATCAGTATCGAAATGAGCAGAAATAGCAGAAGCATGAATCTTAATGGAAGAAAAGGAAAGTCCATTAGACAAAAGATCCGAAAGGTAAAGCAAAATAGAAGAGAGATCAGGTACCAGAGGGTCCAAGCCTCGGGCCTGCATCCAAATGCAAAATCTCTTCCATTTAGAGGCATAGGATTTCCTAGTGCTAGGTCGTCTAGCTTCCAAAAGAACATCCAAAACTGGTTTGGGAAGACTAGAAGAGATCAAATTCCTTTGAAGAGCCAAGCTGCCAGACAAAGGGTCTTGAGATTGGAATGTAACAACTGACCCTGATGCTGGGACAGAAGAGAAGGGTACAGAGGGAAAATCCAAGGAGGTTCCAAGAACAGGCGCTTTAAAGTTGGATACCAAAACTGTCGAGGCCAATTTGGAGCAATCAAGATGAGGAACTTGGGCTTGTCCTGTTTTATCTTTAGTAAAATCCGAGGAAGAAGAGGAAGAGGAGGGAAGGCATATCCCGAAAGGTTTCTCCAGCTGAAGGACAGGGCATCCACTTTCCAAGCTGTTTTGTGGAATGACCTGGTGCAAAAGAGAGGCAGCTGATGATTGAGATAGGATGCAAACAGATCTATCTGGGGGCATCCCCAAACTGCAGTTATCTTGTTGAGAAGAGAAGTAAGAACTTCGGACCAACAACCAAAAACGCTGTTCGAAAATCGCCAAATAAAAACTTGCGAGCTGCTTTCCACTGCACAGCAAGAAAGACTGGAGAAGATGGCGTCGGCTGAGGGCTATATACCAGAGCGTACTGACGTCAGGGTACTGGCTTGTACAGTCGACGCCGGACCCAGACTTTGGGATTCTGGCCGACTTCGGGCTGCCTGCCGGCAGGAGCACCCTACAGTTATGACTGCAACAGTGAAACACGATGAACATCTGATGCATAGACCCTGCCCTGAAACGTAGATACTTCCTGCAAGACTCCCTTATGGGGATATGCAGATAGGCTTCGTTTAAGTCTAGGGTGACTAACCCAGGCATCCCTGGCTAGCATAGGAAGAAGCTGTTGCTGGGTAAGCATTTTGAATTTTGGTACCACCAGGAAGGTGTTGAAAAAGGAAAGATCCAGGACTGGGTGCCAAGAGTCCTCTTTCCTGGGTACCAGGAAGAGTCTGGAGTAAAATCCTCGACCCCTCTGTTCTACTGGAACTGGCTGAATAGCTCTAATATTGAGTAGGGAAAGTACTTGGTTTTGAACCTCTGCCCTCTGGTTTGGAGTAAGGTCTGGAAAACCCACTTGGGATTGGCAGTGAATGGAAATAAAATTTGTACCCCTGGGGTACAATGTTGAGAAAGTACAGTTTTGTACCTACCATAAATGTAGATGTCCGATAGGAATGCATCTGCAGTCCTTACAAATGGGTTGTCCTGTCGTCAGGCAGCCCTTCGGTCGGCCGGATTCCAAAGTCTGGGTCTGGCCTCGGCTGGTGTCACACTTCACCCGACGTCATAGCTGCAGTTCTTTGGGTATAAAGGCATCAGCCGACGCCATTTTCCTCAGTGTTTCTTGCCCCAGATGCCCTCTTGGAAGGCTAAATTTGGATAATGCCAATGATTCCAAATAGTAGAGAGCAAACACAAAAAATAAGCATGTATGTACATATATACAAACAAATACACCATAATAGATTCCCCCAGCTAGCTATAAGATGGGCAAATACCCTAGGAGCACCACAGAGGGAAGGGTGGGTAATCCTGACTGCAGATGCATTCCTATCGGACATCTACATTTATGGTAGGTACAAAACTGTACTATGTCCTTCAAGGATGCATCTGCAGTCCTTACAAATGGGTAGAATACCATAGCCAAACTGGGGGAGGTGGAAAAATAAAGTTATGGTGTAGTTAGGATCCCTTGCAAAACAGCAGTGGCAAAACCTGCTCGGGATCTAGAGTATAAAGGTAAATTATAATGCTTGGCAAATGTATGCACGGAGCTCCAAGTAGCAGCCTCTAAAATGTCCTTGGTAGCCACTCCTCGTAAGAAGGCTGTGGTAGTGGCTGTAGCCCTTGTAGAGTGAGGCCTGATGTTCTCTGGAGTTTTCTTTCCATGGTAGGAGTAACAAAATCTAATGCAATTTCCTATCCACTTGGAGATTGTCTGTTTTGAAATTGCTTTTCCTTCCCTTCCTGTTGCATATGCTACCAGTAGCTGGTCAGTTTTCTATTGCCCTTGGTCCTGTCCAGGTAGTAGCGTAATTGCCTATGTACATCCAAGGTATGCAGCAGTCTTTCTCCCTGTTCTGTGGGTTGGGGAAGAATGTAGGTAGGTGGATAGCCTGATTTAAAGAAACTCTGGAGACCACCTTAGGCATAAAGGAAGGATTTGTTCTCATGGACACTCTGTCTTGATGGAAGATCAGGAAGGGTTGTACAGCCATTAATGCCTGAAGTTCAGAGACCCTTCTTGCTGAAGTGATTGCCAGCAGGAAGGCAGTCTTCCATGATAAGTATTGTAAATCTGCTGTTGCTGCTGGTTCGAAAGGAGGGAGTGTCAATTTTTCTAGCACAAAGTTCAAGTCCCATGCTGGTAATGGTGGCTTCCTAGGAGGCTTTACATTTTTAATTCCTCTCAGAAACTGTCTGAGCAGAGGATGCGAGAAGACAGGAGGATCCAAGTCGTATTCTGCTGAAATAGCTGATGCATGAATCTTGATGGAGGAATAGGACAGGCCTGTGTGGAAGAGCTCTGCCAAGTATTCCAGGATGTTGGCTATATTTACCAGTGACACATCTTCTCCTTTTGCAGAACTCCAAATGAGATATCTTTTCCATTTTGCTGAATAATTTCTTCTTGTTGAGGGTCTGCGAGCCTCAAGGATAATGTCTTTAACCCTTTGGGATAAATTAGGGTTAATTGGTCTTATGCAATGTTCCAGGCAGTCAGCTGCAGAGTTTTCAGGTTTGGATGCAGATTGTTGTAGTTGTTCTGTGTTAACAGCAAGGGAACCAGAGGTAGTGGCCATATTTGTTCCAGAGACATGCTCCTCAGTAATGGGTACCAATGTTGCCTTGGCCAGTCTGGAGCTATCAGAATGATCCTTGGACGGTCCTCTTTGATCTTCAATAGCACCTTGTGTATCAAAGGAAGCAGAGGGAATGCATATGCTGTCAGGTTTTTCCAACTGAAGGATAGGGAGTCCACCTTCCAAGCAAGTGGGTGGTACGTCCTTGTGCAGAATTTCTTTAGCTAGTGATTGCGTGGGGATGCAAATAAGTCTATTTCTGGAAGCCCCCATTTTCTTGTAATGGTTTTGAAGATGTCCGGATGCAGCATCCATTCGTGGGCATCCATGGTAGTCCTGCTTAATATGTCTGCTAGAATGTTTTCTTTTCCTGGTACAAAAACTGCTTTTAACTGAATGTTGTAGCTCAGGGCCACATTCCAGAGGTCCAGTGCCATCCGGCAAAGAGGATACGAATGTGTGCCTCCCTGTTTGTTGATGTACCACATAACTGTGGTGTTGTCTGTCATTATCATCAATAGACCTTGTTGGAGAAATAGTCTGAATGCCTGAATTGCCAGTTTTACTGCCAGCATTTCCTTTAGATTTATGTGTAGGTGCAGCTGGTCTTGAGTCCATAAGCCTTGTATGCACTTGTCCAGCATGTGTGCCCCCAACCGAGGTCTGAGGCGTCCGTCGTGATGGTTTGGCTTGGTTGAGTACTGTGGAAGGGCAATCCTGTGTTTGATTGACAAGCCTGAGCCCACCATAGGAATTCTTGCTTCAGGCATGGAATACTTGGAATCTGGGTTTCTAAGCTGTGCTTGTGTTGAGACCATAAATTCCTTAGGTACCACTGTAGTTTTCTCATATGCAGTCTGGCATGAGGAACCAATATTATGCAGGATGCCATGAAGCCCAAGGCTTGCAGTACTTTTCTTGCTGTCAGATGGTTCTGCTTTGTTAATGCCAAGAAGTAGAGAGGTAGCTGCTGCTGTTTTTCTACTGTTAGGAATGCCATTTGCTTTGATGTGTCCAACTCTGCACCCAAAAAGGTTATTCTCTGGGATGGTATCAGTCTTGACTTTTATATTGACTGTGTATCCCAGGGCTTGTAGCAAGTAAATGACCCTTTGTAAGTCTTCTGCTAGCTTGTTTTTGTTGTCCGCTTGTATCAGGAAGTCCAGGTAGGGGTAGATTTGTATTCCCTGAAGCCTGCAATGAGCAATTACTGATGCCAGGCATTTTGTGAACACTCTGGGCACAGTAGATAAGCCAAAGGGCAATGCTGAGAATTGATAATGCTCTGATCCTGCAAGAAATCTGAGGTATCTTCTGCAATTTGGTCGTATGGGGACGTGCAGGTATGCCTCCTTGAGATCTAGAGTTACCAGCCAAGACTCCTTGCCCAGCATGGGAAGAAGCTGCTGTAGAGTCAGCATTTTGAATTTCGGAACAATGAGGAATGTGTTTAAAGCGGAGAATAGGTCTCCATTTGCTCTCTTTTCTTGGTACCAGGAAGAGTCTGGAGTAAAATCCTTTTCCTTGCTCCATAGATGGTACCTTTTCCACAGCTCTCATCTTTAAAAATTGGGATATTTGTTTTAGAGCTTCTGCCTTTTGATTTGGAGGTAGGTTTGGCATTCCTCTCTTCCCTGGTAGAGTATGGAAGTGAAACCTGTAGCCTTGGTCTATTGTCTGTAAAATCCACTTGTCTCTTGTGATGTAATGCCAGTTTATTGAAAATAAGGCTAGCTTCCCGCCTAAAGGTGCTTCTAGTTGCTCCCTGGTAGGCGGTGCCAGAGCCAAGTCACTGTGATTGTGCTGTAGTTGTGGTGGTGGCTGCGTCTGTGGCTGTACCTCGCTGGTTGTTACTCTGCCACTGGCATCCCCTGTAGGCACCCCTGGATTGGTTTCTGCCTCTTGAACGCCTATTCCTGCCCCTCTGAGCTCTGGATGAGTCTGGAAAGGACCAATTCTTGGAGGGCCAATTCCTGCTAAACCTTGGCGGTTGGACCTGTAAGAAATCTTTTACTGTTTGGACAGATTTTGCCTTCTCTTCCATCTTCTTCAGCACCTGTTGTGCAGGAGAGCCAAACAAATTGATCTTATCCATAGGAGCATCTAATAGTTTGGACTTGACATGGTCTGGTAAGGCCTGCTCTTTTAACCATGCATGCCTTCTGATAACTGTGCCAGTCATGGCTGATCTAAAGGAAGCCTCCAGTGCATCATAGCCGCATTTTAAGGAATGGTTATTGACTTGTTGAATGTTATGTACCATTTCCTGAACAGATTTTTTGTCTAATGATTCATCAGAGGACAGTTTTTTGGTTAACTGGTCTAGCATAAATTCTTGATACTGGATCATGTGAAATTGACAGTTCAAGGCCCTAGCTGAAAGAGTAGCAGAAGTGTAAACTTTTTTACCCCATCTCTCTAAGGATCTGGATTCCCTTTCTGAGGGGAGGGGGTTCTTAGCAGAAGTAGCTGCTACAGCCTTGGGAGATAGTCTCGGGATCTGCAAAAGGAGCCTTATACAAATGAAAATGTGAGTCCGGGACCCTGTAGTATCTATCAGGCTTAGCAGGGGCCGGAGGTAGAGAATCAGGAGCAGTACAAGCATCATTAAATGCATCATCTACAACAGAAAGAACTGGAGGAATGGCTAAAGGCCTATGTTGTGGTAAATGCAGAAAGGTTCTAAGCCTTTTTCTGGAGTCTGAAAAATCCTGGCCCTGCCACTGAAATTGTTCCCTCATAGCATGCAAGGTTTCCCCAAAGGAAAATTCCTCAGGCGGAGAGGCAGAAGGGATGGACTCTTCAGCATCAGAGTCTTCATAAGGGGAGAAAGGAGCCTCTGGAGGGTTGGAATCATCTGAATCATCAGAGGAATCATCTGTAGAAAGTGGCTGAGGGGGCTCTGCTCTAGGCCTCTTCTCTGGAGGTGGCTGAGAGGCCCTGTCTGGTTGAGGTTGGGATCCCCGGATTAAAGAAATGAGATCCTCTGCTAAACTAAGCATTTGAGAACTAGAGCTGGGCCTGTGAGTGGGGGTCTTAGCAGGCACAGTCTTAGTAGCTTTAGCTGCTTTAGCCCTGGCAAAGGCCTTAATGGACATGGCTGCAGGAGGCCTAGCAGCTCCACGTGCAGGGGTTGAAATATGCAAGGGAATAGTGTCATTTAATTCCTGAGAAACTGCAACAGCAGGTGGGATTTCCGAAGCCGATTCCACCAGGCTGGAAGAGGCCTCAGTAGAAGGTAAGTTTTCAGCTGAAGGAAGAACCGCTTGCTCGGTTTCAGCCGAAACAGAGACACTCGAGGTTGGCTTAACCGCGGTTTCGGCCGAAGCCGCGGACCGCGAGTGTCGGTCCTTTTCCTTGCGCTTTTTAGACATTTGCGTAGTCGGAGGATCCGACGGCATAATATAAGCAAAATCGGAGCCGAAAAACTCCTCAGCAAATTCAGACCGACGTCTAAGCGTCCGCCGGTTAAAAGAAGCACAGGCTAGACAAGCTGCTACGTCGTGGTCTGGGCCTAAACAGGGTAAGCAGTAAGAGTGGAAATCTTTATGAGGTATTTTGTTTCCCACAAGTTAAACAGTTATTCACTTTTTCTGACATCGGCTGAGGCAAGAAAGAGTCCCCAACGGGGTACTTAGCTTTTTAGAAGTCTTCGAAGTCATATTCGGTAGTAGTAATCTCTGGTTCTGACCGACCGGCACTTGCGAACAGCTTCTGCTTGGCACGCGGCAAGAAAGACTGAGGAAAATGGCGTCGGTTGATGCCTTTATACCCGAAGAACTGCAGCTATGACGTCGGGTGAAGTGCGACACCAGCCGAGGCCAGACCCAGACTTTGGAATCCGGCCGACCGAAGGGCTGCCTGATGACAGGACAACCCATTTGTAAGGACTGCAGATGCATCCTTGAAGGACATCCCACCGGTCCTGAGTGATGGACATCCAGCTTTTTGCATGAAGGGCAAGTTTTCCTCCTAGGGGCAAAAGCAACTGGGCAGGGCTGGGGAGTGGAGTAAAGGAACTCATTGTGAGCTTTTGCCATAAGGAGGTATCTTACCACTCCCTGCTTTAAGGGTGGGGGCACTCTATTGCTTAGATCTCTGCAAACCCTGAGACTGTAGTCTGGGTGGTCTGTTTCCCCTAGGTCTGGTTTGAGAAGGCCTGAAGGGGATGGAAAGGACTAGAGTTTGGAAGGGCAATGCCTACTGAATCTAGGGGGCTGCACTTGTAAGAATTCTTTAACAGTCTGCATAGACTTGGCTTTTTCTTACATTTTTTTAAGAGCCTCTTCTGCTTTGGTGCCAAACAAACAGTTCTTATTCAAAGGAGCGTCTAGTAACTTTGATTAGACATGGTCTGGCAAGGTCTGCTCCTCCAGCCAAGCCTGTCTTCTCGGTACAGAGCCAGTGACAGCTGCCTGGCAAGATGTTTCTACGGCGTCAAAGCCACACTACAAAGTATGCTTGCTGACTTGGTTTGCAGAGTGCATAAGCTCCTGCAATTCCTTATTTTCTGCACAGTCTGAAAATATTGCCACTTTTTGTTTAACTAGTTCCATAATAATGTTGCTAGTACTTCAGCATGTGAAAGTGACAATTCAATGCCCTAATAGCAAGGGTTGCAGAGGTATACACCTTCTTACCCCATCTGTAAAAAGCTCTGGAATCCCTGTCCGAAGGGGTGGGGTTCTTGGCTGCAGTAGCCTTGATACCTTTAGGCCCCTGGGAAATGATTTCTGGGTCATCAGTAGGATTCTTGAAAAGAAATGTGTGTGAGGTACTCTGTAGTACCTGTCTGGTTTCCTAGGGGCAGGAGGTAAAGTGTCGAGTAAAACTGGATTCCATAAAAACATCATCCACAACATCCAGGACAGGGGGTATTGCTAAGGGCCTGTATTGAGGCAACTCTAGAAATTCTCAGTCTCTCTTTTTTGGACTGAGGACAGTCTTGGCATTCCCAGTGGAAATACTCTCGTAAGGTATGCAAGGTTTTACCAAAAGAAAAATCCTCTGGAGAGAAGGCACTGGGAACGGATTCCTCTGCATCTGAATCCTCATAAGCAGATAAGGGCATGTCTTCATAATCAGAAATTTCAGAGTCATCGGGCTCCTGGTCTGTACAAGCTGAAGGGGACTGGACTCTGTCTCTTAGCAGGTGAAGGCTGACTTCCCCTAATCAGCGTAATAAGGTTTTCAGCCATTCGAAGCATTTGTTTTTGTGGCATGGGAGCAGGTGCATGAGCTTTGGTCGTCTGTTTTCTAGGTGTAGTGCGTACTCCGGGCTTAAGAAACTCTGTAGTTTTGGTTAAAAAAAGAAGTCATCTGTTTGAGTCTAACATTGGTTGAGCGAAGAACTGCCTCAGAAGACGGTGTCTGCTCAGCGACTCCGGACCCATCCAAGGTAGAGACATCGCCAGGTTCCATAGTCGAGAAAGAGTCTTGTGGCATGCCAGACTCCGAATGGGTCTCTGTAGAAGCCTGCGAATCCACTGAAGCGGGCATCAGGGGCTGTGAAAGCGCCTCACTGAGTACTGGCGACTAGCTTAACGAAGAGTCGTCGGCAGTTCTGGACCTAGCGGTCTGTCTTTATCTTTACATTTTTTCAGAATATCGGTAGTCGGATGGCTTACCAAAGCCATTTCAGAATATGGAGATAGAGAGCGAAAGAATTTAGCGACAAAGAGAGCTCGATGAATGGTTCGGGCGTTAAATAAGACAAAACCGACAGCAAGGGACTTCTTGGTCTGAGCCTAAACAGGTGACGCAGTAAGAATGAAAATCTCTGCGGTATTTGCTTTCCACAGGCAAGACAATTATTAACTTTTTCTGACATTGGTTAGAATAAGAAAAAAGGATCCCTAACGGGCTACTTAGCTTTAGAAGACTTCAGGATTATTAAATTCGTAAACGAAAATTCAGGTAGCGGCCGACCAGCACTTGCAAACTGCTTCTGCTTCGGGCTCCTTGGCAAGAAATACTGATGTAATGGCGTTGGCTGCCTGTTTTTTTACCCCTGACTGGTCAGTCCTGGAGTGACAGCATCTGATGCAGAAATACTATTCAGGCTGACTGAGGGCAACTAGCAGGCAGATTAACCCAAGTGTGATGACTGCAACAGTGAAACATGAAGAACATCCCCTGGAGAGAGAGAAGGGGTTTGAAAGCTATTAAGGCATGCAGCACAGCTATCATCTCTGATTGATGCGCAGAGGGATTTGCTGTGGGCTCCACTGGCCCTGTATGCACCTGCCATCCAGGTGTGCACCCCAAGCTTAGTCTGATGCATCTGTGGTAAGGGTCTGGGCACCAGGGGGTGGGGAAAAGGGCAGTCCCCTTTTTTTGTGGGAGCATGCTGTTGCCCACCAAAGAAATTCCTTTCTGAGGCAAGGAATTATACGTAGAATAGTTTCCAGCTCTTGAGAGTGTTGACACCAAAGGCTCTTTAGGCATCATTGAAGTTTCCTCATATGCAGTCTGGCATATGGAATGAGTGGTATGCAAGATGCCATGAACCCCACAGCTTGCAGGATCTTCCTTGCAGATAGCTGGGGCCTGGTTGCTAGTTGAGGGAAGTAGGCTGTCAGGACAATTTGTTTCTCTGGTTTAAGGTATGCCATCTGAGATGCTGTGTCCAGACTTGCTCCCAGGAAGATTATCCTTTGAGTGGGCACCTGTTTAGATTTATTTTTGTTGATTGTGTACCCTAGGGAGATTAGTAGGTTCTTTACAATGCCGGGTGCTTGTCGTCCAAGTATGGGCAAATTTGAATATTTGTCTGCAAAAGGCAACGGCAGGAGCCAGACATTCTGTGAAAACTCTGGGAGCAGTAGACAAGCCAAAAAAAGCGCAGAGAACTGAAAGTGAAAGCGGAGATATTTCCTGCATGATTCCCTTATAGGAATGTGGAGGTAGGCCTCTTAGATCTAGGGTGGCTAGCCAAGCGTTCTTGGGAGAGCATGGGGAGCAGCTGCTGGAGGGTGAGCATTATGAATTTTGGGATCATCAGGAAGGTGTTTAGAATGGATAGATTGAGGAGGGGGCGCTACATGCTCTCTTTCTGGGCACCGGAAAAAGTCTGTAGTAGAAGCCTTGGCCTATCTCTTCTGCAGGAATATGCTCTACTGCCATCAGAGAGAGCAGAGAAAGGAGTTGCTTTTGAGCCTCTGCCCACTGACTTGGTGGTAGATCTGGGAACCCTTTTGGGTGTGGAAGGAAAATTTGCATCCCTACGACACAATGTTCAGAACCCATTGGTCCTTGGTAATGGTGGCCCAGGAGCCCAAGTGGAAGAAGAGTTTTCCTCCTAGGGATAAATAAAGGTGGGTGGGGGGTGGTGGTGGTGGAGGAGGTGAGTCATTGTGAGTTCTTACCATAAAGGGGTGGCTTAGAACTCCCTGGTTTTGAAGTGAAGTGGAAGTAGTCCACTGCTTAGATCTCTGCATTCCCTGGGGCTGCTGTCTGGGGGCCTGTTTACTCGGAGCAGGAAAGTGTTGCAAAGTGTGTTTATTTACTTGACTTGCAGAATGCATTAAGTCTTGTAAATCTTTAGATTCTTCCCAAACAGGAAAGGAAGACATTTTTTGTTTAAGGAATTTCAGCATACGGAACTGACAATTTAGTGCCCTAATAAATTAGGGTAGCTGAGGTGTATTCTTTTTTTGTCCCATCTGTCCAATGCTCGGTCTGAGGGGTGGGATTCTTAGTAGAGGTTGCTTTAATCCCTTTTGGCCCTTGAGAAATTATCTCAGGGTCAGCTGTTGAATTTTTAAAAAGATATTTGTGAGAGTCAGGGACTCTAGTACCTGTCTGGTTTTCTGGGAGCAGGAGGTAGGGCATCAAGAGTCAAGCTCGATTCAAGGAAAACATCATCCACAACATACAGGACTGGGGGGATGGCCAAGGATCTGTGTTGCAGATCTAGGATTTCTCAGTCTCTTTTTAGACTGAGGGTAGTCCTGACTCTCCCATTGGAAATGCTCCCTTAAAGTATGCTGGGTTTCCCCAAAGGAAAAATCCTCTGGGGGAGAGGCTGAAGGAATGGAATTCTTTGCATCCGAATCCTCATAAGTGGAAAGGGGGTGCATGTCTTCAGAGTCAGATGCATTTGATTCATCTGACTCTTGTTCAGACAAAACTACAGGGGACAGATCTCTTTTCCTTTTTGAGGGGGTAGCTTGGCTTCCCCTGATCAGCATAAGGTCTTCCGCCATTTAAAGTATTTGAGACTGAGGAAAGGTAGCAGGTGCCGGAGAGTGGGTCAGTTTCTTGGGTGTGGTTCGAACCCTGAGCCTAGGAAACTCAGTCGTTTTCAAAAGAATGGTAGTTGTGAAATTTCACCAAATTTTAGGAGCACACATACATATACTAGGATTAGGAGAACATCTGCTTGGAAGGGGTCTAGTTACCTTTGGAGACACCAATTGGAGAACTTTTTCCATTTTGAAAGGTAAGACCTCATAGTAGTGGGTTTCCTGGCCTCCTGCAGGATAGATAGCACGTCCAATGAGTACAGGTGCCTGAAAGGGATCAGTAGTTTATCACCTACAGGGCTAGGCTGAGCATTTCCAGATGTGAATGGATTAGAGATCCCTTTTGTTGTATTAGCAGGTCCGCCTTGTGAGCAAACTTGTGGTGATTTCCCTTGGTAAGAGACAGAAGGGGGATCTGATGCCTTGGCCAATAGGGAGTCAGCAGCAAGATTTTTTGCTTGTCCTGGATTTTCAATAGAACTTTCTGAATGAGTTTGAAGGGGGGAAAAGGTATAAAGGAACAGTCCCGTCCAAGAAATCGAAAAGGCATCCACTCTCCAAGTTAGTGGGGAGGGTGTTCTGGAGCAGAATAGCTTCAGTTGTCTGCTCTGAGGGGAGGCAAACAGATCTGTGGTGTGTCCCATTGGTGGACGATGTCTAAGAACACATCTCTGTGTAACATTCACTCGTGATGTTGAGAAAAGGATCTGCTGAGGGCATTCACCTGATGGTTGTCTTGGGATAGAATGTAGACTGCCTGCAGTGCGACACTGAACTTGTCAGTTAACTCCCATGCCTGTATTGCAAGCCTGCAGAGTAAGTAGGACTTGCCCCCCCCCCCCCCCCCTGCTTGTTGATGTACCACATCCCAGTTGTGTCTGTGAAGATTTGGAGGGGGCCTTCCTGAATTAGAGGAAGGAAGGAAGGTCTGTAGGGCTAGAAAGAGCATTGAGCCTGCACCTTGAGACCATTAACAGTGCCCCCCCCCTCACTAGATCTGAGGCATCCGTGTGCATAAATTGCACTGGTTTGGTGGGTTGCAGAGGTAGGCCTGGATTCTGGTTTACTTGTTGGATCCACCACCTCAACTCTGCCTTTATACCTGGAAGGTAGGGCACTTGAAATTCCAGGGGGCGATTGTGTTGTGACCAGGCATTTTTCAAGTACTACTGGAACTTCCTCATGTTCAGCCTGGCTAGGGGTAGTATAGGAAGTGCAACTGCTATGAGGCCTAGAAGATGGGAGGAGCTGCCTGGCAGAAATGTGGCTCACCAGAAGTACGTCCTGGAAAAAGTAGGTTAGAGAGTAGACATTGTCCTGAGGAAGGAAGGCCTTCTTCAGGTCTGTTCTTATATGCTGCAGCCCAGGGTGGTTTTGGTCTTGGGTTGGGGTGAGGTAGGACTTTGTCAGGTTGAGTGTGAACCCCAAATCCCCAATGTTATGAAGCAGGGACAGTGAATTTTAAGTGGGTCTTGCAAGTACTTTCCTCTTCTGCTAGAATGAGGAGGTCATCCAGGTAAGGGTAAATGTGTAAGCCTTTTGTTCAGCAGTAGGCTACTGCGGAGGCTAGACACTTTGTGAAGACCCTTGGTGCAGTAGATAAACCAAAGGGTAAGGCAGTAAACTGAAAGTGTGAGGAAGGTGCAGCAAAGCTTAAAAACTTTCAGTAGTTTGGGTTAATGGGAATGTGGAGGTATACCTCCTTCAGGTCCAAAGTGGCCATGTACGCCCTGTGGTGGCAGTAGTGGAAAAAGGGTTTGAAGGGATAACATTCGGAAGGAAGGGACCTGCAGGAAAGGGTTTTGTAGGGATAAGTCCAGAATAGGCCTCCAAGGCCATCCTTTTTTGGTACTAGGAAAAAATCTCGAGTAGAACCCCCACCTTCTTGGCCTGAGGGTGCCCTTACTATGGTTCATTGCGAGAGATGATCTTGGATGATCTGTGGAATTAGATATAGCTGTTTTTTGGAGGGAAGAGTATGCCTTGTGCTAGGGGTTTTTCCTGCCAGGTCATAAAGTACCCTTTTTCTACTATTGATAAAACCCAGCAGTATAAGGTGACATCTTTCCAATGGATAGACAGTGAGAGAGGCAGGGGGAGAGGGGTAGGTGGCTTAGGCAGTCACACACTGCTTCCATCTGGAAAGGGCTGCCTGGGGGTGGGTTGTGAAGAGGCTGTTCTGGAGGAATGAGCCTTTCTAGATCCTTTCCTGTGTCTTGAGGTAGAAAGCTCTCCTGACAAACGTGGGCTTAGCTAGACAGTTTCTATAAAATGTTGGTATAGGCGAGACCAATAAATGTTTGAAGTCCTGAAGTTATTTGCTTTTTTCCTGTTGGCTTTTGAACAGTTCAGCAGACTTGTCTGCCAAAAGTACAGTTTTGTACCTACCATATATGTAGATGTTAGAGTGTCTTCACTGCTGCAGTCATTACACTTGGGTTATCCTGCCATTCAGGCGGTCCTGCATTCGGCCAGAGTTCCAAAGTCTTGGTCCGGCGTCGGTTGCTGCGGACTCCTCCCTGATGTCAGTGCGTCAGGGGCATATAAGAAGCAGCAGACGCCATTTTCTTCAGTTTTTCTTGCCCCAGATGTCAGGTGCCCCCAAAAAGATATACAATACATATTGCTTACAAAACACAGTAAGGTAAAATCAAAACCTTTAACAACCAGCAAATACACCACATAGGTAGTAAAGTGTAGAAAGTTACAGATAAGACCCAGCTAAGAAAGAGGGGATGGCAGGTGTGTAACCAGGACTGCAGCAGTGAAGACACTCGAACATCTACATTTATGGTAGGTACAAAACTGTACTATGTTCATCGTGTTTCACTGCTGCAGTCATTACACTTGGGTAGAATCCCAAAGCTGAGTCAGGATGGCTGGTTCTATAGAGGATTAGGTGTGGCTATGAGGCCCTGCAGTACTGCAGTGGCAAAGCCAGTTCTGGATATAGAGTAAAGAAACAATTGATAATGCTTGGTAAAGGTGTGCACTGAACTCCAAGTTGCAGCTTCCAAAATGTCTTTGGTAGGTACTCCTCTAAGATAGGCAGTAGAAGTTGCAGTTGCCCTGGTGGAATGTGGTCTAATGTTAGATGGTACAGGTTTCCCATGCTGTGTGTAGCAGAACCGGATACAGTGTCCTATTCACTTTGAAATGGTCTGCTTTGAAATAGCCTTTCCCTGTGATCTTGCAGCATAAGATACAAACAATTGTTCACTTTTTCTGAAAGCTTTTGTTTTGTTCAAATAGAAGCGTAATTGCCTGTGTATGTCCAAGGAATGCAAAATTCTCTCCCCTTTATTCTGGGGATTCGGATAAAATGTTGGCAAATGAATAGTTTGGTTAAGAGCCACACTGGATACCACCTTAAGCATAAATGAAGGATTTGTTCTTAAGGAAACCCTGTCTTGGTGAAAAATGATGAAAGGCTCCACTGCCATTAGTGCCTGTAGTTCTGAGACTCTTCGTGCTGAGGTTATTGCCAGTAGCAGAGCAGTTTTCCATGATATATATTTTAATTCTGCTGATTTGGCTGGCTCAAAAGGAAGTAAAGTGAGTGAGTTTTTCCAAGACAAAATTGAGGTCCCAAGTAGGAGTTGGTGCTCTCCGGGGTGGTCTTATGTTTTTAGCCCCTCTGAGGTACTGCTTTAGCAATGGATGAGAGAAAATAGGAAGATCTGTGTTATAATGAGCCGAAATGGCAGAAGCGTGGATCTTAATGGATGAGAAGGATAGTCCTTTGTCCAGCATCTCAGTTAAGTATTGTAGTATCAGAGGAATGTTAGGGACAAGAGGTTCAAGGCTTTGAGCCTGGTTCCAGGCACAGAATCTCTTCCACTTTTCTGAATAAGATTTCATGGTGTTAGGCCTCCTGGCCTCCAAAATGACATTCATAACAGCTTTAGATAGAGGTGTTGTCCGTTTGGCTAATGAATCTGCCATACAGCCAGGGATAAGGTTTTGAGCTGACTGTGCAGGATCTGATTGTTTTGCAGAGTCAGAAGGTGTGGAAATTGAGGCAAAATCCAAGGTGGGCCTTGAGCTAAGTTCTTTAAGATTGGGTACCAATGCTGGCGTGGCCAGTCTGGCGCAATCACAATCATCTTGTCTGGCTTTTAGGAGTACCTTTGAAAGGAGAGGCAGTGGTGGGAAGGCATAAACGTTTAGGCTTTTCCAGCTGAACGAAAGAGCATCCACTTTCCATGCTTGTGTGTGATAAGTCCTTGTGCATAATTTTTGTAGTTGGCAATTCAGTGGGGAGGCAGAGA
Source organism: Protopterus annectens (assembly GCF_019279795.1). NCBI lineage: Eukaryota > Metazoa > Chordata > Ceratodontiformes > Protopteridae > Protopterus > Protopterus annectens. The sequence goes on along the minus strand of NC_056735.1, from coordinate 1,030,173,006 downwards.
GACCTATGTCCGGGCACCCCCATTTTTGCGTTATCATGCTGAAAACTTGTGGATTTAATTTCCACTCGTGAGGATCCATGATGTTTCTGCTTAGGTCATCTGCCAGAGTATTTTTCTTTCCTGGCAGGAATTGTGCTTGCAGATGAACTTGATAAGTTATAGCAGTGTTCCACAAGGTCATGGCTTGCCTGCATAGGGGGTAAGAATGACTGCCCCCTTGCTTGTTTATTAACCACATTACTGTGGTGTTGTCTGTCTTTAATAATAACTGTCCTGGATGAAGAAGGTCCTTGAAGGCTGTTTTGTACAGCCAACATCTCTTTTTGATTGATGTGAAGATGCATTTGGTCTGTGGTCCATTTGCCCTGAATACATTTTCCTGCCATGTGTGCTCCCCAGGCATAATCCAAAGCATCTGTTAAAGTCTGCTTGGCTGTGGGAAGAGTGAAATTCTGACCCTTGTTGAGGTGACATGCCTGTGCCCACCATCGAAACTCCTGTTGTAGGCAGGGGATTAGTGCTATTACGGTTTCCAAGCTGTGAGAGTGTTGAGTCCAAACACTTTTTAGATACCATTGTAATTTCCTCATATGCAGTCTGGCATATGGAATTAATAGAATGCAGGATGCCATGAACCCCAAGACCTGCAGAATTTTTCTTGCAGGGAGTTGGGACTTTGTTGCCATCACTTGGCAATACTGAGTCAGTTGTCCTTGTTTGTCTGGCATGAGATAAGCCATCTGGGCCATTGTATTTAAGCTGGCACCCAGGAATATTATCTCTTGTGAGGGCACTAGTTTTGACTTGTTTTCGTTTACTGTGTACCCTAGGCAACTTAACTTTTTTACAAACGTCAGATGCTTTAGAAGAATGTCCTTGCTCTCCTCTTGAATCAGGCAGTCGTCCAGGTATGGATATATTTGAATTCCTTTTTGTCTGCAAAATACAATTACTGGTGCCAGGCACTTTGTGAAGACCCTGGGCACAGTAGATAAGCCAAAGGGCAGTGCAGAGAATTGGTAGTGAATTGAACCAGCTACGAATCTGAGGTATCTTCTGCAATTTTGTCTGATAGGGACATGCAGGTATGCCTCCTTGAGGTCCAAAGTAACAAACCAAGCTTTCTTGCCCAACATGGGAAGGAGCTGCTGTAGTGTCAACATTTTGAATTTCGGAACATCCAGGTAAGTATTTAGAGTGGAAAGGTCTAGTATGGGTCTCCAGGCTTTGTCCTTTCTGGGGACCAGGAAGAGTCTTGAGTAAAATCCTTGTCCTTGTTCCTGCTGTGGTACTTTTTGAATAGCTCTCATGTCCATGAGGGCTGTTTTGTGCCTCTGCCCATTGATTGGGTGGCAGGACTGGCATACCTTTTAGCCTTGGTAAAGTGTGAAAGTGGAACCTGTAACCTTGAGACACAATATTCAGCACCCATTTGTCTTGGGTGATTGCTTGCCAGTTTTGTGAAAAAAACGCTAGTTTCTGCCAAAAGGGAAGAGTTTGGCATTGCAAGGGGGAAGTCATTGGGACCGTTTCCTGTAAGGTTGTGACTTGTCCTCACCTCCTTTTGGGGTTGAAGCGCACCCCACTGTCCTGGTCTGCAAGAGCCTTGGGGCTGAGATCTGCCTCTTGGGCATCTGTATCTGCCTCTTTGTGGCCTGACACTGGAAAGGACCAATTTTTTGTAGGCCAATTCCTGCTAAATCTTGGTGGCTGTACCGAAGAAATCCTTCACTGTTTGCATAGATTTTGCCTTATCCTCCATTTTCTTTAATACCTCTTCTGCCTTAACACCAAGTAAAATATCTTGCTGTAAAGGAGCATCCAATAATTTTGCCTTAACATGATCTGGTAAGCTTTCTTCCTTTACCCAAGCATGCCTTCGAATCACAGCTCCTGTAACTGCTGCTCTACAAGAAGCTTCTAATGAATCAAAACCACATTGCAAAGTATGCTTTCCCACTTGTTCAGCTGCATGCAATAAATCCTGCATTTCCTTAAAATCAGGTTGTTCTGCACTTGTACTCATTTTCTGTTTTAACTGAGAGTAAATATTGTTGATATTTAAGCATGTGAAACTGGCAGTTTAAAGCCCTTACTGCTAAAGTTGCAGAGGTGTTAACTTTCTTAGCATGTGAAACTGGCAGTTTAAAGCCCTTACTGCTAAAGTTGCAGAGGTGTTAACTTTCTTCCCCATCTGTCTAATGCTCTAGAGTTCCCTGTCTGAGGGAACTGGATTTTTAGCCGTGGAGGTCTTTACCCCTTTGGGACCCTGGGAAATAGTTTCTGGGTCAGCAGCTGGGTTTTGATAAAGAAATTTGTGAGAGTCAGGGACTCTAGTACCTGTGTGGCTTGACTGGAGCAGGGGGTAAAGAATCTGGATTTAAACTGGATTCAGAGAACACATTGTCCACAATATCCAACACTGGCGGAATAGCAAGGGGCTGTGATTCATGGGTCTTGGACGCTGAAGCAAATGCATCCAGGTAAGCTGGAATCTCGGGGGAATAGCAGAGGGAGAGAGGGTGACTCCATCTGAAACAGTTCAAGTATACCTTCTGTACCTCAGTCATCTGCTTGGCATCCCTTTTGAAATACTCCCTCATTTTGGAAAAAGTCTCCCCAAAAGAAATATCTTCAGGAGGGGAGCTTCCTTCCAAGGAGTCCTCATCTGGGGAGTATTAAGTCCAGAGTAGAAGCTAGCTGGGAGGTATATGTCAAAGATTCATCTGAGGAGGAGGAAGAGGAATCTTCCTCCTAAGTTTGAGTAGGGGGAATGGAAGAAGCTGATGCAGGCCTAGGGCTGAGAACAGGCAAGGTAGGCGCAAGTGAAGCTTTGGGCCTAAGAACCATAAAGGCCTGTACCAAAGACTGGGAAAACATTTTCTAGTCTGGTCTTCAGTTGAAGTAGTTGTATGTTTGTTTTTTTGCTTCCTCTTAAGAGGAGTCGTTTTAGCGGCTGTTTGTGAAGGAGCAGGCCTATGATCCAGCGTGTGGGAGAAAAGTCCTGTTCTGGCCCCGTAGGGAGCTGTCTGGTGAAGCCCAGTTCCCCCTCGACATCAGCCAAAGCAAACATCCAAGTAACCTCTATGGACTTGCCAACTAGAGATTCTAGGGCACCTCCCAAAAACAGTACTCGCCGAAGTCTTCAGTCCTTCCGGATGTCCCTCTGCCCCTAGACCAGTAGCTGGCAGGATGTCAGACATTGGAGGGTCAGGGGCAGCAGGCCTTGCAATCTTGGCCTTCTTTTTAGGTGGCTCCACATCGACAACCGACACTGGTTCCATGCCTAGGGCTAATCACTTTAATCATTAATTTCCCACAAAGTATTCAGGGCTGCCAGACAACTATGTAGGGTTTTAGCGACGAACAATTAGCAAATGCTGCAGGTCGTATGGTCGTGGGATTGGCCTAAGCAAAACAAGCACAGCTCATGAGAATCCTTGTGCAGAATCTGGCAGCCGTACTTAATTTACCCTTTATAGATGACATTGACTAATTAAAAAGGGAGCAACAGCAACCTAAGCCTAAGAGAGAAATGAAAAATTCCCCAATGGGATACTTAATCTTAAGACGTCTTCTGAAGTGTGGAGCAAAGCGAGCAAGCTGACATTTGACTGCTGCAGACGTCACATTTATGGCCGTGTGTGTGACATCCCACGCACCTGAGAGCAACCAGGCTTAAGCTTTTGCAGAGGAGCCAGGCATTTGGGTCACCTGAGGTGGAGGATCCCACAGTGAGAATACTGCAATATGGGAATAGGAGGACATTATATATTCTCCCTTATTCTGAAAATTTGGGAAGAACACAGGGAGATTAATAGACTGATTAATGTTATTTACT